>NW_018127962.1:2036747-2036945 GCF_001952655.1 Monopterus albus
GAGCTCCTCACCCTATCTCTAAGGGTGCGCCCGGCCGCCCTGTGGAGAAAGCTCATTTCGGCCGCCTGTATCCGGGATCTTGCCCTTTTGGTCGTGAACTTTGGGTCAGGTGAGAGTCGGAACGTAGATTGACCAGTAAATCGAGAGCTTCACCTTACAGCTCAGCTCCTTCTTCACCATGACGGACCGGTACATCGA
>NW_018127962.1:2038078-2069673 GCF_001952655.1 Monopterus albus
CAGCTGTCTCAGGAGTCCCACGAGCCAACCAGGCTCGAAAGGACTCCTTCTTCAGCTTGACGGCATCCCTTACTTCCGGTGTCCACCACCGGGTTCGGGGATTGTCACCACGACAGGCACCGGAGATCTTACGGCCACAGCTCCGAATGGCCGCATCAACAATGGAGGTGGAGAATATGGTCCACTCGGACTCAATATCTCCAGCCTCTTTAATCTCCAGATAACTATGATGAAATTACCAGGGTTTAGCTGCTCAAACTAGACAAAGAGCCACAGAGGCCATTATACAGCTGTTTTCATAGACCGAGTACTCCTCCACATGACAGGTCATTTAAATTTGACTCACTTCCTAAAATCAGTGCCCCAAGTGCCTCCTTAACATAATCTTATTGTCAATGTTACATCAATGACAGAGCACTAAAAATAAACAAAGACACGTACAGTATATACACATCTAACATTTTTTGGAATGGAGCTAATCCCAAGGTACTGACTCTGTTCCCTTAGATAATGATTGTGGCCCAAGGATGAGGAAAGATGAGATCTCAGCAGTTTTCTGCAGAAGTGCCTTAAGGCTGCAGCAGGTTAGGTAATAGTGTAATGTTACCATATACACTGTAAAGTTGGCTGACCTTCACAAACAGTATGAAATAAAAATTGCAATAGGCACAAAATTGGTTAATGAGAAAGCTGATTTAAGGAAAAAAAAATGGCCCAGCAGAACACATGCTATAGTTTAAGAGCCAAGTGATTCATTGTCAAAGAAATCAGAACAGGACTGTAATCAGACTGTGGTAGAGTAGGATTAGGCAGATCAAATGTTGGACTAATGTGCTCTGTTGACTGAGACTGGGTGAGGATTAGATAAGGATTTAAAGCTACAGGTTAGAGGCAAACTGATCGGGTGCTTCTCATGTACTTAATGATCGGCAGACAAAGTTCTGCACACATCGTTTCAGAGGCGGGGGGTAGACAGAGATCAGGGGAATACAGACAAACAAGGATTCTTAAAATGTTACATGCAATGAGTTGCCTATGTGCCAGTCATTATAGCTTCGTGCTGTGCAGCCAGACATAGTTTAAAGCCACAGAACTATATCCAAAATTTAAGTGAAGATTCCAAAGTAACCAAAATACCAAACTTTAAATTTCGTTATCTTTGGACACAGCCAGGCATTTCCCAGGTTTTTACTGTGCTAAGATTAACTAACTGTTGGTGGTAGCTTCATATTTAGTGTACAGACAGTCTTCTCATCTGACTCTTGGCAAGAAAGCAAATGTGCACTTTTCCCACAATGTTAAACTTTATCTTTAAGGGGAAACACTTTACAGTTTGTGGAATATTTTTCTTATACTGGGGGATGCTGTTCCCACATGTGTCTCATTTTCAAAAAGCCAGTTTCAGATTTTTCCACTGAGCTGGTACATGTGCGCAAACGGCCAAACTCATCCAAACACTTGGCTTGGACGGCTTCTCTCCCACTGCCACCCTGAAATCACTAGGCCCAATGAGATCACTACTTTCAGTGTCTGGCACTTCATTCAGAGCTAATACAAAAACCATCTGAACGTGCCTGGAGTCACGAAGACTACTGGTGGCTGAGGAATCATGAGATTCGCCTCACACACTCACACACACACACAGTTGTTGCCATGGTGAGATGTAAAGAGGTGCCATGTTGAAAGGAAGAGTGGGGCGAGGGGTTGCAGTGGAAACAGAGAATCCAGTGTTCACTTTCTCTCTTTTGTTTTTCAGTCAATCAGCAGGCCAGTCAGTAAGCGTTATATGCTAACTCCATCTCTGGGAAAACTGAGCTGGTAGGAACTCAAATGCTTCAGTGTTGGTGAAAGAGACAGGCAGGCCCCACTGGATAAAACTGATGACAACTGATTCAAATTTCATTTAAAGGTTCAGTCCTCCAATTTTTCCCTGTTGACAATAAGATGTCACATCCTGTTTGCGCCTGGCAGTCTTCTAGTGATTACAAGAGCAAAAGGGACCGTGAAGAGATTACAAGAGCAAGATGAGCAAATTGAATGCACAAGCCTTTGCTCAGAAATTTGATTTCCATCTTAGAAATGGTGAGATTTGTGCCTTTGACTCAGCTCTTCACCTCTGCCATCATGGCAAGCATGTCGCCATAGTAACATGTTTTATCTGAGGTCACTGTGATTGGCTAGAGTGTTGTTTCCCAGCAGCCTTCACCTTTCCAGTGAGAGCTATGGGCAGGTATTCTGCATAGTGTTGTGTGGACACAGCTAGTCCATTTAGATTAATTCAAGAGTTATGAGGTACTTGGTGCCAGCTACACCTATCTATCTATCTATCTATCTATCTATCTATCTATCTGTCTGTTTAGTATATTATTTAGTATTGAAACTTTTTGAATTGCATGTACCAATGAGCCCAGTTGTTCACCCCTCTGACCGATCAGCCTGCAACCTCCACCCATTAATCTGTGTGCATTTTAGCTTTTCAAACTATATATAGTATTCTCCATAATCTGCTTCTCTGTGTGTGTGTGTGTGTGCCTGTGAAAGAAAAGGCATCAGGGAGATGCTGATCTGATCTATTGTGACATTTCATGAGCTTTCTGGAGCTACAGGGCAGATGGACCTCACAGTATGCACTCACTCAGACAGTGAACACCCAAACATGCATGGGAGAGATCCACAAGAGTCTGGATTTGATCCATAATGAATTACATGACCATCAAGGAAAAAGTGTGTTCCTGTATGTTGTGTTTGCATGCATATGTGGACTGACTAACACAGGATATTAATTGGCAACCACTTTGACAATGGGTTTTTAAAGCTATATTTCCACTGTGTTGTGGTTTTACCTTCTTATGTGCTTGGTTCATACTGTCTAAGTGTCACACAGAGAAAAATATATCTTTTTCTCACACTCTCTTTTCGCCCCAAGTGGCCAATGAAATAAATGAAGAATCGGCTAAGGCTGCACTGTTCCTAATAAATCACATAGCCACAGCCATGGTCTCTGGGGTTTACTGCATGAGAGACAGGTCGCCAGGCATACATTTACCAGTCAATATGTCACAGTTAACGCCTGATTTCACATTGAGGGCGCGAGATGCGGCGAGAATTGAGGGCGGTACAGAGGCAGCGCGTGCCCACGTGAACCCCGGCGACCCTCTGCGCGCACGAGCCACCCTGTTGCTGGGCAGTGTCAAAATGAATTTCCTAATTTCTCATTTCTGAATTTCCAAGATGTTCCATATTCCCACTACTCAGCCCCATGGTGTGTGTGCCAGACGGATACACGGAGCAAAGGCTGCCTGTGTCAGATTTCCACATTGCCTCCCTCCTCTCAAGGGGATGGACAGTGAATGAGTGAGAGGAAGTGGGTTTGGCTGTCTCGGGTTTCCACTGACTGTCTGGAGGAATTTTGCCTTTTTAGCACCCTGGATGGGCCTCCTGTAGCCTGGCCACGGTGCACCTAATCCCGCCTTTGTCTGGACCACGCACCGCCGCGGCTTCAGTAGGCTATAGATGTCTCTGTCACCCACAGGTCTATGGCATTTGTTTAAAAATAAGTGTGCATATTAGTAGAGCTCATAACATTTATAATAAGTCAGTTACCTTAGAAGAAATATAGGTCTACATGAGAGAGGGGTTTTCCTCTGATAGGTGGATAGTGGTCACAGCCAGCGGTTCAAGTGCCATTAATTATCAGTACAGCGGCTCTCAGCATGAGATCATACCGTTTGGCTGCAAACCCTAGTGGTGACTGACGATTAGAAATGCATTTAAAATGTGAGTGTCTATATTACAGATGTAAAGATCATCTCATCACTGCCACGCAGGTACAATAGATTCTCAGAACCCCAGTGGTGGCAGCAGAAAGATGATTTAATATTAACTATTAATATCCAATTTTGAAATGGCAGCTGTATCCCCATGGTGCATATGTGGACATTTCCATGCCATGCCAGTGCAGGTGTGATTTGATTCAGGCACGTGCGCGCTTTCTTGCACAAGC
The DNA here is from genome assembly GCF_001952655.1 of Monopterus albus. Lineage (NCBI taxonomy): Eukaryota > Metazoa > Chordata > Actinopteri > Synbranchiformes > Synbranchidae > Monopterus > Monopterus albus. Next base: position 2,042,082 of record NW_018127962.1, read on the forward strand.
ACACACGCACACACAAAGGCCTACATGCACGCACAGGGTGGGACTCCGGTAGTGCAGCGGACTTACCGTGAGCACACAGGGGGATGGTGACCATTGAGATGGTCAGTATCACCTGCCAGGTCCACAGACGAGTGTCACCGCGCGCCATTACGCAGCCTATTCCCTTTGACACACTGAAGCGATCTGATTCCGTTCCTCTAGTCACCGGTCAGACAGTGGGGCTGTACGATAATCCTCACAGTGGATCCTCCAAACTTCAGATCTTGCCCGTCTTCTTCATGTCGCCGTTATCTCCCCAGCGTTTCGTGTGCGCCTGTGAACCGTTTAACGACTCTGGTTCGGTCCCATATTGTCCCAGGCGGGTGCCCTCTCCTCCACACCTTTTGCGCGCGCGTGTCACTCTGCGCTCTGGGGTCCGTCGCCAGCCCCGGCAGCACCAGGAGGAGTTGTAGTAGTAATGCGCGTGACCGGCGGAGGGTCTGCAGACGGGATTTTAATGAGCCGGGTTTGTCGCTGCCTGCATGCGACCCGTTAAGCCTTTCCCGGCAAAGCAAAGCGCAGCACCGCGTCGTGCACTGTAAATGCTCGTTAATGTCCAGCCTCAGTTTGCTGAAGCATATGGGGAATGGGGCTAAGTGAGAGATTTAAGCAGCCTCTGTTAACACTATGAGTCAGTATGCTTCATTTTTCACCACTGCTGTGTGTGAACATGCTGTATCTAAGATTCTCCCTCTCTCTGGGTGGTGTTTATGTCAGGGGGCTATATGTGTACCTTCTGCTTTTGGCCAGCAGAGAGAGGTGCTTATGTGCAAAGTGGGTGGATGATCCTCTTATTGCTTTATTGTGATATAGGCTTCAGACAGTGGCATCTGCTGCTGTACTGATCACCATCCACCCACCTTTTCCACAGGCCACCCGCCATGTAATTTCCCACAAGACGCCCTAACACACACACACATCGCTTTTCACACTGCCTGTGCACCGCTATCTTTCTGTCTATCACCCTAAATACCACAACAGAATTGCTTCCAAACACATATGTAATCACTGGTTTGACACGAATCAATTTCCCCTTCTCTTTTCCTCTTTTCCTCTTTCTGTCACAAACAGCAAACAAAATGGCCTGCAGAGGGCGAACTACCCGCTCTCCACCAAAATGGCATTATGTCAAATACATTATGAAACCATTAAAACCAAATGCTTTGTTTCTAGTGAATAAATTACAGTATCACTCATTACTTAGTGGCTAGGCAGTGATCCCAGCTCCTGCTGTGTGCACATCCTTCAGGAAATCCAAACTGAGGCCATACCTCAAATCCCCACTATGGCTGTAGAGTTGGGACCTGGCGGAGTGAGAGAGGGGGAGAGAGAGAGAGGGTGTGTGTGATGGGATGCAGAGGATGGATGAGATGGGTGAGCAGTGAAGAGAGGGGGCTGGAGAATGCTGGAGATAGGGGGGGAAATAAATTTTCACTGATGAACTGCCAAGCAGAGCAGAACAAGATTGCTTCCACGCCCACCTGCCCCCTACACAGACGTACACTCACACACATGTTTTTGCCATTATAAATACACACAAGCACATACATCCTATCCTCCAACCCTCAGCCATTCTATAGTCATTAAATTTTTTACAGTCTTTGGCTTTTTACAGACAATACTAGTTAGTTTTCAAATTGCATGGGGACAGAAGAGAAATATTTTCTTGCACAGGATGAACAGATGGATCTTACTGAGAACCAGAATGAAAGACTAGAACACCTAAGTTGACGCCAAGCTCTGTGCGTGCATGTGTTTGTGCATGTTGTGCTCAGGCCGTGTCAGTTTTTCCATCCTGTGTTCCTGTGTTGAACAGTGAGGGGTGGACAGGATGTCCAAATCTCCTCCAGTGCCTACTCTGAGTGTTGTTGCAACATCAACTCTTGGGAGAACGAGCAGCAGCTTATTAAACTATATCTACACCCATAACACCTAAACATATGACAGGTAACCGTGTGTGGATTGTCACTGCACCAGAGTTTCTATTCATACTCAGCTGTAGGCTGCACACTCATCTCTTCAGTACACCAAAATACACCTTCCTTATCCACATGGATAAATTTGCTTTTATCTTGAAAACAAAAATTGCTTATATTTCCCAGCATGCCAATTATAGACACTAATGCAATGGGTCCCAACTTGGGGGTTGTGACCCTCAGAGGAGTTTACAGGATAATGAGGGGTCTGGAAATGATAAGCAAATGATATACTGCAAACACTATAACAAAAGTTAATTAATCAGGCTGCATTATCTCACTGGCAGAGAACATAATGAATTCCTTCAATAGGACCTTTAGGTAGGACTGAAACATGCTGCCGTCCACTTTAAGAGAGATGTTCTAAGCTCTGATGTAGGACTGTGAGGAAGTATGGGAGTGGCATGAAACAAAAGTGAAAAACAAAAGCAAAAACTTAACTGTCAATTTGAAAAATACAAAAGCTATTCTCAGGATTGCTATTGCAAAGAAGTACAATCTCAAGATGAGCCTGGCTTTGTAAGTACTTCAACTATTGTTCTGATCATATAGTTCATTCACAAGGTTCATTTTCAAGCAGCATTAATGTGTGGGGTGGAAATAAAACTGGAAATGCAAATAACAGTGATAACAGTAAGGTCTAGACCTTACTTTGTAAAGTGTCCTGAGATGACTTTTGTTGTGATTTGGCGCTATGAAAATAAAATTTGATTTGAAATAGCTTTCTAAAATACCAGTTTTTACATTTGATGTTCACAAAACATTTTCTCATGAAGTACAAGCTTTTATTTAAAAAAATGTTGCTTGATTTGTATATTGTAAAATATCCTGATCTTCCTCTGAGTAACTGTGATGTGCTGCTCATTTTCAAGCAACATTAATGTGTGGGGTGGAAATAAAATCGGAAATGCAAATAGCTTGCTACACACATGGACAAAATTGTTGGTACCCTTCTATTAAAGAATTTTTTTATTTATTATTACTTTTGTCAGTTTCACGTTATTTCAGTGACCATTGTGAGTTTCTCTTTCTTTAAGGGAAGGTACCAACAATTTTGTTCGTTTATTATATTGTACACATTGTACACAGAATTGAAGGTCTAAGCTGTGCTGATCTATTTTGCTTAAACATAAATAACTTGAGAGCCCTTTGTCGCTATGTTTCAAACGCACACTGAGATATAACATTCAGTTACTGTGAAACACATCTTATTAAGTTAACACTAGGCTCTTCTTAGAAAGTATAATCAGAATAAATGAATAAACAAAAGTCTTGATGGATCACCCTGATCAAATTTAAAAGATTTCTCAGGACATCTCTCAAAGCTAATTCAGTAAGACCTAAGCAGACTATGATGTCCATAAATTGATATGAAGGCTTTTGCCCTGTGCTCTCATATATCACATACAGTATCTATCAATAATATACTGTAAAATGGAAGTTATTGTGTCACCTGTTCCTAAGGAAAGACTTTTTGTAAACATGAAGAGTATCTCCACCCTAACTATTAATACAGTCTCTCACTTCATTGTTACTGTCGACACAATGGATTCCTTTGTATAAATACTGCAGTTTTTACATTTCAAATATTTGCATGGTTTTTCTGCCCTATGGAAATCCGAGTTTGATCCTGTGATTATGTTGTTATTGCTGAGATATTTCTGGAGCTACATTTTAGACAAGGATATAGTTCATTCTAATTAATTACTATGGTTTTCCAGAGATATTACTAAGATGACTGGAGTTGGCTTCTTGATGTGGTACTCATGCTTAATCTTGTGTCTGTGAAGGGGAACAAGAGATAAAGTCGAGAAGATGTGAATATTTACTGTATGTGCTGCATCGGTAAAAATCTGACGTTTGTGTTACAATGAATACATTTTATATATTTGATTTACCTTTTACCTACACTGCTAACATCTAAGAACATAAATGAAAATTGAATGTATTTGATTTGTTTATGATTTGATTCAATAAATACTGTATATTTATCATTATTTGCTTTGTACAGTATAAACTGAGTAACCTCTGGAGTGCTGAAAATGTGGCGTTAAGATAAATGTCACATCATATCAACAGTAAAAGTGAGCTGAGCATCTACACCCTTGTGCAAATTAATTGAAACTAACTGCAATTTCTCATCTTTTCATAGGTAGTCATGAATTTATGCAGGAAAAAAATCATAAATTTACTTTTTTTTTGTTCCTTTTTCCTAAGGAGATGCTATCTCATCATTTTCTGATGCAATAATCAGTAGACACATACCCTATATTACATCATCTGTGAACATAGTTCATATAAATAGTGATCTGTGCTTTTAGGGCCTATCATTTCTAAACCAGTTGTTCTACAAAATGGATGCAACACCTAGAACGTGTGCAAGTATCGTGGTTTTACATGAACACACAGGAAAGACCTACAGGGAGATAGCAGGAGCTGTAGGTGTCAGTCTTGCAACTGTGAGCCATGTGATCAAGATGAAGGAAACAGGCTCTGTTTCTCCGAAATGCAAGGGGAAATGTGGTCGAAAGAGCAAAACCACACCCAGAGATGATGCTTACTTGGTATGGTAAAGTTTGAAAGACCCTAGAAAAACAAGTGATGCCTTATTTAAAGGAATAGAAGTAAGTTCAAACACCATTTGCAGGTGTCTCTTGAAGGTAGGCCGGAAAGCCCCTGACCAAAACTATGAAAGTGAAACATTATAAATGGGTGTTGAAATACAAGAAGTGGACCAAAGACGACTGGAGAAAAATCCCTTTCAGCCATGAAAGCCATTTTTTTCTCTAGGCACGGTGAAGTCAACATGTTCGGAGGTCACTAAATGAAAAGCTCTGCAATGCCCACACCGACCAGAGAGTAAACCACCCACAAAAAAGATGTTTTAGGGTTGCTTCAGCTATTATGGCATTTGTAACTTACATCCAGTTCAGGGCATGATGTGCTCACCACAATACACTGAACTTCTCCGCAGAAAAGTTGTTTCAGAACTAAAAAAGTTATTTCCTGATGGATCCAGTGTTTTTCAACAAGATTTAGCCAAATGTCACACATCCAAACAAGTGAAGAATTATTTTTCTATCAAATTAACACACTGGACTGGCCTGGAAACTCTCCTGATTGTTGTTGTTTTCAGGGTTTGATTTGCACAAGGGTGTAAATGATTGCTAGTTGGGTAACATCCATCCATCCATCATCTATACCATTTATTCCTGAATAGCCAATCCCAGCTGACATTGGGCAAGAGGCAGGGTCCACCCTGGACAGGTCACCAGTCTATCACAGGGCTGACATGTAGACAAACAATCACACACACTCACACTCACTCCTACGGGCAATTTAGAGTCATCAGTAGCCTACACTGCATGTTTTTGGACGGTGAGAGGAAGCTGGAGGTAGTTGGCTAACAGAACACATAAATATTGAGAACATTTTTCTGAAGGTAATTCAAGGTAACTGCAAGGTGCAAGGTGTTCTGTTGCATAAAAACAGTGTAATTTGTCAGTTTTAAAAATGGCTCCGCCCACCCTTCTGATTCTTTTTATCCACATTTCCTTCAGTGTGACTGATAAAAATGCAAAACAAAAAGACAAACTAACAAAAACTGTTTTAAGTTCTTCAATTCAAAGTAGTTCTTCACATCACTGAATTTTCATTAGTAAATGAATCGCAATTAAAATAAAGGTTCTAGAAAAAAAAAACACCTTTACCTTTTTTATATACTTATTAGCTTATAAAATAGGGAAGACCAGGTATGGTTGTAACATTTTTTGCTTCAGCACATGTAACTTGCAGAATCTTTTGGATAAAGTGCATTGTCTTACAGGCACATAATATGTTGAGCTTCCTTTTTGAACGTACGTTTTTATCTGGTGAAGGTAATTAGACAACTGACGCCCTGTGTCTGTGTCAGTAAAAGACCAGAGAAATGAAGCAGAGCAAGTTTTGTGTGGACTTTATGTGACGTAGTGGTTCTTCTACTTTATATGGCAGTCCTAGGGCAGTAAAACAAAAAACACATCATGGCTGCTTGTATAACCAGGTGATGATAACATGAAACACTCAAGTGCTTTCAAGTTAATGAGATTTTACAGTAAGGCAGACATGCAGCTTTGTATTGTTTTACAAACAAGCACAACTATCACTAGCCTAATAAAAACCATTCTAGCAAAAATAAACTGCAAATAAATCAGTTATACTGTAAACACCATTGGATGTATTGCTCTAGAGAGTTTATTATGTTCTTGCATGAAAAAACATTCAGAACTAATTAAGCTTTGCCCATTAGATTAACATTTTACATTTTGAATGACTAAGAATGAAACAGAAACCTCATTGCAATGTTTCCTCACTGAGGCATAACAATGGCCTACTGTAATCTCTATCTGGAAATAAGGTCATGTTTTAAAAATATATTGTACTGGATATTTGTCTTCATAGAACACTTCTAAGTGTTTACATATACTGTAACAAACTCACCATAGCTTGAAAACAAAAGCATATAATTAATCAGGCTGCATTGTCTGACAGGCAGGAGATATGCTGAGTTTCAGTTTTGAACTCAAAAATTAATCAGGCAGCATTGTCTGACAGGCAGAAGATATGCTGAGTTTCAGTTTTGAACTCTTTCAGTGGGACATTTAGGTAGAGCTGGAACACATTGCACTTCCTAGGAGAGGTTATATGCAGTACTCTGATGTACGAGTGGCATGAAATAAATGCATGAAACTACTGTAAAGTGAATGTACAGTAGCTGTTACCTAAGTGGATGTCTGAGTAAGTAATTTACCTTCAACTACTGTTCTGATCATATAGTTCATTCACAAAGATCATTTTCAAGCAGCATTAAAGTGTGTGGTAGAAATAAAATTGGAATTGCAAATGGTTTGCTAAAGCACCTGTTTTAACATTGGATGCTCACAAACAATATCATTTTCTCATGAGGTACAAGATTTCATTTACAAAATTGCTGTTTGATTTGCATATTGTAAAATATTGTCATCCTCCTCTGAGTAACTGTTTGGTGTTGTTGTTTCTCACCACTTTTATTAGGAAAGGTAACGCCGCGTCTTACAACACTGAGGCCTGCTGCAATGGCTCCTCCACCGTCCCCGGCACCTGGGTCAATGGCGTCGACACCATCCTCCGCACCATCTTCAATGGCATCGCCTCGATCCTCAAAGCCTTCTTCTCCGGCATCGCCTCTGTCCTCGGCTGCCCCGGCGTCACCGAACTAATTGGCAAATTCCTTTTACCACTTTGAAAGAAAAGGTCAGATAAATCAAGGAGAAGTAGGAAATGTAAACTATTCAAACTCTTTCAGAAGTTAATTTCATCTGTCTGATGAAGCTGATGTACATTCAAATGTCATATTTGTAGTTGTCAAAATAATTTGTTCAATTTCTTTAAGGAAAAGGACCATAAGTACAATACAACTGACTCATTCCTTCATCTCCAATGATCTTCAAGACTATCAACATTTACAAAGATCCAAGATGAACAACACACTTTGCTGATAATTTGTGGTTTTGAAATCAGCCTTAAAAATAAAAATTCAAAAAATGTCATCATTTTTTTTCTTGCACATTTCAAAGGACCAATACATTAGAACCAGTTGGACCAGTATGACTCGTACACAAAATGCTCTCTAACAGTAACAGCTGAACTGAACCAGTGACCAAATATGATCTACAACAACTGTTTATGAGCCTTTGTGTCTTACAGTCTATGAGCATGTGATAGTATGCAAATTAAAAATCCATGCAAACTATCATCAGCAAGTCTACAACAACTGTTTATGAGTCTTTGTGTCTTACAGTCTATCAGCATGTGATAGTATGCAAATAAAAAATCCATGCAAACTATCATCAGCAAAGACATAAAATTATTTTTGATTGTGGAAAAAGAAAACCTAGCAAAGACTAGGTGAAAAGAATGATAAACATCTCTATCATCCATGTCTAGAAGGATCAAATCAGATCTGTCATCAAAAATAAAGGCAGACATGTAAACTATTCAAAAACAATATTTAGACATGTAATGTCACTACTGAAAGATGTATTGACTTTGGCTACAAATAGAAGTGTATTAAATGGTCAGGATTAACATTTATTACTGACTGGGGCTTACACACTTTTGTTGTATACTGTATAAATATTACTATATTGCCAGTATGTAAATGTTAAATCTTGTTTTACGGCACTGTGACACTCCTACTTGGTTTTGTGAAAGGGAACCAGAAATCAGTTACCAACCAAGCACGTTTACAAAATACTTTACTTAACATTCTTACACTATAAAAATTTGACACTTTGACCTGTTTAATCAGAATGATGTAATGTGTCACAAAGGCCATATAATTTGCCTTTAGAAAATGTTTTAAATAGATTTAAAAAATGAATGCATCAGAAAATCCTTGGAGGTATATTACTTTTATACAAACTACTGTGCACACTGAAGGCATGTAATAAGTTAAATCAAAAAGGATAATGACTCTGATCTGGATTCTCTCAGTATATGTGATGAAGAATTTGTAAAAATTTGTACTTTTGGTGTAAAAGTGCCACACACTCTCATTGCGGCATAAGGAATTCTAATGCTTTTGTGCTACCATTGCTGTGTAGCTTCTGAGCACTGGGAACGCATCATGAAGACACACCCATTATTGGAAGCAGAGACCTTTTCTACACAGACAGAACCTACAATGAACCACAAAACAGCTTTTAGTTTCATATAAAACAACTTTAATGAGTCAAGTGCAATCTGCAGTTTTCTCATCTCTGACATCAGAGCACAAATATTTCACAGACATAAGACGGACAGAGCCGTTGACCAAATGCACATCAGCTATGTGCTTGTTTTTCAGCCTATAAACATGTGACTACTGAAGACTTCAATGCTAAGCAGTTATTCCTGAACATTATATCAGTATCATATTTGTATGTGTGTGTATCCTGGTTGAAGAAGATGTGGTGTGCATCTGTTTTCTGGTTAGTTCAGCTGTGACTGGATGCTGGAGGCCCGGGCTGTGCTGGTTCTATCCCATCAGACTGCGAGGATGGGTCTGAGACAGTAACAGAAGGCATTAGTGTCATCACACCAGCATTTTAAAACTGTGACAGTAGCAGTAAAGAATACTCACACATGCCGTTGGGAGCTCCAGGGTGCCGAGGGGCGATCACTTGGGCATTACCTCCACCGGGCATCATCCGGTTGGGCATAGACTGGCCTGAAGAAGAAGGAGGAACTAAAATGCAATGTCTGAACTACAGAGTAGTTAGTTAAGTGTAGGAGCAATGATAAATTGAGAGCTGAGTGACACTGGATGCATTTTACTGTGTTTCTCTTGTGTCCTAATATGAGTTAACCTGATTTATGGGTGTGTCGTGTTTTAGAGGATGTTTCATTTTCTCTTTGTGTGTGTGTGTGTGTGTGTGTGTGTGTGTGTGTGTGTCCAGACCTGAATGTTGCTGCATCGTGTATCCTGGCTGACCCTGCTGCTCCCTCTGCTGGCGCACCTTTATTTCAGCCTGTTTCAGCTGCTCTGTGTGGAAAGTCTGTCTCTCTGATAGAAGCTGCTGCCGCTGCTGCTCGAGCTGCATGACACACACATATACAAGCACACTAAATATCATTGTTATAAGCTAGACATATTAGTGATTCCTCTGAATTAGACCCTGCAGAAAAGATGTCACAAACTAGCCACTATAGTTGTTTCACATTTTACATTTTAGCAATTCCACTACAGAGCAGTGGTGAGGTTTAGATCATAAAGCGGTACTTAGTTTCATTGTCCCTGGTTTGAGATATCGCAGACATGATGTTCACTCACAGCCTCTTTCTCACGGTCCATGATGGTCTCAAGCTCCTCAAAATGTCTCAGCTTGATCTCCAGCTTCTTCATTTGGGTCTCCACCAGCAGGGCCACCAGGGACTTAATCTTCCTCTCTTCTACCGCTGCCAAGTGCTGCAAGTATAGGAGGAAAACAAAGATGAAATTTAAAGGCTATCAAAAGGTTTTGTGCAAAGAAAGAGACACCATAAATGAGGGAATGGCTGGATGATAAGCACATGTGACATGGTTAACAACAATGGAAATGGAAAAAGCAGAAGTAAAGATAAAGAAGGAAAACACTGAGGAGGAAGCGAAAAGACAAAAAGGTGAGAGGAGGGTAAAGTGAATTGGGTGTAACAGAGCGTGACAAGGAGGGACAGAGAAAATAAATTAGGAGACTGAATGAAAGAAAAACAAATCAATCAGCGCCAGCGAGGGCTGAGACAATAATGATGAGACATTGTGCCAGAAAACATTTAAAATAGTCACAGCGTTACAGCTGCTATCTTAATCACAGTAGTTCATCAAAGGAACCTCTTTGCCACACAGAGAAACTTACAAATGGGTGACAAATGAAAGGAAAAACTGGGTGGAGAAACATAAAGTGGTCCCCAAGACGGTTTGGTTGCTAGGAGACCTTGGCAGAACTGAAAGAAAGCCTCCCATTTAAAATGACAACCATTTCTTCACTTTATCTTCCTGTGAGTGGTGTGTTTTGAAGTGAGAGGGCAGGCTTTACCTTGGCCTTTGTTGCAGCTGAGGACAAGGCAGCTGCGGCTGGCATGGGAACGCCGCCCTCCACCAGCTCCTGCTCCATCACTCTCCTCCCCTCATCCCCATCTCCCTCCCTCTGCCCTACGCTCTCATCATCATCTCCCCTTCCTGGATTGCAGAGAGAATTTCATTAATACAGCCAGTCATGCAAATAAACCTTACACATAGAGAGACACACAGTACATATTTACGTACCATCTCTTTCTTCTGCAAGGATATTTTCAGCATTTTCTCTTTTGATTCCCTCCACTTTAGCCCCAGTGGGTTCCACCTTGAGCCCATCTGCCCTTACAGGGATCTGCACCAGAATCAAATGTGCAGACAAACACACATACTCTCACAGAAAGCTACTAACATCACCAACAAATACAAAAATTCTCTTCAAGCGCTTATGTTGTATTACCTGATGAGAGGTGGAGTTTGTGTCCATTCTTTCTACATTCATTGAGTCTGGAAGACAGAGGAAGGCAGAGAAAATGTATTATAGACAGTATAGAGAAACTGATTCAACTGTTTGTGATTGCACGTATATGATTAACAGTCATACCTGCTTTTTCAGGCTGGTTGAAAATGTATTATAGACAGTACAGAGAAACTGATTCAACTGTGTGTGATTGCACGTATATGATTAAGAGTCATACCTGCTTTTTCAGGCTGGTTGGACATTTCACAGACCTTATCCACTGACTCCTCTTGCACTCTGGAAAACTCCTCTAAAGACAAAAGGTCTAGAATCACTAAACACACACTCTACATTCAGTTTACCATTATCTAGACTACACACAAATTAACACTTCTCTCTCATGCTCTCACCCAGAGCAGCCTTAGCTGCAGCTGACGCCACCCGCGGGTCCACCACAGATGCCAAGAAGGCCACAGTGCTCATAACAGGATTATCTGATTGGCTGAAAGGCACGGGCTGGTACGCCAGTGGGCCAAGGGAGGCTGAGGAGTCTTCCAGGTAAGGGTCTTCTATTGGCAGACGAAGGAAGTGGAGGATACAGTCATCTTGTGTTCTGGAGCCCACGTGCTCTGATACTTTGTTCCAGTCATCTCTGTAAACCTCTAAGGCCTGAGAGAAACAAGAGAAAACACAGAGGAACAGGCAATAAGCTGGGATCATGTACAAAAATTCCAACAGATCAAAAATTAACCTAATCAGTGAATCATGTGTAAAATCTGTGACAGAAACGCAAGAGCACGAGTGACTGTCTTACCTCTAATAACAAGAGTGTCTCTTGCTCTGTCCATTCCCTTCCTGCACTCGCTCCTTTAGTCTGAGAAAGATATCATTAGAATAATAGTGACAACTTTTAGACATACTTTTAGAGAGTCATGAAAAGAGAGACTGGTAATATATTTTTTACATGAAATACAAGTAGGTATAGGTAATGGATATGTTAACTAATAGAATTTATTACATATGAATAAAAAAAGATTCCACCTACTGATTAAAAAAAAAACTATTCTTCTAGACAAGCTACCAATCTGTTTGTACTGTTACTGTGAGACCTTAGGGTGTTTCTTGGCGTAGATGTCAGTGCGCAGACCAAAGTTCTGGCAGTCTGAAGGCTTCTCTCTGCTCTTTTCTGGGAAATACAACATGTGCTGTGAGGCGGACACCTACAAGAGTGAGAGCAAGCAGCAGAGTTTAATCAAAAGTTTCTGTTCACACAACAGAACCACTTGTTTGTCATGTGTTCTCCATGTACAGATGTGTGTGTGTGTTACCTGCAGGGGTCTGTGTTGTAAGGGGGCCAGTCCAGATGGTGTATCAACCAGTACGTTAAAATGAGGGGTGGGTGGGGGTCCCATGGGTAGGGGTCTGCTCTCTGCATCCACTTGGTAGTTGATCAAACCCCACTGCTCCAAAAATGCATGAACCCTGGACAAAAACAACACTTTCCTTGATACTTATTAATTTGTGTTTCAGCTGGAAAATGGCTTCACAGATGACAAAATGTAAATACACTGACAAGTCATCAGCTGCCATTGTTAAAAGCTGCAGGCCCATTAACCACACCACATAGCTCCTTCCCAGCACTAACCGATGTAATTTGTTAACATACGGTAGCTGAACGCCCACATACTACACCTAATTTAGTAGATGCAGTAAACACCGCATGGTATCAACACCCACACTACAAGTTATACCTCATGAGAGCACAGACATCTCCGGTGAGGTTGCGTCTGCAGGATGTTGAACTGAGGTACTCCTGGGGATTCAGCCGGTACGTGTCGATCATGAAGTTGCGGTAGGCCAGGTAGCTACATTGTACAGGGATGATCATACTGTTGGTGAGGCTTTCTCCAACAATTAAGTTAATGGTGATGTCTGAATGTCAACAGTACTCACATTTCTGGAGATTTGGACTTGTTCTTTCCATTGAAAAATTCAGGCAGTGCACGTTTCTCTATTGAGTGAATGCTAGAAAAGGTTTTTTTTAGGTAAGGTTACACTCTAATGTACTGATGAAAGGATTAGAGTCAGCGTGTCTGTACAGTATGTGTTTACCTGTTATAATTGAACCAAGATGTATAGCTTGGTATTATAATGTGATGGGTTTGTTCTGTGATATTGTCTTCTCCCTCTGACAGACGAGGTATCTCTCCTCTTCCCTCATCGTCCTCCTGTACACGCACGTGTACACAGAATACATTTAATTCTGCTTAAACAAAATCACTAATTGATACAGACTATCCAACCTTCAAGCAATAAGAAACATTTTAATTAAAGAAATCCTATTTACCCTTCCTGGAAAATCCTCCTCCTGTTCATCTGGAAAAGAAGCAGTGAATGATGATGAAAAGATCAAAGAGCATACACACAAACAACAACTGTATAAGAACACTTTTATTTTAAACTCGAAACACATGAAAGCTTACCCAGGTCAGCCATGATCCCTCCCTTGACAGGAGTATTCTCACTGTCTTTCTTCAGGTTGACTGCTCAGACAGGGTAGGAAAGGAAAACCAACTTGGAGTAGAAATGTCAAGTATCTGGACATCTTTATGAGGACATTTATTCATACAAAACATTTTAGTGGGTCTTTGAATGTTTACCATTCTTGGGTAGCATGACTTCCTCCATGTTAGGAACAGGGGTAGGGTCCTCCATGTCTTTAGTCAAGTCCTCTTCTGGCTCTTCCTCTTGTTGTCCACGTCTTCTTCTGTGCATATGAACAAAAATCAATGCTGGAGCTGTGCCCTGAAATGTCAAACCAAAGGCAAGTGCTCCAGTTTGAATAAAACAACTATATTTACCCCTTCTTTCCTTTCTTCCTGCCGTCAGAGGAGGGAGGAGAGGGCGAGCGTCTTCTCTTTTTGGAGGGAGTGGACTTGGAGTCCTGAGGGCAGAGAGAGGGCAGAGTTAGGTGGAGAAAAAAAGAGAAAGCACGAGTTTAAGTGTCTTTGAAACAACAAAAATCAAGACCTTTCATTTTTTGAAAAAAAAGTTCAAGGATCACGCTTGAATTAATTGTTCAACATTTAACACTTGTGTATTATTAACAGAGAAGCCTCATTTCTTCACAAACCCGCCTTCACATACAAGCTTCACACAAACCTGATCATCTTGGAGGTAAATACGCTGACGGAGGATGATTGGCACATTCCTCTCATCCAGACAATAGTCTTCCTCATTCATCCACTCATTGAAAATGTCTGTGTCCAGAACCCATCTGGCATGGACCTGGAAGACACACCCACACAAAATCTGCATTAACGTTAAATGTTTCTTGCTAATGTATGTCTTATAAGTACTGAAAATGAACTCACATCAGATCACATCATCAGAAAAAAAATTAAGTTTGACTTTGGCAAATAAATCAACGGCCGTCAACTTTTAAGTAACGTGATGAGTTTTCGAGATGACATCATATTATATGAAAGTCACTAATATTGAAAAAGAATCTCAGTCAACCACCAAACTCACAACTGTCAGAAAAATCACACTGCTAAAGAGCAAACAGACTCCAAGCTGGCTGCCTCAGCAATTGTACCACAAATGTGTTCTCACCCTCCAGGGTCTCTCTGGATGTGGCGGCTCTTCAGCCTCTCCTTCGACATCAGCTGAGGATAGCCAACTGTCATAACTGATGAAAAAGGACAAAAACATAATATGCAAGTACTCTAACTGTGTGTGAGCACCTGTATGTGTGTATGTGTCCTCATGTATTACCTATCTGGGTACAAGCCCCAGTGTACCAAGACATGCTTGTCTTTCTGCAAAACAGGACGCATCCACTCATCTGCAAATAGGCGTGTATAAAAAATGCATCAAGTTAATTAGTACCACGGATTTAAAACAATAACAAACACAAATTTTAACTGACCTTCCTCTGTAGACACAGGTGAGGGGTAGATGTGGTGACTGGCAAGTATCTGGTCCTCAGTGACTGAACCCTGTGGAAGCACATACTGTGACCCAGTAGCACTGAGAAGGAGCTACATTACCATCAGTACACTTGTTTTAATCAGCCAGTCCAACCTTTAGTTTACTTCTAATTTATCATTCTGTTTTACATTTTTGATCCTTATTAGGTCTGTCCAACCCTCTGTCCACTTAACCCCTTCCCAGCTCTCATCTGTGGATCTTTACCTGGTGCTTGGTGATAATATCAGTCAGTCTGCTAGTCAGCTCCTGATCCAGTGTGGGGTCCAGATATACCACAGGCAGCGACATACAGTTGTTCTGTAGACACACAAAATGCAGGTGCATGTTCATCAGTGGTGTGTATATGGTGGGCTGGTGTCAGCACATGTGTATGTGTGTGTCTTTGTCACCTGGATCAATGCTCTTTCAATAGCACCAAACATCTCTACATTCCTTTCAGTCCTTGATGGATTCTGCAAATCAAACCTTCTCCTGTGAAGGTAGGGAGAGAGACAAAGAAATATTAAGGACACAGTAAAGAAGACTTAAACAAATACAGAGCAGGGATACCACTGTGAAATGTCAATGACACATAAGACTACACACCAGCCTTGGTCGGCCTTGAACTTGTAGGCAGTGCTAAGAATGTGGCAGAGCCCACCCCCTGGTCGCAAGTCAAGGAAGCACTGTGCCTGTAAAGAAATTATAATGACTGTGGTTTCTCTTGTTTAGCATGTGTTTAACCTATTGTACCAAATTCCAATACCTATCATCAGTCCCCCTTTGCAAAGAGGCTACCTTGGACATTCAGATTGATTGTGTTTTTATTCTCCGGATTTTTAACTGTCAACAAAGAGTGATTAATGTCTAATATGTACCCTTACTGTTGACAAAGAAATCTATCCTTCTTTGGTCATATAACAATATAGTGACATCAACCACTTCAAAAACACACGAACTCTACCACAACATACATCATGAATTTCAATGAATATCAGGTCCTGCTAACAACCAGAGGACCAGGTACTTTAGAGTCAAGTGTGATGACTCACAGGCAGTTTGGTTAAAACAGGACTGGTACTCTGTCTGCCAAAGACATCCTCTTGAAACTGGAGAAGCTGCATGGTGACTGCAGCCAGAGCCTGGCATGATGGAGGGTCCATCAACACAACCTGATAGACACACACATTTTCACAGGGATATGAAGAAGATATTTTCAATTTTAATGTTAATCATTATGCCTTATTATAGTCTATAACATTAATGTTACCTTGCTTGGTTTTACGAACTGCTTCACCAACTTAGCTGTGTTTATTCTGATAAACCTCTAGGATTTAGTACCATTTGTGTATCCTCTTTTATTATAAGTAGTTACATCACTCTTCATCTATACATGGTGAACCACTGGACACGCTAGCAGGAGATGGGCTACCTTGTTAGCAACATTACCAAATGATCTGAAATAAAGTTTGTAAGCCAACTGTAACATATAATATACACACATAACTGACACACACAAGGCTAACTGTAACCAATATACACACATAACTGACACACACAACACAAAACAATAAAGAAAAAAGATACAGAAAATAAACATATAGAATATAGCAAGAAAAAGAATAAGTAATAAAGTGATCACGTTTCTGTGGTTCTCACATACGATCTGTCAATTTTTGACAGGTCCATCAAATTCACTGTACTTTTTGCTAAACCAGGATATAATTAAGCAAACTGTCTCTTACAAAAGTGGTATTACACCTTTTGTCTAGTATATCTATGTAATCTATCTTTAAAGTTGATAATTTGGGTCTACGTAGGCGTATCAAGCCAGGTATGTTTGACTAACGGATAAGTGATTCAGGTTTTCTTTTTATTACCCTGATATAATCAGATTCAGAACATTCTGAATTGTATCTAGTACTGAATTCCCCATCCTCTAGCAACTTTCTATTTTCATCAAGCAGATGAACAAATATCCATTTTTTCATAAACATTTCCTTCCTCTCAAGACAACTCTGTTATTCCACAGTGTTAGCTATCTTCCTAGCCAGCTAACTACCTTTTTGTAGTGCTTCCCGATCCACTGCCGCACCACCTCCAGCTGGGCTAAAGTATCCGGACTCTCCCAGAACCTGGAGGACGGACTGCTGTCT
Organism: Monopterus albus; assembly: GCF_001952655.1. Classification (NCBI taxonomy): domain Eukaryota; kingdom Metazoa; phylum Chordata; class Actinopteri; order Synbranchiformes; family Synbranchidae; genus Monopterus; species Monopterus albus. The sequence goes on from NW_018127962.1 coordinate 2,059,236, forward strand.
TTTTTCCGGTACGCAGCCGTCCCAGTGCTGCACTGGCTTGTCCCAGGAATTGCGAGATTTGCACCCCCAGACATTGTAGCCATAATAAAATGAGATTAACTTAAATCGATAGACCACTGGCTAGCGCACTCGCTAGCTTTTGTGTTCTCGCTTTCTCTCGCGAGACACATCGCAATTGTCACAATTCAGCATAAAGGTTTGTTATTTTATAGGGATCAATTGTCTATCATTTTTAAGATTTCTTTTTAATGCATTTGTATGCGCTTTGATTTAATAGTATAGGTTTGAAAATACCAAAATGTTATTATATACACACACAAAATAATATCAACCTTTGGAACTTGCAAGTACTTTTACTTTGAAATGTAACTTTACTAGGAAATAACTGCGCAACACATGAAAACTGAAAAGTGAAGTAATATTGTTGTGTAAAAAACATATTTTAATGCTCCAACTGAAAACTTCCCATCGAATATTCTTTCAGATGTAGTTAATATACGTGAATTCGTTTCCGTTTAGTAGGCCACGTATCATTTGTGCTGTTGCCGTATTTCCGTTCTCATATTTTAATCTTCCACGGGACTGTCACCTTATCAGGGAAAACAAACTCCTGTCCAGCCGATGGCTTTTATTTTCCGTCGTATTCTATATTAGCGTTACACTAACCAGGCAGTTGAAACAGCTCTGCGTGGTATTGAAGCACCAGTCACTGTGTAAGTAACATTAGCTCATTCTCACTCCATTTTTTTCCCAGGCCCTGAGATGGGCGTCCAGGGTCTGACCACCTATGTGGAGGGGAACAGAAACTTCTTCCAAGATGTGAAGTTCAGGGACAGCTACCTGGTTATTGATGGCTGCAGCCTGTATTTCCGCCTCTATTTTAACCACGGTTTGGACCAGCAGCATGGAGGAGACTATGATGCTTTCGCCTCTCTGCTTACTCAGTTCTTCGATGCATTGTCAGCTTGTGGCATCCAGCCATACGTGGTTCTGGATGGAGGTAAAGATGCTTAGTCCATTCAAAGTCATGTGCCCTATTAACTACCATATTTTACTAAAGCTAATATGGTTAACATTATACTCTGTTTAGAGTTTTACAGAGCATTTAAATCTTAAAATACATTTTTAACTGTGAATTATATTTATAGAGGTGATCCTTAAAGCCTTTTAGTCTTTCTGCTTTTTCCTCCACAATTTCATGTAATTTGTTTAATTTTAGTTTTGCAGATAAATACAACTAAATTAAATTACATTTTCTTAACATTATTCTCTGCAGTTGTACCACCCACAAACATTTCATTTGTCTTGTATTTATGATTATAAGGGATGGACCCCAGTGACAAGAAGTTTTCCACTCTGCGGCAGCGTCTACAATCCAAGATAAGGGAGGCAGACAGTATATCTCATGGCCGCAATGGCTCTGTTCTCCCTATTCTCACAAGAGAGGTCTTCATTCAGGTCCTCATCCAGAGAAACGTCCCACTGGTTCAGTGTCCAGCTGAGGCTGACTGGGAGATTGCATGTTTGGCTCGCCAGTGGAACTGCCCAGTTTTGACCAATGACAGTGATTTTTATATCTTTGACCTACCAGGTGTGGGCAGTGACTGGACTTTGAGGTTTGTACTGTAAGTAATTGTTAATGTTGTTTAACATATCGTTTATGTGCTTTCCTCTAGGTGGTTACCTGCCACTCAGTTTTTTTCAGTGGACCAACCTTAATGGTAAAGCCTCTAACCGCTACATTTCTGCTCGGTGCTACACCACTAACAGTCTTTGTCGCTGGTTTGGGGGCATGAACCAAGAGTTGCTACCTTTATGTGCTGTCCTGACTGGTAATGACTATGGTACTCCAAAAGATGCTGAAACACTTCTTGCCCTGATAGATGTGAGTGGAGGAGGTGGGAGGGGTAGAGGTAGAGCATCCACCAACCGCATCGAGAGGCTACTTCTCTGGCTGTCCTGTTTTCAAAGCCCGGTAGAGGCCCTGGAGGAAGTGAACAGGCTAATGGGGGAGGAAGGCGGTAGAGGTAAGAGAGGACAGAAGGGTGGGCTCAGTTCACAGCTGTGGGAAGCTATGCAAGACTACATCATCACCTCTCAAAGCTCTCTTGCTCAGTGGTTCTCTGGGGGTAAGGCAGCTGTAGGAAGGCAGACCTCTGGCCTTGCACAGATACCAGAGTGCCTTTCACAGGCTGCAGCACGAGGGATGTTGTCTCCCTCTGTTGTAGATGCCCTGGTGATGCGCAGGGTTCTGCTCCTGCCACAAGTGGAGAACAGCAGGCTAGGCAGCAGCCACTGTAGTGCCAGAGCTATACGTCAGGCTATATATGGGATATTACTGCACAGAGGCCTGCCAGGTGGTGCTAGCCAAGCACAGGATATGAGGGTACAAGGAAAGATCAACCAGGGAGTGAGAGGTGGGAGAGGGCGAGGGGGTAGGGGATGGGGAGGCAGTCAGAGTGGTGGAGGTTGGGATCAGGGCATAATTTTTTCCACACAGCAGGGTGTAAATGTAGGATTTAGCATTAATCAAGAAGCTGATGCAACTAGAGTGCAGGCTCAGGGCTGTATTGCCCCCATTTATGTGGAGGAGTATGACCGTCAGGACCTGAATCTGAAGAAAAATCCAGTGGAGGCACATCCCATTAGAACCCCTATTTGTCTGGATACACTTGGACAGGTAAACACAACAATAAAAATATTTTCTTACACAGGTATATTTGTTTTGTTTGTTTGTTGTTGTTTTTTTTCAAGAAGCTGTCCTCATGATATATTTTCAAAAGTTGTACCTGATTTTATCCAGGCTCCTGTGGCAGTTCGTCTTGGCGCCCTGTTAGAGGTCTTGGGGGTGAACGAGTCTGTCCTGGCTCCTGTTCCTCTCCACCTGAGGCTGGCTGTTGCAGTGACAGGCTTCTGGCTTCGAGAGGCCATACCAACACCCTCTCAGCACCAGCTCCAGGCTGTGCTACTGGGCATAGTTTATGGAGAGCTGTCCGGGAACAACCAGCCTGGAGCTACCCACTACCAACATGCTGGTCAGCTGTGTTTTGTCATTTCATTCCACAAGGTTACAAAGACTAAAATGCACTTCACTAACAAGCCAGTTTATCCCTAATGAAATGAATCAAACCTGTTGCTGCTGTGTGTCATCCAAGTCCCACAGTTAAACTGGGCCACAGAGCACAGTGTGTGGACAGGGCTGGATCGACAACGTCTGAGGCCAGGGGAGAGAAGGGGCTTGGACATCGGAGCAGCTCACAGTTTCAGCCAATGGCAGGCCTGCCTCTGGAGTGCGCTCTGTCTCAATCAGCTACTGCTGCTGCCACTGCCTGTTCCCCACCTGTCATGGTAAAAACTGTGACATAAAATAGAAAATATGTGGAAATACTGTTTGTATTTTTCACCTATTGATCAAACACAGGTGAATGAGAATTAGAGGAGCAGTAATCTCCATTTCATTTCATTCCCTCCGTGTGTGTCTTAGTTTGTTCAGTGGAACATTGCTGCACGGCCTTCTCAGGTATTTAAACGGGGGCCAAGCTGCTGAATCCCTCCTAACCAGGGGTTCCTTGTCTGGACAACTCTACTCACCACTCCTGGATGCTGTGAGGAATTGCAGCACCAAAGCCAATCCCGCCTCTTCAGCAGCAGGGAGGAAGAAGAGAGGAGGAGGCCGGGGAAGGAGAGGAAGAAGGGGAGGTGGGAGAGGAGCGAGTGGATGGAGTCAAGAAACTGAGGAGATAACCAACAGGTTTGCTCTCCTGATGAGCGACCAAGACTATGATTATTATTATTGGTGAGGATGCAGAGAAAAATGTAAAGATTGATCGGAGAGACTTGTTAGGGACCAAATGGGGAAGGTTTAAAAGCCATGCTCAGGGAATGCTAAAAAATAGCCATAGTCATGTGATGAATGACACCTCTTAATATTTACCACTATGCTTCCACCTCTATAAGTGGACTGCACTAACGCAGCCTTCCTCAGTAATATCTGATTTTTATGATCCAATCTGCTGCCTTCTCAAATCATGTGATCTCAAGATAAGAGTAAGAGTAATGCACACTCTTGCCATTTTATAACAGCTTTATGAGTATTATCACTGTAATTAATGCAGATGCTTCCAGTCTTTCAGTGTTTTATTCAGCCAAGTCAAAATAAGATTAGAAAATGAATGAACTAGTCCTATTTCTTCACTGACCAAAAAGTTGCATGGCAGCTAATGTCATCTTAATAAGAAATGTACAACATTTCATGTAATTTTATGACAGATATTGATGAATCTGGTGCTCTTGTTTATTATTCACCTTTTTATATAGGTTACAAAATCTAAATCAGATTGTTTTTAATGATCATGTCCAGCTAGTTTTTACTCATAACCACATATGGCTGAAAATAAAATGTTTAATCATTCTCAATAATGTTACGTTTTAAGTTATAGCGCATTATAGAAGCACTATTATTCAACATGTACACAACACAAGATTGACCTGTTCATAAATACGGTATATATACTCTGTAACAGTACATAATTCACGTTACCTTTTTCTAGTAAGAAGAAAAAATCCAATTTAAAAATCCCCCCAAAACCAACATAACACTTTCTCATTAAAATCTTCCTGGCTCCTAAAACATATTTGTGGATAGTTTCCCATGGGCATTTTTAACAAGAAACCCTACTATGCAGACTCAGGTAATAGTTAAAAGCTGTGTATGTCTGAAATCACTCTCTGCTCACTATGTACTGTGGTCCCCATTCTGTAGTGGTGTCTGCATGTGCAAATCTATCCACTCTGTATTGTACACAAAGATTCCACCATGGAACGTTTTGCTAGCAGTTCGCAGTTTTCAGATGAGAAAATGACTTGTTAGGGACTCTACAGCTATAAGCAATAATGGAGAAATGATGATTAAAGGGAGCCCTAGTGTAGCTTATATAAGGAGTAGTGGATGAGGAAGTGATTTCTGACACAGAAAAAGAGAACTTTGGCTATTAAATTATATTAAAAACCTTCTATCTAATTTCAAATAAACCCCAAGGCTTGGCCATCACAAGCAAACAAAGACCAGGTTAAAAAACACTGAAACCTACCTGTAGCCTATTCAAACAGCTCACATGGTAAATTCAGTGTAATGTAATTTTTCACAGCACCAATGATAGTAATGGAAGTAGTGCTATGGAAATGGACATTATACTGGATTTATCAGGACCGCTGGTAAATATAATTAGGGTACACGGGACAGAAAAAATGGCCTGTTTCTAAAGTAAGCCTGTCCCACAGTGAGGCCAGGTTCTCACTGCCACTGAGGCAAATAAGGGTCTCTGCCACCATCTGAACATTTACAGTCGCTACCTGAACACGGAAAATGTACATTAGCATGAGCTGTCTAAGCATGAGTGAGTCTTTCTGAATGGGCCTTGCCTCGTGTGTCTCAATACCACAGTCGACTGGAGGCCTAATGCAGTTGTGAATGTCCCAACTTAATATACACTGACTCTTCCTCTTGTCCTATGAGGATGATGAGCTTGAGGCAGATGAAGATGCAGCAGGTGCAGCGTGTGACTGAGAGTCTATGAGGTCCATGTCTTCGTCTTCGTTGACTCCACACGTGTCGACCACGCAAATCAGGCAGCTAGTGACGGGAAACGCTCGCACTTTGCTGCAAGTCACCCACCTGAACAGACAATAGAAAACCTCTTTAGAGACAGCATGAAAAGGAATAAAGATCAAACTTTCAGTAATGGTGGGGACATTTTTAGAAATTGTGAAGAACAGTTTGTCTTACTGCAGTAGTTGGCACTATTATGTCCAACAGTAATGGCTAAAATAACCACCCAAAACATTGAAGGAATCAGAAACAGCCAGAGCAAACAACAAACAAAAGTTGATTAAAATCACTTTTGCTGACTAAAACAAATAGAAGAGATGTTGAGGCACTGATTGTCTTTTTCATTATTTTTTTCACATCGCTCTCAACATATCAGTGACAAAGACATCTGCGATGTCTATTTGTGATGATATTACTGGTTTTATTTTAGTAATATTTATTCAATACACTGACCTGTCGGTGTCAGTGTGATACTCCAGGACGTGTCCAAGTCGCCCTACACCTTGAAACCCTGCCAGCACATAGATGACTTCACCGACCGCCGCACATTTCACTGTTACACCTCGCCATGGCATCGGTGAGGCAGGACGCCACTCATTACTGGCAATATCGTAGTACTCCACTGAATCCAATCCACCTAGTAAAACACATACACACACACACACACACACACACACACACACACGCTTATGATTTCAGTGGCTACTTGTTTATTCTTGCTAGTACCATATGCTACAGCCATTACTCATCACAATATTTGTATTTTTACCCAGTGCCCCCTGTCCCCCCACAGCATACATCCTATTGTTGACCACCACCAGCCCGTGGTTCTTCCTGGCCTCTTTCATCCCACACAGCTCCCTCCATCTGGGGACAATAGAGACAGATAAAAAAAAAAGAGATGTGTAAAAGTGTAACAGAGTAACACTTACATACTCTGAGTTTAATACAGCAGTGCAACAAGAATCAGCATTTTTTTTGCATGCAAGTGCTTATTATCAGATTTGTACCTGCATGCTTGGCTGAAAAGGTATGGATACAAGGACTTCACCCAACATACAGTCTTTTCCCCTCATATTCCCTTTCATTATTTAATCCATACAAACTGTATGCTAGCCAATGGCAACAAAAAAAGTCTCGGGACTGTGAGTACACAGACACTTTGTGTATCATCCTTTGGGCTACGCAGGGATGTTTGTTTATGTGACTCACTGCTGTGTGGCGGGGTCGTAGGCCTCACAGTTGTTGAGGACCCTGCCAGATACATTGTTGCCCACTGTTCCTCCACAGACATAGATGAGGCCATTGGCCTCCACTGAGCCATGGCTGCACCGGGCCATCAGCATGCTGGCTTTCACCTGCCATGACTCCGTCCTTGTGTCGTAGCATTCAAAAAGGTCCATTGCTGAACTACCTGTACACACATGCACACAGTGCATTACACCATAAATAAAGGCTTGCAAGAGGGTGTGGTATTCCTTCCACGAGGTATCAACAATGTAATTTTCCCTACCTGACTAAACCAAAAAAAAAAACGTAAAATCATAATGAAAATATACACCACACCGTCACCCCTTACATCTCTCTGCTTACCCACTTCTGAACCCCCGGATGTGTAGATCTTGCCCTGCACAGCGCAGGCAGCCAGGCTGTCACGTGGTGTGGGCGGACCCAGCTTGGAGTACCAGCTGTCCTTCAAGACATTGTAGCAGTCCATGCGCTTGATAGGAAAAAGCTGTGAACCACCCAGGATGTAGACCACATTATCCCAGAAGACTGCTGTGGCATCTCGGCGCTTCTCGAAGGGGCAGCGGATGTCTGTCCAGCTGGAGTCCTGCATGGAAAGCCAGAATGACACTTGACCTCAGGCAAATATTATAAAAGACTATACTACAATGTTTGAGCAACATCTAATCCAGATATGGTGGAAAAAATGTACTTACAAACTCTCATCTTTTAAAAAAGTATGAAAATGAACCTTTTGTTGATTAAAATGTAATAAAAACTTTTGTTTCCAAAGCACTATTCTAAACAGTTACAAAGCCCTAGAGCATAACAGTAAAAATGCAATAAAAATTAAAGTACAGCACAAAATATAACAATAAAACAAGAGCGTAATAAGAATAAGACCAGAATAGGAATACATACTTTCAGTATAAGAAAGGCTATCTGATATAAGTGAATTTTAAACCTGATCATGCAAGGCCTTAAAACTTATAAGCAAAATCTTATCGTCACCTCACATATGGAACCATAGCAAATACAGTGAGGAACAGAAGTATTTGAACACCCTGCGATTTTGCAAGTTCTCCCACTTAGAAATCATGGAGGGGTCTGAAATTCACATTGTAGGTGCATTCCCACTCTGAGAGACAGAATTAAAAAAAAAAAATTTCAGGAAATCACATTGTATGATTTTTAAAGAATTTATTTGTCTTGCACTGCTGAACATAAGTATTTGAACACCTGAGAAACAGCAAGAATTCCGGCTCTCAAAGACCTGTTACTGTGCCTTGAAAAAGTCCACCTCTACTCCACTCATTAATCTAAATTAGTAGCACCTGTCTGAGCTCTTTAAAGACACAAAATACTTCTGTTCCTCACTGTATGCAGGAATGAGAGTGATGTGGTCTGAGTTCTTAGAGTTTGTTACAAGTGTAGAGAGGAGGACGACGGTTTCATTGAGCTAACTGTATTTTCAAGGATTGACACACTGACTGGTTCAAGATGAGTGAACAAAGGAACAAGCTCCGAAGAGATTTCAGATGATGGGTGAGAAACGGGACAGCAAACATGGAATTACAATTCTAACATGTCTAACAGAAATAAACAAATAAAACTTCTGAACACATTCTTGAGCATGATCAAGATTCGATTTAGGAGGTCTGTAAATTAAAACACAAAATAGGGCTCTTGATGTGAATAGAAAAAAATAAGAATCTCAAAAATAGTAAAATTGCTCAGAAAAACTTTAATACTGAACTACATTTGATGGTTCTTGACATCATAATTACCCCTGTGTGTAACATTTGGTTGCATGTGCAGCCTGGTACCTTGGGGTTGAAGTAGCGGCAGGACTGTGGCTGGGAGCCTCCGAACAAAGCAATGCGGTAGTCATGCTTCTTGCGTCGTGGTCGGCTGCTCTCTCCCAGGTCCTCTCGGTCCTCCAGGGACAGCAAATGGTAGCGCATTCCACCTGGGACAGAAGCACAGGATGTTTATATTTTGTTTTTGTGTGTTCTCATGTCAGTCCAGCAGGCCATAGTACCAATGTAGATTTAACAACTCACATGAATCTCAATTACCTACAGTGTTATATACATCTACAAGCGCTCTACCAAAACCTTGAATTTTACTCTTAATAAATACACATTTTACTGTTATTTTAATACTGTATGGTGCAGATAGTTTATCTAAGATCCAGACTATATAACATTTGCCTACACATGGCAGAAAATGTCAACTTTCTCATCACTACACAACTTGTGCTTGTGTTTTTTGTGTCCCCTCACATGAACAATGTATATTATAGTGTGTGTTTATTATGTCCACTTGTGACCTGGAGTTTGAGTACTTGTGTGTGTATACTGTACGTATGTTTCTCTCTTCGCACTCACTGATGACCATCTTCAGGCACTGTGGGTTGTCCTGGATGAGAGGCTCAGCCTGCACCGTCTTAGACAGAAAGGCTTTGGAGACCAAAGGGAAGCGAACACACCCCAGCACCTCCACCATGTACTGTTGTCTGTTACACACATCATACTTCAACCAGCGCACTGCTGCGTCATAAATCTGAACAGGAATGCAACAACAAATCATGTAAATATACATGAATATGTAGATATGCAGTACATATCACTCAGCTTTGTTCTGGATTGTGGTACTTCCTCAATCTTAAGCAAAGGTCTGCTCAAGTATAATAGTGATTCAGGTAGATTTCTACAAAATTATAGCACAAAAGAAATCAAGCATATAGGGCACCTGGGCCTCAGCACGAACAGTGAGTTTGTCCTGGTGCAGCAGATATGTGAGCTGTGAAACATCCAGATGCAGGAACTCATCCAATTTATACACTTCAGTAAAATGGAGCTGGAAGAAGTCCTCTGCTGCTGCCTTCAGTTCAGGACAGTCCATACAGTCTGCCAGGGCTGAGATACCTGGAGGCGGAAAACACAAGATCAGTCAATGTGATGAGTTACTGCATGTGCTTGGCAGACTGGACACCATGAGATATTGGATTGATTTCACCAAGCCTTTTCAGTTAATGTCAAGCACCAAAATAATTCACTCAGCTGGAACTTATCAGCTGTCAGTCTTAGCACGTGAGATAAGATTCAGCCTTGATAAATTGCTTTTGTGCTTCTGTTCTTACCCAGGCAGTTTGTTGCATCAATCTGTCCTTTGAGGAATTCCACACACATCTTCTTCACAGGCTCAATCTGGTACTGGTTGGCTGCATCAAGCAACGACTGGACATTACTGCTGTTCACTGAGATTCTAGCAGACACACCACATACACAGTGCATTTGGAATAAGAAACCAAAAACACAGAAAAAAAACAAGAGGCATGTCTCTCAATAAGAACTTTCCTGGCAGCATCAGGCCACATTCTTTCTTTTAAAATGTAAACTGTAATTCCCATAATTATCCTTCCTTCATGTCATAACTTATGCTCATTCTTACCGGGCTGTGTAGATAAATTCAATCAACAGTTCAATGATCTCAGGCTCAGCGCTCCTGAGCTCCACCTCATGGGACATTGACTCCATCATTCTGGCTGAAAGTGAGGAAACAAAGTTAGATTTTATCCAAGAAACAAGTTGGGCATAA
>NW_018127962.1:2069693-2082023 GCF_001952655.1 Monopterus albus
TTCAGCAGCACTTCATAACCAACAATGAATAATCATATATATCATAATGTTAATTTACAAAATCAATCATCATAGTACACTGGTCATAATTTGTCTGGTGCTAAAACAGTTATGTGGACATAAAGGATCTATATTCATAGCTTACTGGTTTTTATTTCTTTTGCTTAAAAATCTGAATATACTCAACAACAACTGTAACCTAGTTAGTTAAAAAAATATTTCTGAGTATTTCCCCGGCACATTTCTACATCTGTGGCCTCCCAGAATATGAAAGGCACCAGGCCCAGATGGTGTGACCCCCTCCTGCTTGAAAGTGTGTGCTGATCAGCTGGCCCCCATCTTCACACTCATCTTCAACAGGTCACTGGAGCTGTGTGAAGTCCCCTCCTGCTTGAAATGCTCCACCATCATTCCAGTCCCCAAGAAACCCCCCATCAGTGGACTGAACGACTACAGACCTGTCGCCCTGACATCTGTAGTTATGAAGTCCTTTGAAAGACTGGTATTGGCCCACCTGAAGGACACCGTAGACCCCCTGCTAGACCCCCTGCAGTTCGCCTACCGGGCAAACAGGTCAGTGGGCGATGCAATTAACATGGCACTACATTACATCGTGCAACACCTCGACTCCCCAGGGACCTATGCACGGGCCCTCTTTGTGGACTTTCAGCTCAGCATTCAACACCATCATCCCGGACATCCTCCACTCCAAACTGACCCAGTTCACTGTGCCTGCCCCCACCTGTCAGTGGATTACAAGCTTTCTGAGAGACAGGAAGCAGCAGGTAAGGTTGGGGAAAACCACATCCAGCGCCCGGACAATAAGCACAGGCGCCCCCCAGGGATGTGTGCTCTCCCCTCTGCTGTTTTCACTCTGCACCAACAACTGCATCTCGAAGGACCCCTCTGTCAAGCTCCTTAAGTTTGCAACCTGGAGTTGAACACGGTCAAAACAGTGGAGATACAGTGGACTTCAGTAAGAGCCCTCCCACCTTACCCCCCCTCACCATACTTGGCAGCACTGTATCAGCAGTAAAATCCTACAAGTTCCTGGGCTCCACTATCTCCCAGGACCTGAAGTGCACGTCCAACATCAGGACCATCATCAAGAAGGCACAGCAGAGGATGTACTTCCTGCGCCAGCTCAGGAAGTTCGACCTGCCCCAGGAGCTGCTGATACAGTTCTACAGAGGAATCACTGAGTCTGTTCTCTGCACCTCCATCACTGTCTGGTTTGGCTCAGCAACCAAACAGGACAAATACAGACTTCAGCGGACAGTGAGGACTGCAGAGAAGGTCACTGGTTCAAGCCTGCCCTACATAGAGGACCTGTACACCTCATAGGTCAAAAGTAGGGTGGAGAGGATCACTGCAGACCCCTCACACCCAGGACATAATCTGTTTGAACTCCTCCCTTCTGGACGGCGTTACAGGTCACTGTGCACCAAGACAACCAGGCACCGGAACAGTTTCTTCCCCCTGGCTGTCACTCTGATGAACACTTAACCAATGACCATATGATTGGACCATAAACCTCAGTGCAATACCTGTATATATACATTGTACAGATTATACAGACTCCTACAGGACTCTAGTACTCTGTTTTAAGTACTCTATTTTGTGTGTCCAACACACCTGGCCAATAAAGCAGATTCTGAAATTCACTTAAAAAAAAAAGGAGCAGCTACACACCTGGGTTGCCATCACACCTGGCCAATAAAGCAGATTCTGATTCTGAAATACTATTTGAAGTGATGGTGGCACATCTGTCCATAATTAAGTGTCTGTGTGTGCACACTTACTGGTGAACATGAGACTAAAGAAGTGGCTAGCAGCAGCTAACACTACTCTATGAGCAGGAAAGTGTTTCCCCTGAACCACCAGGGTCACATCACAGAGGGTACCCTGAAGAAAACAAGCACACACAGTTATCAAGTGTCAAAACAGAGTGGGAAATACATTATCAAAGCTGTGTACACGTACATAAAACACAAAAAGTCTCCGTGGGAGACGGACAGCCTTGTCTTTTTATTTAGTGTCCTCCCTAACACACTCACACACCTGTTTCCTCAGGGTGTTCATGACTCCCATAATGCTGGATAGCTGTCTGTACTCCTCTTTGGTGGCACATTTCCTCTCGCTTTTCTTCTTGGAGCTGGACCCTTTCTCTGGAGAAGCCATCCCCGTCATGTCAGCCAGATTAATGCTATCTGTTTAGTGAAATTAAACAACAAATTCAAAAGCCACTGCAAACAGTGTGTGTAGCTAACAATCTCTTTGTTGTCGCTCAGCCACTGACAGTTGGCTAAATGTTAATAGAAAAGAGTATCATGTTGTGATTTTAAGAACTAAAACAAGGCTGTTTGGTGGCAGCTTTTCCCTGAAAGCCAGCCGAGAGAAAATCATAAAAATGAATTTGATGCCAGGTGTTGAAATAAACCCGGTTAGCGCCGTGTATGTAAAACTCAAAGTCTAGTTAGCCGTTATTGTGGTTTCCTTCTTCTTCTGTGGTTTGCTTATGCTTGAACATAACTCACGGTCACCCCCTCTACCGACAGAGGTCGCGAATTACACACTACCCTGCAGGATCGCACAGCTGATTACTACAGTTTGTATATACGGGAAATTTTCAGGAGAAAAGACACATTAGCGGTTTTTGTGTCTTGAAATACACATTTCTATATATATCTAATCAATATACTCGTGCAGTTAGTATTGCAGCATTTAGCTTAGCCTATCTCGTTCCATTTCACCTGTAGCTAGGTATGTGTACCTGCCTGTTTGTCACGTTCATATTTCTACACTAATCCTTAAAACATCAGGAAGTCGCATGACGCTGATGTCAGCGGAATGCGGGCTACAAAACAAATGCATGCTGTCAGCAATAACTGACCTGAAAACAAACTGTGAGACATCAGAGTTGAAGAAAATGCATCGTTTTCTCTGCTGTTGGTGCTTCTCTTGTGAAAACTCCGGCAACGAGGTAGGGTATGTGATTATGCTTCACTGAGTGTTATGATAATGTTAATATGGCAATATTTCCTTCGAGTTCTGACGAGAAACTTGATTACTGTTTTGCTTCAGTAAAGTTACTCGATTAACCCATACTAGTCTATCTGAATATAAAAAGGGTCTCTTTATAAATCTTTTCAACTATACCGTGCTACACAGGAAAACAGTCCTCATAAAAAAGACGTTATACATTTTTTTTCCTTGTGTCAAAAAAGTGCAGAGATGAAACATGAGCATGAGACACTAAAATGAGTAAGACAAAGTTTTTTTTTAAATGTCAAATATAAATGCTGGGTTAGCTGAATTGATGTGTATATTAATGTTTTATGTGTATTTTGACCATGTTTTTGGATTATATATAATGAAAACTCTGCTATTTCAGAGGCAGCCTCTTTTGCAGCCCAGACCTGACCTGAATGGAGCTAGATCAGCCAGGCAGACATCACCAGCATCCAGTGCGACATTATCTCTCTTAATGATTATATGTTTGTGTTTTAAACCCATACACTTCTAGTGCATCAAACTATGGATCAGTTTGTCTTTGCTGCATGAGTTCTTTTGTGTATCTGTGATATATTTATTTCCCCCAGAAGCACAGACTGTAAAGCGAATCGGCAGGCTGGTGATGAGACGTGTGTGTGTACCAGAGTTGGACAAGAGGTTTTCTGACATGGCTGAGACCTTCAATGAGCAGCAAGCGTGCTATGAGGCCATGGTTGAACACATCAGCAACCTACAACAAGCCTACGGTTGTGCCCACAGTGACACCCTGTCTTTTGCTGAATGTGTGGGGAAGATCAGAGAGGAGCACAGTGAGTGACACTCAGAGCTCAAATTATTCAGTTTCCTGTTTCTGTTTTCTTCTTTTTTAATCTTTATCTCTGTCTCTGTCGCTACATCCAGAAGCCACACACAGGGTCTACTTTAGAATTAAAGGCTATGACTTCTCCCTCAGTGTGGTTCCTGTGGAGTTAGAGGGCAACAGTGAGGAGGAACCACTGCCTCCACTTCTGCAGTTGGCTCAGAATGAAATGAGGGGCACATCTCAGAGTGCCAAGGCCACCGTATCTAAGGGTACCACACTTCAAGAGCTGGCTGGCTGGCTGCTCCGTAGCAGTGATCGAATGACTAAGCAAGTGCAGGAAGTAGCATCATCTCACCAGGAGCAAGGAAGACTCATTGTGAACCTGGAGGAAAACATGAGGGAAGTGAGTAGGGCGAAGGATTTGTCGGCAGACTACAGAAAACAAGCTGGAGAAGTCCTTTCTGAGGCTGCACAGATTGCAGGGCCTCTTTTGTAGCTGGTTTATAAACATTTTAAATGCTTTAATTGATTCCACAAATTGCATTTAAATAAGAGCGGTATTGTTGCCAGATGGTTAGTGCTGTCACCTCACAACAAGAAGGTTCCGTGTTTAAGCCTCAACTGACCTGGTCCCTTTCTGTGCATGTTCATGTCCCTGTGCCTGCATGGGTTCTCTCTGGGTACTCCTGCTTCCTCCCACCGTCCAAAGAAATGCAACTTAGGCTGACTGGTGACTCTAAATTACCCATAGGAGAGTATGGTTGTCTAAGTGTCAGCCCTGTGATAGACTGGCAACATGTCCAGGGTATACCCTGCCTCTCGTCTAATGTCAGCTGGGATTGGCTCCCCCCGCAGCCCTCTTCAGGATAAGCAGTATAGCTAATGGATGGATGGACTTTTTAATAGGCCTAAGATTCAAATATTTACAAAGATTATACCCACTCTTTTAACACTTGTGGGTAGGGAAACACATCATGTCACACAGTCAGACTACTGTTATAGCTCAGACAGAATAAAATTTTGCTCAATGTGCAGCTCCTTTTCTTGGTAAACAGTTGCAAACTACTGTCAATTTGTGAACATGGACAAAGCTACCAAATATCAGTGTCAATAATCTGTATTCATATCCTAGCATTTGCTTCAACATGGGAAATCTTAGAAACACACAATGTTGTGCATGGTATACTTTTTCAGTGCTTAGGGGGCTTTTCATTTGCTGGCTTACAAGGATATAAAGACTCATATCTGCTTTTTATACTTTATTAACATTGTAATAAAAATAGCAAACAGTACTGTCTAAAGAAATTTTCCATGTGTCATTTTTTAAGCCAACATTAGGGGGCATTGCAGACTCACTTTAGTATTAGTATTCTAACAGTTACTCTGCAAATTATACTCCTTGTTCCTTCCTTTTCACAGAAATTGCACTTTGTGGGTTAAAATTCCTGAAATCACATACTCAGGTCTCAAAACAATAAATGTATCACTATTTTTTAAAGAATTTTGTGCCTGATTAGACATTTAGATTGTTGCAAAAGCATGGCCTAGATAAAGACTGTTCTTGCCAAATGCAAGAGTATTGAGGCTGATAACTGCACTGGATTGTTATTGATATATAATTCACTGAAGGAACACCACAGGACACAATCTCCTAGCAATAATAAGAACTGAACTGGGGATTTGCTGTGATTGTTAGTGTACTTATGTTTTGTAACAATCAGACTAAACAGATTTGCTGCTTATTATCAACAAAAGCTCCACTGCATTTATTAATTGTTTAAAAACTGTAGCTTTCCAGCTTTTATTAATATGAAAGCAAGTCTCCATCATTAATATTGGAAAATCCATTGTTCCAGAGATCATTATCAAGCAGTCAAATGTTGTTTAACAGTTTTAGAGTACTGTTTTATAGCATTGTAGATTAACTTGGCATGAAATGTGTATGGTGGGTATGGGTTAATCTGAGAACACAGAGTTAGTATCTAAATGAAAACGTTTTGTAAATAAATAAACAAAAAATGTAGTAAAAAATATTGCTGGTGTTTAATGCAAGCAACTTATACTAATTATGTCCTTAATGACTTTGACTCTGCTCCAATGTTAGTGCGGCAAAACAATTAAAAGAAATTTGATTAGCCCATGTTCACAGTAAAAAATTTAAATATTATGTATTTGTATTAAATGAATGGAAGGCAAAGTAACTAATTACTAAACGTTGTTTAATTGCAAGGTATATGCTGAAGTATATTACAAACTGCCAATAAATAACTTATATAAATAATTTACTTATAGCTCCTGTGGGAGATCATTGCTGTCAAAGGGTAATGACTGAAGCGACAATCTACCATGTTCGTGGAAATTATTAACATGGAGTCTAGTGTCTAATTTGATTGGGTGTTACATTTAGGGGCGTGGCAGTTAGAATATATACTGCTTTCTCATTGGTTGTCCGTCTGTCACTCTGTGGAGACCGAGTTCTCTCGTTTAAGGTAGTATGAGTGGAGAAAGTAATGAAGATGGAAGGAGCTGATATTGATGAATTATTGAGGAGATATATGAAATAGCGAAGTGATAGCTTTTTACTGGTCTTGTCGGAACGATAGAGGGCAGCGATATCAGGAAGTTGACAGATAGCATGCCAGTAAGTACCGTAACTTCCCCGATTTACTTGGTATCGCGCCTTATATGAGCTAGCTAACTAGCTAATCTAAGCAACCGTAATGTTAGTGACAGCTCGAAGTCGTTCAGCAAGCGAAGGTAGAGAGTCTGGGACGGGGGGGATTCATTTACAGTTTGCAGCTAATACTGTTTAGCAAATGCACTGAATTATGTGGCTGGGAAAGCAACTGTTTGCCATTGAAGCTCCAGTACATTGAGACAGATTTTCAGGTTTTAACACAAGCTGTGTTACGTTAAGCTACTAGTTGCAAGTACGGCAAACGAACAGGTATTACCAGTTAAATCAGCTAAATAACATGAACTAAAACAGCAGTCAAAACGGGAAGGCTTTGCTATTCGTTAATCTAGCGAGCTACTGTCGTAGGCTTAGTTACATCTGTCATAACGACAGACTTTGTACCTTTATTTTGTTTAACAACTGTGTATGTGTGGTCTGTCAGGACCTTTAAGAGACATGTAGATTCTTCAGGTGATCTCTCTCTCTCTCTCTCTCACTCACTCAGACAGAGACAAAGAGCTTATCGGCCACTGTAATGTGTTGTTAGGGTTTTTCCTCATAGCTATCATGTTATGCAGCTTTAGCCAGCTGAGGGGTTTCCTCTGTGAGGGGGAACAGTATGCAGTTTATCGCGAAGCCCCATGTCAGTATGTACAAACGGTCTGCTATATTTTTCATGGAGTGGCTTGCTGTTTTAAAATGGACTGGTTTGTT
Organism: Monopterus albus; assembly: GCF_001952655.1. NCBI lineage: Eukaryota > Metazoa > Chordata > Actinopteri > Synbranchiformes > Synbranchidae > Monopterus > Monopterus albus. The sequence goes on from NW_018127962.1 coordinate 2,076,902, forward strand.
GAGTGAGCGTTTGCACACTGTTAAAGTTGTATAGTTGGAATGTGGCTGTGTGTGAGTGTATGTGAAAAAAGCATGCACAGGCTTTGTTAATGTGTGGCTGTTGGCGTCTCATGTCTCTTAATGGTTCATGGCAGTGATGCCCGGCAGGTCATGTAGCAACAAGATCGTGCTGCTCTGCTCTCATTCAGTGTCACATAGTCACAGCTTCATGAGCAGTTTGAACAATGAAAACTGTAAAGGCTACACCTACTTAATACAAGCACAGCACAGGTGACATATCAGTGCTGATTTTCCCTGCAAAAATATACTGTTGAAGGCATAGATACTATTAGATGTAGCATCCCTTTATCTCAATGAAAAAATCTTGGAAATCAAGATGATTATCTGCACCAGAAGTGGGTATCTGTGACATTCTAGGGCTGAACACTAACAGATTATGAGAGCCATCTCAAATTGTGATGTGAAAAGCTGCTCACTGTGAGAGAAAGAGAAAGAGAGAAAGACAAATGGAAAGTAAACGGGGAGATAAGTGTTTCAATAAAAAAAAAAACCCACAGTGGTCACTACAATCACAAGTCACTTCAGGTTAACACGCTGCAGGTAGATGGGGAATTGGAGGGACGAGAGGAGGGAGTAAGATGCATTGGAGGCTGCTGTAAGAGGTTTCCTCCCTCTCAGATCTTTCAGCAGCAAAAACCACATGCGCAAACCACAGACTCTGTTGTCATATCTGCTTAGTTACAGGCAGCTCTGTACTATAAACTGTATGTGTTTGTCCAAATGTGAAACAAAATGGAAACAGAAATGCCCCCCCCACACACACACACACACAACACAAATAGTCCTGAGCCTTTTTTCACACTGATCGTGTGAAAAAAGATGTGATATAAACTGAGGAACAATATTAAAATGTGTAACATATTTAGCAGGACATGTTAGAGGCTCTGCTCTTAATGGCCACCATTATATAACCCTGCCTTGTCCACACCACTGCTCCTCAAATTAAATCCTTAACAGATTTTTTTTTTCCCCATTCAAGATGAAACAAGTTTGTACTGTGATTACCGGTTCTGCTGGTTGACATTTGACAACTGAGCTAGTTTAGTGATTTTGGGTGGGTTTCTGTTCCTGGTTCTGACTTTGATTAGCATAGTTTTAATGGTCTGGGTCTGAACAAGAGCTGTCAGCTCAGGGTACTTTAGCTAGTTTGGATTAATTTGAGCTTGTCTGATCTGTTTTATAACTCCTCATCTTTCTGTAGTTTCGGTTCTTTGAGGATTTTGTAACCAGTGTTATGTGTAGCTTCCACCCTGTACCACAGGAAAAAGCAGCTGGGGCAGCTCTGACTCTTGTCAAAACCACCCACTTTGTCTTCCTCTCTGCTCCCTTTCTCTCCTTCATTAAAGTCTTCATTCTTATTGGCCCACCCACTTCCTGAAAAAAAAAAAAGGTTCCAAAGCATGTGTGTAATAGGAAATGAGGCACTCAGCTGGGATTTGAATGTGTGTTGTTAGCTGCCTCCCTAATTCATTCTCACTTGGACTCCCTGCAATTCTCTCTTTGCCAGCTTTTCCAGACAGGTGCGTTCTCACGTTACTACTGAGCACAGGAGAACAGTTTTTCATGGATTTGATAGCGATGATTGCCTTTGGTTTTTTTTAATAGTCTGTGTGTTTGTCTCAGGTGTTTTATGTAACTGTGCTTGGATATGCAAGCACACTTGCAGCAAAGATTAGGAATGTAAATTCAGCAGTGACCTGTTTGTTTTAGGTGTCTTTAGAGGGAGGAGTCACAAATAAGGTCTTTTAGATTGCCAAGACTGTGTGTGTGTGTGTGTGTGTGTGTGTGTGCGTAGTCAGAGAGAATGATCTGTCAGCTTTAGCTAGCTCACAGGAACAGGTTTTGTCAAACTAGACATTGAGTAAACACATTTGCACACACACTTGTGCAATGCCTGACACGTTCTCTGTTACTTTTTGACAAGTCGTTTGCTCCATCAGAGCTTTGCATTGATGGAAAAACTCAGGAAGCCATAGCTACTAAAAACATTTTAGACTCATTTCTTGAGCTTCTTTAAAGTAATGTGTGTGTGTGTGTGTGTGTGTGTGTGTGTGTGTGTGTTCAACTCTTTTCATATGCCTCAAAGCCTGTGGGGATGCCAGGGACAGTGCAGATTGAAACCCAGTGAACACTCCTCTTTTATCCTTCTCTGGTATTATTCAGCTCTTGGGTTATCGTACATTCCTTTTATTCCTCACCTCCATTTATGTCTCTCTTTATTCATTTAGCCATTGATCTTCTCTGATCATTCTCCTGCTCTGCCTGTCTGTCTTCATCACTTTATTAGTTTGTTACTTGGCAAGCCTGCTCAGTCACTTATCAGCAACACTGGCTTATTCACATATATATATATATATGTATGTATGTGTGTGTGTGTGTGTGTGGCATGAGCAGCACAGAAGCAGCTCACCAGCTGCTGTATCATTTGTACAAGTGTGCTCATATTGATTTGTCATGATTTATTTGTCCATAAAATGACAGAGATGGCTCAGAAGTCAGCCAGACGGAGGCAAGCATTTGCCTAATAACATAATTACACTCAATAGCGTGATCCTAGGGCCATTAGTTTGTTTTCCTCCACCAGCTGCTTGTGCTGTTCTGCATGTGTTAATACAGCCTAGAAGAATTTGACACATGGTTTGTACCACCCTCCCTCGGGATTTGAATGCAGACACAATAAATAATTGAGCAAATAATCTGTAAATTGAAGGTGCCCTATGGAGGCTTATTGTAAACAAAAAAAGTTCTTTTTATACCTATTCACCAAAATGTATTGTGTAGCCTTGATGCATAACAAACCTGTTAAATGTATTTCCTTTGCTTTTTTTGAACATTTTGACACCCGTGTTGTTGACATCCATGTTCGTTTGCTAGCAGTCTGCTCCTTCACGGCCTATTTTGACACACTGCTCTGTTTCTTCATATTGCTTCCACCTGTAGTTTTTTGCACTCTGTTTTTATTTGTGTACCTAGTGAAATTATTTTAAAGGTGCCCTTTAATTTATAAGTTTAGTTACTTTGTACCCACCTCTGCTTTCTACTGTTGTGCATGTGTCACTGCAGTTTTCACTGTTTGCTGCTGAGATAGAAGGCAAATAGACCGCATAGGTAGGTGGCATTGCAGATGACTGCTGATTTTAGTCTTCAAATAATATAGCTTTTTCTGAATACAGATGTTGCAGATGACATGCTCCACATGCCAGCGAGCAGACAGAGTTGACAGGTTAAAAGTGATTCAGTAGGAGGAGAACCCGTCCTCTTACAGGACTGACTCATCCACATTAATCACAGCGTTTATATATTTATTTTTATTCTGCCAGTCAGCCTGCCATTAAAACACACATGCTGGCTCTAGATATCACTGTCATTAAAGACTAATTTCTCTAAATGGAGGCTATTCTGCTTTATAATCCTTCCCCTTTTCATGAGACACTGGCTTCCCTCCCTTCTTGTCATTCCGGTCATTGGTGCAGTCCATAAATAGACACCTGGCTACCATGGAGGGGCCAAGCTCCAGCATTAAAACATTATAAAGCATTTGGATGCGTGAAAGACAGATTAGGTGGCAGGGAAGATGGGAAGTGAAAAAGCTGATGTGTAGGAGGACGAGCGAACCTATGGGGACGAAGGAAGGGACAGTGAAGATGAAAATCAACCACAAACATTTCTTATAACATGCATCATGCAAACACCTTTTAGATATATCAAATGTATATGCATGTTAAAGGTTTTTTGATAATCCTCTTCGTAATTCATTCAGAATATGTTTGGAATATTTTCTGTCACAGCCAGATCTGTTTGTGAGCTGAAGTGTTAATACTTTTTACAAGGTGTGTGTGTGTGTGTGTGTGTGATGGGCTCAGAAGAGTTTTTAAAGGGCAGAAGTTTGCCATCTTCAGCCCAAATCTGAACATACATTTCTGCATAACATTTCTGCATAACAAGTATGTACATAGAAGGACTTCTTCCTCTCTCTCTCTTTTTCTCAGCTTCTGTTGCCAGACATACCAAACATGGACTTTGTTTTTGCATTCAACAGCCAATTTAGCCTTGTACTTGCAGTTTCAGAGCACATGCACAATATACTGTACCCTGCTGTGAAAACAGACTGCTAGTCTAAAACAGATTATACATCACAGGAATAGACAAGGAGATGGTGTTCTCCTCCTAATCACAAAGCATACTATAGGTCTTTAGTGAGATTGCTGTGTTGTCTTAGCCTTTCGCTGTAGAGCTGATTAATTAAGGTGCCCTCAATACACATGAAGACTAGGACTGAAACTACATATTTTAATACTCTATTAACCCATAGATTTTCTTTTTAATTAAAAAGATTAAACTACTAATTATGGAATGTCAATGTGAAAGTTGGTTTTAACAGTTTCCTACAACTTAGGGTGATGCCTACAATTTGCTTGTTACGTCTAATAGTCTAAACCCGGAAAGGCATTCAATTTACAGTGGTGTGAAACGAGCAAAGAAGTTGCATTTGAGAAGCACGAACCATGAACATTTGGGACTTTTGGTCACGCAAGTAGTGCATCTCTAGTGATGGCAGTGTTGGTTGGTAGGCGAGTTTGCTGTTTTGATCCACATTGAAAGATCTCAAAAATTATATGATGGATTGACATTCATGTTTCCTAGAGGTTGAATCCTGATGACTTTAATGAACTCCTCACCTTTTGCTAAAAATCCCATCATGATCTTTGCTGTTGGTTTTTCTTCCTGTTCTTGTCTCTCACTTGTCCCCTTTGGTTGGATGTGACTGCAGGACAGACAGCTATGTCAGAGAAGAATTAGCAGATGCTTTATTAAAATTTCTAAACACTTAAAGCAGAGAAAATTAAAATGATATTGAGAGAAAAACATATGTGTGAGCGGAGTGCCTAGAAGAGACAATGAAAGAAGTTAAGATGCAGACAGTGTAAGAATTGGGCTGTCTAGGTGGGTAATAGCAAACGGGGATGGAGGGATTATAGCCCTTTTTTTAAACCTCTAGCTAAAGCAGGTAAGAGCCTTTTTCTGTCTCTCTGGTTAAAGGCATCTGAATTGTACAGCCTCT
>NW_018127962.1:2082041-2106677 GCF_001952655.1 Monopterus albus
GTTTTTTTTTTTTTTTTTCGTTTTTTTTTTTGTTTTGTTTTTTTTCCCCATCACTGCTTTATCAGTGAAGCCAGCCAGGATTCTCTGTGTGGGTGATTTTCGATTTGCCAGCCTGAGTTGAGAATAGGTTAGGTGCTTGCTGCAGAGGTGTGTGTGTGTGTGTGTGCGTGTGTGTGTGTGTGTGTGTGTGTGTGTGTCTGGAGAGGAATGAGGAGAGTGAGGGGGAAGAAGAGACTTATGCTTCTTTGGACCATTGAATTGGTGCCTGGAGCATTTGCTGTTCATCACTGCCATGGCATTGTTTGCTATTTGTAATAGACTATTTTTATTGAGATATCAAATAATAGAAGACTGGCAAATATGAAAGTCTCTTTCAGACTGTGATTGCTTGTATGTGTTTGTGTGTGTAAATGCACTATATATTTGATCTGTTCTAATCACCATGACAACTGTTTAAAAGGGTAATTAAAGAGATATGCAAACCATTAACACATATTTTTAACATGTCATTTCGACTTGGGCAGTTCCCTAACTCCATGAAAATTGCAAAGGTTATTCCTCTGTATAAATCTGGTGATAAACACAACTTCACAAATTATAGGCCGGTTTCTCTGTTACAATTTTCATAAATATTGGAAAAACTCTTTATCAATAAATGTATCTAATCTGTTATTAAACATAAAATCCTCTCTGATTGTCAGTATAGTTTTAGGTCGAACCGATCGACATCTTTGGCCATTACCGACCTGATGGAGGACATTACAAGTGCCATGGATGAAAAGAAATAAACGGAATATTTATTGACCTAAAAAAGGCATTTGACACAATAAATCATGAATTATTAATTTGCAAGTTGGAAAAATATGGGATCAGAGGAGTGGCTTTGAATTGTTATTTAACACAGAGGCGTCAATTTGTGAAGTTGGGTGAATATCAGTCGAGTGACATTGTATGTGGGGTGCCTCAAGGTTCAGTCTTGGGACCAAAATTATTCATACTATACATTAACGATATGTGCAAGGTTTCGGCTTTAGTGAAAATGGTCTTATTTGCTGATGACACTACGATATGGGCATCCGGGGATAACCTACATCAACTATCGGGACAGGTTTCACAGGAACTTGAGAAGATGGTGTGATAGTAATATGCTATCTATGAATATGGATAAAACTAAATTTATGGTATTTGGGAATCGTAGACTAGATAACGAACTGCAACTGAAAATAGGGGGAGTCATAATAGAACGAGTATATGAAATTAAATTTCTAGGTGTCATAGTGGATGATAGAGTCACCTGGAAATCTCATATCAGATATATTCAGCATAAAATAGCAAAAAACATATCGATATTGGCAAGGGTTAGACATATTTTGGACATAAAAGCACTACGTATTTTGTGTTCTTCGTTGATTTTACCATACTTGGAGTATGGCATTGAAAACTGGGGAAACACATACATAAGCTCACTTCAACCATTGTATATATTACAAAAAGGAGCGATAAGAATTGTGCATAAGCTGGGATACAGGGATCACACCAATGGAGCTTTCATACAGTCTAATTTGTTAAAATTTTTTGATTTAGTGGGATATAAGACTGCTGTGTTTATGTATAAAGCCAGGAACAATTTATTACCTGGTGGAATTCAAAAACTATTTAATGAAAGGGAAGGGGGATACAATTTAAGGGGTCAGTTAAATTTAAAAATTCATGCTATACGTACAACCAAAAAAAGATTCTGTATTTCCATAAGTGGGGTAAAACTATGGAATAATTTAAGTGTGGACATAAAAAACAGTAAGAAAATTGATGAGTTCAAAAGCAGATATAAAGGTATGTGTCAATCAAGATATGGGCAAGAACAGGCTTAATGATTAATCAGATGGGAGTGTGGTGTAGAAGATAATTATTTATGTAGAGATACTGCTTGCAAACCAATGATGGTAAGATGATGTTAGGGGGTAGGACTGGATAAGTCTAACTTCTTCCTACTCCGTTCAAGCATGTACTAGGTATAAGCAAATTGAAAATATATTTGTGGATATGTCTGGATTTATGTGTGGTTACATACTGACTGTTACATGTTTGAAAGAATAAATAAATCAAATCAAATCATTACACAGGCTTTGTGATTCTACGGTGTTTTCTCTCCTAGGTAAAGGTGACTTCACTGCAGATGAGGGAACATGTTGGCTATGGACCAAGGAGTGGTAGAGGAATGGCTGTCAGAATTTAAGGTACGGTTTTACTGTGTGTGCGCGCGCGTGTGTATGTGTGTAATCACGTGTGCGCAGAAAAGCAGTACGTTCTCTGATGCTGTTTATTATTGGCAGAATTTCTTCCACACACATAAACAAAACCTCTCTGAAGTGCTTTGTTTCCAGACAGTTTCTTGCTCCCACTCAAACATGAGTGCTCACTGATATGTGACCACCACCACAGCTAAGGCTCAGTGAGATGTAATAACAAAAGTGCAGATGAGATTTTCCTGTGCAAACCTTGGATGACCAGCCCTTTTGTCCCCAGACTGAAGTTAATGCCAGCTCAAAAATATCACTTGGAGCATTCTACTTGCCCTTAAAGCTGCAAAACCACAAATTGCGATGTTGCTTATACTTGCCAATTCATTCTTATTGATATCAGTTCTGTCTCATTTACCAGTAATCATAATATTAGGCAGATTTATTGCCTTAAAATTATGCAGTCTCATGCAAAAGTTTAGGCACCCCTTGATAAATAACAGATTTTGGTGATTTTTTATTTGAACAGATGTTAACACAGTTTCTCTTGGAAATGGAAAAAATGCACAATATTTTCTGCAAACAGTGATGCATAGTTACTTCTTATGCCATAAATTGAACAAAAATAAAAAATAAAAACATGATTATGGCATGGTGCAAAAGTTTGGGCACCCTAAGAGTTCCAGAGTCTCAAAGTCTCTCACAAGGTATCAGACCTTAATCAGCTCGTTAGATCTGATGCACAGCAACAGCTGTCATTGGTAAATGCCAATTTCAAAGCTGTACAAATACTTTGACTCTTCAAACCTTGTGCACACACTTGTGGACACCCAGCAACCATGGGTTCCTCTAAGCAGCTGTGTAAGACCCTGAAAATGAAAGTTATTGATGCCCACAATGCAGGAGAAGGCTACAAGAAGATAGCAAAGCGTTGTCAGCTTGCAGTTTCCACAGTAAGAAATGTAATTAAGAGATGGCAGATCAGGGGAACTGTGGAGGTCAAGATGAGATCTGGAAGACCAAGAAAACTCTCGGACAGAACTGCTCGTATGCTGGTCAGAAAGACAAATCAAAACCCCCATTTGACTGCAAAAAACCTGCAGGAAGATTTAGCAGACTCAGGAGTGGTGGTGCACCGTTCCACTGTGCAGCGATGCTTGCACAGACAAGGCCTTCATGGAAGAGTCAGCAGAAGAAAACCTTATCTGCGTCCCCATCATAAAATCCAACGTCTGAAGTATGCAACAGGACATCTACAGAAGCCCGATGCGTTTTGGAAACAAGTGCTGTGGACTGATGAAGTTAAAATAGAACTCTTTGGACACAATCAGCAAAGGCATGTTTGGAGAAAAAAAGGAGCAGCATTTCATGAAAAGAACACCTTGCCAACTATTAAGCATGGGGGTGGATCTATCATGCTCTGGGGTTGTGTTGCAGCCAGTGGCACAGGAAACATTGCACGGGTGGAGGGAAGAATGGATTCCACTAAATACCAGCAAATTCTGGAAGCAAACATCACACCATCTGTAAAAAAGCTGAAGCTGAAAAGAGGATGGCTTCTACAACAGGACAATGATCCTAAACATACCTCGAAATCCACTATGGAATACCTCAAGAGACGCAGGCTGAAGGTTTTGGAATGGCCATCACAGTCCCCTGATTTAAACATCATTGAAAATTTGTGGGTAGATCTTAAAAGAGCTGTGCATGCAAGACGACCAAAGAATATTACAGAACTAGAAGCCTTTTGCAAGGAAGAATGGGAGAAGATCCCAAGTACAAGAATTGAAAGACTTTTAGCTGGCTATGAAAAGCGTTTGCAAGCTGTGATATCTGCCAGAGGAGGTGTTACTAAGTACTGATTGTGTAGGGTGCCCAAACTTTTGCACCATGCCATAATAATGTTTTTATTTTTTATTTATCCTGGACTTAATGTGAATCAATGGACAAGTGCTAGGTTTGAACAGATAAAATTCAGACCACATCAACAAATGTTTGGCTATTCAGTAGTCCCTTCTCAAATTGTCAGGCTTAGTTTTATATATAAAATATCAGTAAGACTGAAGTCAGTAGTTTATCAAACTTCAACTGTTTGTGTGTGTTTCAGACCCTTCCTGACAGTGCTGTGTCCAACTATGCTGCTTCACTGAAAGACAAAGGTGCCCTGGTTCCTGCCCTCTACAAGGTCATCCGAGAGAACTATAGCGATGTATGCGCACACACTATAATACACATTCTTTTTTCTTTTTTTTTTTTTTTTTTTTAATTTACAGTATAGACCACAAAGAGTGGATAATGCAGCCTTTCGACCACACAGAGTCTTTTCTTAGGTCTCTAGTGCCACTGTTGTCCTCTGAGCTTAGCATCTTCTGATTATGTTACATGTTCTTTTATCTTAATGTTTTTATATGTATGAAAAATTTTTAACAGCTGCAGTGGCATTTGTTGTCTTTTTTCTTTTTTTTTGTAAACTGATGTTGTGATGGATCCATGTACCTGTGTCTTTGGTTGTCTGTCCTTCCCCAGTTGCTGGAGCCGGTGTGTCACCAGTTGTTTGAATTCTACCGGAGCGGCGAGCCACAGCTGCAGCGTTTCACGCTACAGTTCCTTCCAGAGCTCCTGTGGAGCCTCCTGTCCATCAGCGCAGCCAGAGACCCCCACACATCTGGCTGCATCGAGGCCCTCTTGCTGGGCATTTATAATTTGGTAGGGGAGGGGATAAGGGCAGTGATGGCTGTGGTGCATTTAGGCTCCCCCCCACCACCACATTCTTGCCACTGCAGGTGTTTTATTTGTTACCGGTAGAGGAGAGTTGCTCTTGTTACAATAAAATGTTTTCAGTATGGTGATTGCAAAGTCCTCGATTCTTAGCAAGTGGGTGTAATCATGTGGTTCCAGAAACAGGGGACTCAGCCACTCAAATATATTTGTCTGCGTGTTTTGAGTGATTACACCATTTCTGTGTTGTTAGATGGCTATGCATGATTAGTGGCAGAAAATGTGGTTTGGAAACAGGAGAACTGAAACACAATAACTTTACACATAGATAATATGAATGGGTTGTTTGTTGCAAATACCCTAAAGCCTCCCACAGACAGATGCCACCACTGATAATTATTAAAGTGGTGATTGTGGCTCTTGATGTTCAGAGTAGTTCAGTTCCTCTCTGAATAGTAGAATAGGTCAGCTGTCACTCAACACAGCAGCTAGCTCCCTTTAATCTATTTGATATTAATATGTGCACAGGAGACACCAAAACCCCATGGTTTGTGCATGTGTTCACACAGCATACACAAACACCAATACATAGAATGGGTAAACACTGACCCTGAGGTCCACACATAACAGATGAGTGCGCTTGAAGAGGTAAACTCGCACTCTTCAGAGATTAAGGGCATGCACAGGAAAAAAGCTTTTGTTTTTCTTGCCCACAGAAACATTTCCCCCCTTAGTCTTCCTGTCTTTCTCTTTCACAGGAAATAGTTGATAAAGATGGACAAAGTAAAGTGTTATCATTTACTGTCCCTTCGGTCTCCAAACCCTCAGTGTACCATGAGGTGAGAAGTGCACACAAATGTTTTCATTTGCATTTGCAGAAATATTCAGTTTAAACTTCATCTTCACCTCCCCACCTCCAGCCTTCAGCTATCGGCTCCATCGTGCTTACTGAAGGTGCTCTAGCCAATCACGGGCTGAGCAGAGTGGTGTACAGCGGGCCACACCTCCAGAGAGAGACCTTTACTGCACAGAACAGGTAAAATGTGCACATTTGTCACAAGTCTTTAGGACAGGTGGTGACATGTCAGCATGGTGGAGAATGTTTTGTAATGAGCGTTCCTTGTAGCAGGCTGCCAGTCTGCTGCTTTGAACTGGCAGCAAACAACTAATGTACTAAAATGTAAATGTGCATGAAGGAAGATAATCTGAGAATCACCACTTGTGTTAAAGGGAAGAGCTGTGCACTTGTAGTGATCTCAACTTTTTTAACAAGCTTTTGTCTTTAAAGTTGTAAATGCAGTAATATGGTATACAGTACATATGGTAGCTTAACTTTAGAGCATGTCCAGTTTTATTGACTCCTATCCCTAAATCAGACTTGTGTGTGGTTATGGTGTACACAGTATTACATAGAGTCAAGTATCTGGACATGTACATGTTTTTGTTCTTCAGGTTCTGTGTTTCAGCACATTTCATAAGAAATTTAATAATGGATGCTACATTAAAGTGCCAAGTCTCAGCTATAACTTGAGTAGATTTACATTAGTAATAAAAAAAAAACAGTGTGGAACTAGAGCCCCAAAGATACAGTATGTTCCTGGAGTTTAGGGGTTGAAAGTATCCAAATACTTGTGGTCTCGAGTAACTGTCTGAGGTTCAGCTGTATTAAGTGTGCAATTTTTGGGTTATCTCACATTGTGATGTGGATGGAAGCAAGACGTGTGGTTTTAAATGTGTGTTTGTGTTGAAGATTTGAGGTACTGACCTTCCTGCTGCTGTGCTACAATGCTGCTCTCAGCTATATGACCTCCACCTCCCTCCAGTCCCTCTGCCAGCTCAGCTCCAGGTAAAACACACACTGACATATCTGCATATCTTAAAGTACTTCAACAACCTGTAGGTCACTTTGTTATGAGGACTTTATACACGCACACTAATTTCATACTACAGTCTTCACTGGTCTTAACATTGCATTCCCTAGCTCATTATTCTATCTCTAATCTAAACCTTAAAACCAAGTCTTAACCCTCAAACAGCCCTTTGTGAGAATCAGTCAAGTTAATCTCACTGTGATGATTTTGGAGCTCACATTTGTCCACAGAAAAACTGAAAGATGTGCACAAACTCACTCATAAATACCCATTCTGTTTTGCCTGCACTTACTCATCAGATGGTCAAATACTTGGCTGCCAGAGAGAGCCAAAGTAGCGCTATTTGGCAAAGAGCTGCTGTGTACAGTACACACATCCTAGCACAGCTACTAGTAATCTGCCAGCTGCTGCTGAGTGTTGGTATGATAAGCACAGAGCTAAAGAGAAGTCATCAGCTTTGATTTCCCTTTGACAGTTTGAGGTGTGTCAGTTATAGAGGAGCTTCAAATGCACAAGCGTTGTTTTGATTCCTTTTTTTTTTTTTGCAACTTGTATGATACCTGCTTGAAAATGATCAACTATCTAGAGAAATCATTCAGTATTTTAAAATCTTGTTGGTGATGCAGTAAGCTATTAATGTTTTCTTATATAGTATACATTTAATTGTGATGGCTAAGGGCTAGGGGATGCATAATATGAATGAGTGTCAAGACATGACTCTGCAATTAGTGACTCATGCAAGTTTTATATCCGCCTACCACAGGGAAGTAAATTGCCTTAACGCAGCTTCAGCCAAATGGCTTCACAGAGCCGTTTCCCCAAATTAAGCTTCCCTGTCTCTCTCATACAAGCTTCCCTGTTGTGTTTGTTATTGGTAATTCCCCAGGTTGTGTATATGCGGTTACCCACGGCAACAAATGCGGCGCTACAAAGGCATCAGCATACGGATGACAGTCACGTCAGAGTTCCTGGTTCAACTCATTACAGGAATACACTATGCCTTGTGAGTGCACACACATGCCTGCACACACACAGCCATACTAACACATCACAGCCTCAGTGTTCAACTTTAACTTTTCATTTCTTATGTTTATTGAAGTTTGTCTAATGTAATCCATGTCCTATCCAAGTGACAGCACTTGATGTGGTCTAAGAATACGTAGCTGTGATTGATCCTTGAGCCTGTACATTCTTCATTTTGAGTCAGCACAAGTTCACTTTTGACATTGTTGTCACAATATAGCGTGATTAGATGCCATCAAAAATGACTTATTGATGTCTGCTGTCTCCAGTATCAACCAGAATCTGGTGCTGACATAAATATGTACAACATGACTCTCTCAGGTTTGATTTGAAAATCAAGCGCTTAATTTGGATCCAAAACTTGTGTGTTTGGTGTATTTACATACTTGTGTTTGTGCATGTTTGTAGGTGTAATGGGGAAGTTGAACTGGGATCCAAAGCACTGGATGACGTTCTGTATCGAGCCCAGCTAGAGTTGTTCCCTGAAGCTCTATTGGTGGGTACAGTAAGATTTTTCTGCTACTGTCACATTTCTCTCCACTGTGTGTGTGTTTTTGCACCTGTGATTTAAGATTGTATGTTGGTGTCTCTGAGAGAACATGTGATTTAGATGTATGAGCTGGCCTTTGGTTTTGATTCATGCACAGCACACTATATCGCATTGTGTTGGTTTATATGTGTGTGTCAAAGACTGAGTAGGGTGTAATCTCATTAGATTATTTACATGCTTTCAACTCTGCTCTGTTAAGATGTAATCCTTGAGGCCCAGACAGTAGGAGGATTGAACCTAAGACCACAGTATTACTACACAACAGTGAAAGCACGTGACCTGTGTTTTTCATTAAGAAGAATAGAGTTTTTAAAATATGTATGCGCACACTATTGTGGAAGGGCTCAAATACCAGAGTTTCGTTCAGTGTGCTTTTTTTTTTTTTATGGGTTTTTACTTGTTGAATTTGAATGCACCAGGTGGCTGTTAGCTTAGCATAGCATGATGACGTGTCCCTCACAACACCAGACAGAAGACATGTTTTGCTGTGATTATGATGCAGATTGCCTCGTGCTATTTATTCAGCTGTTAACATGATCATTAGTGCAGGTGCCACTTGAGAACTTCCAACAAGAGCAGAGGTTATTATATAAACACTTATGAAACCGTGTTAGATGGAGTTAAGTACAAAGCCTTTTGTGTTTCACTAGTTTGTGCAACTCAGTTAGTGTGTGTGTTTGTGTGCCAACATTTAGATTATCCCAATCCCTAAATCTGATAGAAATGAATAATGTTATTGGTTCAGTCACATGAACTTCAATGTGATTTAAACATTTTGTATTATCATTGGTGCAGCTTTACAGGCATCATGTATTGGGCCAGTGCTATTGCACATTTCTAAGTGATCTGTCCTGCTCACGAGTGATGAGACAAAAAGGCTTTTTTTTTCTGGAGCTGTACTTGCTCACAGTTCTACTATGTTATCACTTAATAGCCAGCAGGCAAAACTGAAAACAGGCACTTGTAATTTTGAGAGAATACCAAAATGAAATGTAGTATTGGCATTTCATACCTTTTGTAACATGCAGTAGCCAATGGCTAGAAAATTGAGACCAAGTCCAAAACTAAAAACCCTTAAAGTTTTAATCCTCTTAATATTACACCATACTATAAATAGGTTAAATTGAAATATAAGCTGTAAAGACTTGCCAGTAAGGTCTTTTTAAATGTTGTCATGAGTGATGATTGATTTAAAAAGCCATCTCCTGTGCCTTTAACTAAGCTTACACCATATGTTTGATTCATCCTCAGTTCTGAAAAATAACACTATAAATAAAATGTCAACTTGTTGAGTGACTACCAGTCTTCAAGTTATCATAGACAAAGAAGAACAAAAAAGTGAATCAACAGTCAAATAGACAGACAAAGTAACAGGACCCTGTTATAATTTAGCAGCAGATTAAAATGAGTCAGGGTGGTGGCTAACCTGCCAACTACTGGACCAATTAAGTTTTGACTGAGGGACTCTGCATTTGCACTGTGGACCCCTGTTGTCCTGCACAACTTTCAGTTGTTACAGTAGTTAACCATGTTGCATGCTTTTTCTCGCCCTCAGGTGGGTAATGCCATAAAGTCGTCACTGCGCGGGGCAGCACTGAAGAGCAACAGCAAAGAGGGTGCACGGAGTATCCAGGTTGAGATCACACCCACCTCCTCCAGGATCTCCCGCAATGCTGTCACCTCCCTCTCTATCAGGGGACACCGCTGGAAGAGACACGGTGAGACTTGTGCACAGGGGAGCAATGTGTGAACGTAGCTGCAGGAACTCACTTCACTGAGACATGAGAAGAGCTCTCACACACTGTGGACACATTTTAATAGCATAATAAAAATAGAGTAAGTCCATGCCAAAGAAGAGACCAAGAGGTTTAGATATCCTCATCATCCTACCACCAACACCACTGTCCCATATTTACTGTGTATACAAGTGTTTCCAAAAGTGCTGCAGCTGAAACTGAAGCAAGTCCAGCTGCCACCTTCAGCAGTTCAATATACTGTGACCTGGATGACTGAGAATCTCCACAGACATACCAAAGCATTGTCATCATCCTTCAGCCCCCATGCCCATAGATCACCATTCCTCAGCTTGCTATCCAGTACCATCCATCCCTAAATGATGACTTCTGATCTCTTAGGATTTGTTGGTAGCAATACAGGGACAGAGACACATTCACATTGAGAGCAGTCAGTGAGATACAGCAGCTGCAGCCATACAGTACGGTTCAGTGCAGCACATGATCCTAGTTTGACAGACAGGGGAAACTAGTGAGCAGGTACTGTAGTTACTGTATATACAGAGATGTAGTGTGCAGTATACACTTCTATTGAATGTTTGTGTACTGTAGTTTCTGTGCCAAAGAAAATGTATAAAATTTAGATAACCACAAGCCATTGAAACTTCATTGACTTTAAAGAGTGCAGAATAAAAGACGGTCTGCATGTGGTTTAGAATTAAGAGGGCCACGCTCTTTCTCTAGAACACAGATAAGGCAGGTCAATTACAGCCTTCAGTTAGTTTAATGAATAGGTTTCATCTGGAGCCCCAAACCCGTTGTTCATTGCAAGGCTCCTGCTTGTTAATGTGCCAAGCTTTTGTTGTGAGCAGATGATGGAGGAAAATGCTTTTAAATATTAATTCATGTGTAGGGGTAAGTGATGACCCAGTATGAAATGTGATTCCATTCAAATATTGCTCATATTCATCCCCATATAGCACGTACTTTGACCATGTGTTGTGTTCTAATCACTATGATTTTTGTCTGCCATTACATTGATTACCTCTGTGTGTGTCATGTGTGCCTGTGCACATGGCCGTTTTTTGGTGTGTGTGTGTGTGTGTCTATATCATCCCATTACCTCCCCCATGCTCCCCTTCACCAGAGTCCCAGGAGGTGAGTGTAGACAGTGAGACTGCCCACGGGGGCATGCCTATCCCCGAGATCAGTGTGACAGGCGTGAGTGGCGAGCGATTACTCAACGGAGACTCCCTGCGGCCACGCCCCGATGTCCGCAGCCATCCTGATGGTGACATGTTGGGTGCCACCTCTGAGGTCAGCCTGGACTCAAGAGGTCATGACTCCGGTACACGGGGTCAGGAGGTCAGAAGGCAGAAGTCTGTGAGGCGAATGGTGGAGAATGAGGGTTCTGGATCAGCCTCCACAGGCAGGAGCCAGTACTAAGATCCTGCCCCTCTTTCCCCCTGCCACACTCCCAGGGCAACCTAGGTAACTGTGTGTAGGGGCGTTATAAACCTGCATGACAACTTCCCCCTTTACCTTATTGCGCTGGGCTCCATCACTGTCTTTTTGCTTAATTGCACTATTCCTCTCATCTGTCTTCATTGATTTACTTTCCTTTGTGGTTACAGCTCCCTCATGAAGATAACCTGCTGAAAATCCTTAAAATTAAATTAATTTAGCATCTACCTGAATAACAGCTCGGCAACCTAATAAAAAATGCATAATAATGAAATGTGCTCGACTGAATAATAAAAATGGATTAACACTTGCAAAATCAAGTGGATACTGTTAAAAGCAGAACATCGGTTAAACAAGGATCATAAACAATGGGTATAAAAGTAGGTTTATGAACATTTTGCAATACACATGCCATATTGTACTGTAGATATAAACCTTGCTGTGCCAGGAAACTTCACACGTACAATGTTATTTTTGAACCTAACTCCTGAGTTTTTGCTAAATAGACCAGTAAGCCTTTTGGTCTTTTCAGAACACCCTGGTATACCTTGACACTTTGCTATGGATTTCACCTGGAAACTGATCACTGTGCTGTGTTAACAGATTAAATCTGACCAAGAAAGATAGGACCTGTCTGTCAATCTGTTTACTGGTGTTCTGTTACAGTAGTAGCATCAGATCAGAAGTGTGTGTTTGTGGATGTTTTGCTTTTTGGGTGTAGATGCATGGCTTGAAGATAGCAGGAAAGTTGTGTGCAACTTTAGAGTTGGAGAAGAGAAACGCATTTAAGGTGGACTTATTTGTACATTTATTACCTTCCTTTGCTTTCTGTCTTTGGTCTTTCCTAGGCTTATGCTCTTAAACACTGTCCTCTCTTGCCTTTGGGACAAAATGTGCTCCACTCCACTGCCAATAAACCACTGATTGTTGTATTGTGGGTGCTGCTGATTATCCTAACATGTGCTGGACTGGAACATTGTTCCACCTGCTAGACAGCTCCTCATTCAGTCATAGCTTTCATGCAAACCTTTTAATGCATAACATATTCTTTTTAAACTGTTTTATCTTAATTTTATTGGATCCGGTGTGCTGGATGACAGGTTGTTAGTTTTACTCTGTGCTCCTGTTGTTAACTGCTTATTTTGTCCCTGTCTGTCCATCTCACAGATGCTGTGGATCTGGGCTCCCCAGATGAGCTGATGGATATTTCCGAGGTGGATGAAGGGGTGTGGCCAGGTGGTGTAGGACCTGACATGACCCTACCCACCATCACTATCAGCAACAGTGTCACCACGTTGAACCTGGGGGCCAAGGCCATGAAGAAGTGTCGGCTCGGTGGGCGAACCAGCAAGGACAAGGATAGGGAGGCGGGCCCTCTCATAACCGGCCGGGCTGCCAGCGAGAACACAGAGCTGTCCATCAAGAGACTGACGCTCACCTCCAGCCAGTCAGTGCCAAAGGGAGGAGCTCTCACCAGCCTGACACGCACTGCCAGTGCGGTCTTCTCCCGCTCCTTTGAGCAGGTGACCAGCGGCAGCGCCCCTCCCTCCAGCAACCACACCGCTTCTGAAACGGGCCGATACTCATGCAGTTTACAGGAGGACGGGCTGGGGTACTTGAGTCCTACGCCAAACCACACGCAACGCTCTCCCAGCATCAGTGTGCACCTCGGCTCTGACCTTTGAACCAGATGTGTCTCCTGACCACCTAAACCCTCGCCTCTGATCTTGTGACCCTACACCTGTGACCTGGAACTCAAGCCATGCCAACTATAACGGCCCACAGACGCATGAATAAACACTCCCGCTGTGTCTCTGGTTACTCCATTTTGTTTTTGACTCTGTGTGCTGTGAACCAGCCTGCTGCCCTGCCTCATTCAGACATCCAGCACAACCACCACTCCCTCTGCTCTCTCTTCTCCGGTAGAGTTACCTTGAAGTCGTGCCACAATAAACCTGCACTCTGCTGCAGAGCAGCTTGTTATAAGTGGATGCACTTGAAGCTTATTAAAAACTGTTTCTGGAAGGTGTTTTAATTGACATTTGTTGCTTTGCATGCCTTTTCCTTACATTCATCCTGACCTTGCCCAGGTTTGTCACAGGGCACGTGGATTATGTGTGCGCATGCTTGAGCGTGCGCCGTGTGTTTGTGCGTGCGTGCGTGTGTACACTTGTTTTTAGAGTAAAGGCTGCTGATTGATACAGTGATCAAGGTATGATTTTCCTAGTTGAAATAAGTGTTTATACTACTTTTTTAAAAATAGTGGACACCATCCCATAGCAATACAAGTCTCTTCTACTTGGTGTTTTCTATCTTTTCCTCCCAAACTCATTTTTATCAACACTTCTTTTCTTGGTCAACAGTTTCAGCTGTGTTTCTTGAAAGAGTCCACATTCTTCCCTTACAGCATCAGGAAAATGACCCCTAAATAATCAACTAGTGTGATTAAAAATCTGTTCTTTATGTTTACAATTGCACAGTATTGGCATCAAGATGGAGAAGCAATATTTGTTCCCCCTCACTCATCTAGCACCTTCCTGAATGGCTATTTTATGACAAAAAAAAATCCAGCTTTGGACAAATGACAAGGATGTTTTTGATTTAGGGGATGATGGGTATGTATGATTTCTTAAGTATTGAATTTTGCACTTGAAAGAGTAAACAAGTTGCTTTCAACTTTGGTATTTTCATATGAAGAAAAGGGTGGTTTGACCCTCAACTGTGGAAATTTCCTGTGAGAGTTAAATGCTTTGTTGAGCTGTGTAGTTTCATGGGGGTGGGTGGGGCAGCTGGAGCCAGTCCCAGCTGACATTGGGCGACTCGACAGGTCGCCAGTCTACAGGGCTGACACTTAGACAACCACTCACACCTACACTCACTCCTAATGGGCAATTTAGAGTCACCAGTCAACCTAAACTGTATGTCTTTGGACTGCGGGACGAAGCCAATGTACCCGGAGAGAACTGACACGGGCACAGGGAGAACATGCAAACTCTGCATCAAAAGGCACCAGGTTGGCCAGGGCTCGAACCAGGAACCTTCTTGCTGTGAGGTGACAGCGCTCCAAATAAACCAAAAATTACCAAAATAATTTGATACTTCTGAATAAAGCTGTGTTAGCTTGACCAGGACTTGAAATGAACCTGTTCCTGTTTTCTGCCATTCAGGGGCAGTATGTCTTCACTCAACTCCATTTCAGCTATGTGAAGTACTCTGGTGATGTGTTTCCTGTGTCCCCAAGCTGTTCATCATGGCACAAAACACATAATATTCTCTTCTACCAATAAAATAAAACTCACCCCATCTGCTACATTTGATGTCCTAAATCAAGTGTTCATGCTGCCCCACCCTCAAGCAAATGTGTATTTTGTTGTTTGTGTACTAGAACTGTTGAGTGTCCATCGCTTGGTGGGACAATTAGCAATCATAGTATTCCTGTATGTGGGTTTACATAATGTGAACAGGTGAGCTCTTGTTGTACATCATGCTGTTGTACTAAAGTTTGCTTCTGGGAATAAAGTGTTTCTATAGCACACTGGTGTGCTCAGTTTTATTTTTAGGATTTTGCCACAAAACATTGCAATTATCATTTCAGGCATCACTTTAAACTACAAATTTCAGGCACCTACTGTATTGTTTTATTATAAACACCATGGTAAATTTATTTCTGCCCTCACTGAATAATGTGTACAATGTTAGGGTTGTCTAACTGTATATATATAGTTGGCAAACACATTTTATCTAATAAATTGGCTAGAAAATATGTGTTGTCCATGTAAATGCTGGCCAGCATGTTCAACACTACAGGTGGAGGAAGGCTGTGTTAGTAGTATAGTTAATGAGAGTTAATGGGTTAGCTGGGGTGTCAAGATTGTTTTAAATTGGGGTTCAAAGTTCTCGTGCAGAACACTGTATATTATCATCTAATTCTACTATATGTCATAATGATTTAAAGAGATGAGTGAGGATCTCTTTCAGATAGCCTATCTGGTTTTGAAAGTTACCAAAACTTTGAGTAGAAAAAAAAAACAGGTTCCAGGCTTTCAATATCAGTATCACAGAATAAGGAGCAGTTTTTGTCCAAATTGGAGATATTCTTTAGTAATTCATTACCGATAAATGTCATTTAAATCTTCTAAATCGGTGTATTACAGTTTTTTTCTGTTGCTAACAAGCATTAACCAATACTTAAAATACTTTTTCTAAACTCTTAACACAGCAACACAGTTACATCACACACCTGGCCAAATGGTTCATTTTTGGACCAAAACCACATTTTGTTAAATAAATACAAACTTTACATTTCACAATGCAAAATACCATTTTCTACATATACTAACTTTATCAAAACACAGCAAACCTGACTCATAATTGAGTCGTTTGATCAAAACATTAGCACTAGTTTTCTATCCAACAGGAACATATAGTCAGTCATAGTGCACAGACTGTCAAAATGTAAAAAAGTAATCACTTTACAAAAATGACATTACTTCTCATTGAACTGTATACAATATGAAAACCATCTTTGATATCCAAAAATGTAGAAATACAGTAATTCAGTCAGCCTTACTGTAAACACACTAAAATTGTGTGTGTGGATAAATTTCGTATAGTATATGTACAGTGGAGCCATCAGTACTTTATGGATTATAAAAAAAAGGGCAGAATTGCTGCAGTAAAGGCTTTACGGTATTGGCATTTGCACATTGCTATCAGTAATCACAGAAAAAAGCACTTTGCTCTGTGTTTACAACAATAGACAAAAATAAAACAAAATGACAGACCAAAAAGTCCTAATCTACACGATCATCAGCATTTGGCCACATGTTCTCATCAACATCACACCTTATAATGTCTCTTGCTATGCACCTTGGAAAGAAACGTTTAGAATGCCTTATCCACTCCTGGCAATCTTTAGCTGAGATGTCTCTGCAGCCAGCCTCCATTGCATCCAGAAGGGACATTTGATCATGTGGTCGATGATCATAGACTTTCCACCTCCACGCAGACAAAAATTCTTCAATGGGGTTAAGGAATGGAGAGTATGGAGGAAGAAAAAGTGAAATCATTCTCGGATGGGCTGCAAACCAATTTGTGACTGCTTGTGAATGGTGGAATGCTACGTTGTCCCATGCAATAACAAATATTGTCATGTTTCCTCCCACTTGTTCCCTTTCTGCTTCTGGCACCAGTTGTTGATGAAGGTCATCTAAAAACAAAAGAAGGCGCTCTGTGTTGTAGGGACCTATCTGGCTTTTCTGCAGGACCAAACCAGCACTTGAGATTGCAGCGCACATTGTGATATTTGCTCCTCTCTGACAAATTGGAACCAGCTGTTTCCCAAGTAGAACAATAATTCTTATCAGCTCTTTGAGCTGTTGTGGCAAAAGTAGAGGCTTTACATTATATTTACTGGATTCTTTTTAAAGTCTTCAATTCTGTCATGATGTGTTTAAGCATTTGTTAGAGATATTTGAAAGATCCATTATTTTGCTATGGGGTAAGCTTGTGTGAAAAGAAAATGTAAGCATTTTAGAAACGTGTGCATTAACTAAATTTTGTGTGAAAACGACATTAATTGTATTAATGGTGGTATGGTCACAACAAACAGATGTTGTGATAATTGTGTTTAGAGTTTTGAAAATGTGAATACAGAATGGACAAATGGATGTTAGCAACTGCAAAAAACTGTAAATGCAGTGACTGCGGCTGATTTGTAGATACACATTTGTCCACCAGATGACGGCCTATGACTGAAGGTGTCAGTTTGGTCAGTTAACAGCAAGGTTTCCTCTACGTCACTTCCTCTTTGTCGTCCTTCGAGGTTGCGGCGTCCTCGCTGTTCGGGGTAAACACATGGCTAAAATGAGCAAAGAGACCAAGCAGCGGCTACAGCAGCTGTTCCAGTGCGGCCAGTTTGTCGTTCGATGGGGTTTTATCCCCACCGTGTTGTACCTCGGTCAGTATACGAAGAAGCAGGGAGGGAAGGCGGCGGGCTGTTGTCATGCCTGGCTAACTTTAGCCATCCAGCTTAGCTTAGTCGCCTTTGACCATAGATGCATATATTAACTGTTAAGCTAATATTAAAGTGTTTGTGGGTTGGTGGAGGTGTTGTAATAAGACATTATTGTCTGCCTTTATATAAACAACATATAAATCTTAATAGGGCTAAAAGGTTTCTCGCCCCCCCCCCCCCCCCTCACCCACTCCACCCGGATTTATTGTTTCTGTAGTTCTCAAGGGTTAATATGTATGGCTGCTAACTCATGGAGAGGTAGCTAATGCAATAATGCATGATGATGCATCAGTGTAGAAGTGAGTCAGTGCATCGAATTCATAGGGATATGAAGAAACTAGTTTAAGATTTTCATAAAGAATACAAGTATGTATGAAAGAGAGAGATGTCACTTTTATCTTTTTTATTTTAGATTGAAGAGCTTGAAGTGCTTCAGCAATACATCCTGGATAGTGGGTTAAACACAGTTCCTCTCCAGTGTAAAGAATGTCTGTTTCCATATATATTTTAGTGCTGGGGTTTTGAGCAGAGATGTGGAAATTAAGAGGTTTGCGTGGCTGTGGTTTGGGAGTAAAGATGGGGAAGTTGAGACTTTTGCATGTGTGACCTCACAGCCAGTGGAGTTGCCATCTCTGAGTGAATCTTCTCTGACTTCAGCATATTGGAAACACCAACTCTCATGTCGTGCTTTCTCCCCTCTTGTTTTCTTAGCTCCCCTATTTAAACTCCCCTATTTTATACATAAGATGATACTAGCATTGAAGTAACTAGTCATAGTATTAATCGATTTTCAGTCAGTTATTCTTTTCAAATACCAAGCCAGACCTATGTAGGTTTCAGCTTTTCTAATGTGAGCATTTGAACATTTTTATTTTTATCGTATTAACATGAACTCTTGTTTTTTTGTTTTACTGTTTATTGGAAACCTCTGGTTCTAAAACATGCACAATGGGCATTTATCATTCATAAACTAATTTTAAAAAAAAGTTCATATACTGTTTGATAAGAGAAGAACTGCAGTGAAAGTAATCAATTACTTTTGCTGATTACTTTCACTGGAGATTAAGGGGCACCCAATGTGATACTGTTTTTTTTTTAGTCTTCTAGGAACCTTGCATGTTTTTCTTAAGAATTTGCCACATCATTGATTCCACCTATGAGCTATGAATGAAACTAAAAAAAACTAGTTGGAAAATTAATGTGTTACTTTATGTGTGTGAAAGAGAGGTGGAGGCAGTGAGTCAGATGTGCTTTTGATGACATTTCAGACGTAATTGCAAGGGCCTTTTCCACAAAAATAGGATCTGCCGGATCCGGGCTGATGTCACAGCGCTATGATGCAACGATACCTTTTGATCAGACGGGGGTGTTTTACATGGGATAGCTGAAATCCTCTAATTATTGACTTGCAGTCAAACACTACATCATCCACTGTCAAAAGGACGCCCCCTACTTGGCAGGGGTGACTTTTGGTGTATTTAAATGCACATTAAGGTTTTATTCATTGTCTGATAAATCGAGTGAAAATGAGATAGGACGAGGTGCCTTTCTTCTAATTTACTGAGACTCTGCTGCCTACAGTGTTGCTGTTGTTATTCCAGCTTTTCCAAACTGTTTTCAAAATATGGTCCATAAATTTGCCTGTCACCTAGTGAAGTTTCAACAACAGTTTTGTTTTATTTATTCATTTATTCATTTATTTATTGTCATTTCAACCAGCCAGCCACGAAGGACCTCTCAGCTGCTAAAGGTCCCAAACAGTGGCTGGTCCTTCACAGCTTTTTCAAAAATGTAAACCAGTATCCTCCTTTATGGTTTGATTCACAGGTTTTAAACGAGGAGCTGATCCACGAATGCCTGAACCCACAGTTTTGAGGTAAGGTGAGACTGGTTTGAGATCTGTGCTTTTTGTCAAATCTTATTTGTGACTTCAGAAGCAGCACATGAAAAATGGTGCGAAATGCGATGTTAAAAGGAGGTTTTCACAGCCGTGCACCACAGGGCTGACTTTCCTTTAGTCATGGATTAGTTGAGCTAACTGTATAAATACTTTTAAAAGTAAAATCTGCAGCTGTACTTGTTGTTTCCTAGGTATTAAGACTGTGGAGATTTTGACTAAATGAAAACTGAATTATTTTATTTAATGTTCTGATTTCAGTGCTATTCAAATGTAAATCACGAGACAACACTTGTCCTGCCATCCCTCACCAGCCAGGACCTTAGGTTGCTTGTGCATGAGTACAACTATTGTCAGTAGTGCAATAACCTGTGACTCAGTACCAATTAAGTAGTCACACAGTGTGTCATACAATGAAGAAAACACACCCATAGCTTAGAACAATCCTTGTCAGATGTACGTCTGGGTTTCTAAGGTCAGAGATCAGGACAGCTTTTAAATCCACTGAATGTTTTTGTCTTGAAATAGTTGAAATAGTCCACACTGAAGGAGTCAGCAGGAGCAACTGCTGAGGCGCTGATAAACAAAAGTTTTATTTTTTCATCTGCAGGAATACTTTCTGTTTAATAAGAAATTAGTTTTGTGTCCTAAAAACTTCTGTCACCTGTAAATCCAGAGCATCCATTTGTTTAGATGTTAGCTGTTTGTAGTGAGCACGCTAAGTAAATGAAATACCTGATGCATTGGAACATTGTATTAAGTAACTGGAAATGAGAAGCATGTATGATCATACAGAGTTAATACATTACGGTGTGGACTTTCTAGTATGTTTTGGGCTTTGTATGTGAACTGTGGAGACTAGTTGTACCTTTATTGTTCTTTTCTCTAGTTTGCTGTGGGGTTGAGGAGCATCTCTACTCACCCAGTCTCCTCTCCACTTCATGACCATGTGACCTACCTGTTGTTTGATATCCAAGATGGACATTATTGTTCGCTCTCTTCTCCATAGACTGTACTGTCCAAATGTCTGAGAAATGAATTAAAGTTTTCTGTAGCCATACTGAGCATGGCTCTTACATATATAGTAAATGTTGGAGCATGTCAGCTACAACTATGGAAGATATTTGGCTGGACAAGCTGGAAACAAGACTGTGTGTCCCTGGAAATATGTTGCGCTGACTGGACTAGATTACCTTTTTCGAATGTGTGACAGTGAGCTTTGGATACACATCTGTTTCACATGCTCCCACTTTTTATTTGCCATTTAAAACTTCTGAAAATAAATCAAAGAAATGCAGAATAGTTCATTTTTTTTGTCTGCATGCATACAGATTATTCCTTTGTCACTAAGTTCATGTATGCTTGAAAATAATATTTAATAGCAAAATATGCAAGTAAACAATTACAAATATGAATGATACAGTCAATCTTTTCATTTATTTAAAAAATTAAGTGCTGCTCATGATTGTCATAATCCAGAAATGAATTGACATCAAAATCAGTCGAGCCAAATAGTATTTTCAGTGTAAGAATCTCACCATCTTTTTTTTTTTTTTTTTAGGCAGTAGTGGCAGCTTCAGGCCTTCCTGCCTACAGTATTAAATATACAGTGCATGCACTAGATTTACCCTTAAGATACTTGAGAGGACGATTCTTAAAAGAGTAACCTAGTTTCCCTGAGGTATTCCTTCGTAACTGCTTTTCATGACTTTCATCTGTTTAATGTTTGGTACACTCTGCAGCACACCGATGGCCGCACTTCTTCATTTCTCTCTGACAAATCGCTCTTTTGCCATCGACAAGAAAGTTGCGGAATTGCCTGAGGATACTGTGTGCAGTGATCCTGCTGTGGAAGGTGGTGTCATTTTCAATGTCCCTCAGCAGTTGCTCCTGCTGGCTGCTGGTCAGTGCCGTGACCCGTTCAGAGTGCCTCATCTGTGTGGCAGAAGTAACAGTAGTATATATCACTGAGCGGTTTTATATCATGAGCAAGAGCATTACAACTCCTTTACAATAAGATATGATCAGAGAAATTACTCAAAAATTAGCAGGACAAAATACCTTTTAATGATTGAGCTACAATTATTGGTGGACTAAGTACTACTGTACATACAATGTTGGTATTAGTGAATACATCTGCCCCCCCTTCTCTACTAAGGAACATATTTCCCAGCCAGTTTATAAACAGAACCTATGCTAATACAATGCATGGGTAATTAAACTACCCAACAGTATACAAAGTACTTAAAAATGAGTTCTACCTTGGCTGACTACAAGAGTAAGATACACAGGTTTGCACTTTTTTTTTTTACCTTTTAATAAGTTAGTAATTCAGAGACAAGTATGCAGAATCTCAGACCCACCTTTCCTTTAATCAGGCTGATCAGGTGCCTACTGTGAGATTTTGCAGCCAAGAGGATTAAATTGTTGGGATACTCCCTCTCCACATGTCTGAGGAGAACTGTATAGTTGTTCAGGCCTTCAACCAGCCTATGGAGACAAGCCTCCTGGAGAGAGGACAGAAAATCACCGTCAGCACTCAAATTAACTCCATCAACAGTTTCTCTTATCAGTGTAATAAAAGCATCAAAAGGAAAAGTCCTACTTACCATATTGAAAGAACTGAGGCACTTTTCTGGAATTGAGGGGATCTTGTACTGCTCCAGAGATGTAAATTTTATTCCACTTTGAAATTCAGCTTCAAACTGTTCAAGGGGAAATGATTTAAAATATACAGTGGAGATTAGGAGCGTTGTTAAGAAAATGAGACACCAGTCAGTACAATAACAAACAGTTTGTAAAATTTGGTGAAGACGATTATGCAACTGCAGAAATAGCGTAGTTCAGTGAAATTCTTGGAAAATAAAGCCTTTACCTCCTTTTGGTGGCCTTCGGTTGGGCCAAGCATTGAGTACCAAACTGGGTCGGCACTCAGCATTTGAGGGGCCTCCACCTCCTCACCTGATGGGCCGTCTTCCACACTCTCAGTGGTGATGTTTTCAACTGGAGCTCCAGGAGCACTCGGTAGCAGAGCTGCTAGCAACACTGCAGAGAGCAGGTACGCATCTGTGTAGAGAGGAAAAGCATGAATGAATGAAAAGAGGAATTAACACAGGAAACGTGTGCACCACAGGCTGCAAATCACTTACTAAGTTGAGAGGGCATGTTGCGATGCTGGGAAGTGCTTGTTGAGTTTCCACAGATGCTGAGGGCTGTCAGGGCCACAAGGAGTTGCCTTGTCTGTGTGATGGACTGACATTTTATACTCTACAGACCGGAGGAATTTCCCAATACCTCTGCAACAAGGAGGAATTGATTTGCGTGGAACATCCGTTCGCCATCCGCTGGTGGTTGATGATTCTGATGAAGTGTTCATCTTCATAATGACCAGCAAGGGAAAGAATTTAACTTAAAGTACAAGCAGCTTTTATCTTTTTTGGTATTGAGACTAAGTAATTATTTCAATAATTGGAACAATAGCCTAATCAAACACACTTAAAAAAACACAAACACACTGTCAGCGTTCATATTTCTGAACTTATAGCCTCTCACAGCTTTGTCAAATGGTTTAAAATGAAATTCTATTTAAAACTAAACATGCACAGTTGCATTCCAGTAGCATGGTAAATGGTTTTATACTTGTATAGCGGTTTTCTATGCACTGCAGCACACTCAAAGCACTTTCACACTATTTGGCCATTCACCCATTTGCACTTTCAAATTCACACACCGGTGACATCACTGGGAGTTCAGTGTCTTGCTCAAGGACACTTCACCACGGGGAGAACAGTATCTGGTATTGAGAAATCAAATTTACGCTTTTAATTCTACTTACAGTACACATGGAGAGAATTAGTTGCCTACTCCAGTCATCTTTCTTCACAATTCCCTTAAGATAGTTTTTTTCCACAGTAGCTAAATTTTTGTGTAATGTGTGTTATTCCCCTCACAGGACCAAATGAAATGATTAATATCCGTCATGTTGTGCCATCAAATTTTTATTGTTCAGATAATGGTATATATATGTTAAGATTTGCCATATTTTGTCTGTTTTGACCTGCTAAATGTTTTAAGAGGTCCAATAATATTACCAGTTTGTAATTTTTCTATATGGTAAAATTGCAAACTTTAGAAAACTTAAAACTTCATAATAATTATCTTCAATAAAAGTTAATACACTGTAGGCTACCTTAAAAAAAAAAAAGGTTATCCCTGAGCTCTTCCAATTCTGTTCTTTTTTGGGATGCTCATCTTTCAGAGTGACACCACAGTGTGCAAATATGCACTGGTATATTTTTAAACTACACTAGCCCATATTTATTACAGGCATTTTACTTTTACTCATCCGCTTATGTGCCTAGAAGCAGATTCTCAATAGCCTAAACCAATTTGTCGAATACTGTAAATCACTCTTTCTGCAAAACCTTAAACAAGTTCAGGCACTTAGACTCTGTTAACAAATCTCATGCACTTTTTTTGTAAAACATTTTCACTCACTAAAACACAATTCGCACTGTGATGAACCTGTGTTGCAAAACAGAGGACAGCAGAACTTAAACACAACTAAAGTACAGTTGTCATTGTTTACACACAACGATTTGTAGGGACCAAGTTCTTGCTACCATTGCTAACTCTGAGAGACGAGACAGTCCAAGTAACTTCAAAACAGTGCTGATTTATTCAAAGGATCACAGGTAAAATTAACATTACACGCTCAGATATCTTGCACCTCCAACATGCTCGCAGGCAGTTGTAAGATGAAAGCCCCTGAACCGAACCAGGCACATTATATCTACACATTAAATATACACCACCACATTATATCCTCTCGGTTGGGCTAGCCCCATACTACACAGAAACGTCAACCGAGACGTTTCTCTTACCAGCTTTGCAGCTGGCCATAGCAGTAGTCAAAACATGAAGCAAATCAACATGTGAATGTGTATGTCTGTTGGTTAAGTGGTGTGTAGCTAAAAACATTCTCACGACCTCTAATACATGTTGTGACTCGAACATAGGAACATTATGGCTAAGTCTACAGTTTTACACATCATAATAATAATATTAAACACCCTGTCTGCTGACAGTCATCAACTCTTCTTTCTGGTGTCCTTGACCAGATGT
>NW_018127962.1:2106707-2107533 GCF_001952655.1 Monopterus albus
GAATGACTAAGCATTTAACAGCCTGAGCTAGACATCCTGTCTACACTAAACATTTCTAATACATGAAGTGTCTAACCAATGTCTATCTGACTAAAAATACCTAACAATCCCCATTTTGACACGACCAAAATTGTGTCAACCTAAATCAATGTCCCATTTTCCCCAGACAAAGCTACCTCGCGTTTCGAGAGGTGAGAGGCCCCCCTCATGGCCACTCCCTCAAGGGTCAACTACAGAGCTGAGTACTTTAGGGAAAAATGAACTAAAAACCCAAGAGGGGTACCAGCATGTAAGCAGGTTCTTCGTTGCAGTGACCTCTATATGTATGCCGTATGTGTAAGCTGATTCAATGCAACTAAGAGCATTTGAGCAGACATAATTGTGGAAAAGTATAAACATCATGTGTAGCAAATTTTCATTGGTTAATCATAACATTAGGGGGTAACTAATACACAGGAAACAACAAAGATTGTCTTACATTCTACCATAATCATAACCACCACTCAATAACATTAATTTAAGTTACCATTAGCAATTTCCATTAATACTTACCAAACTTAATTATCAAAAATCAATTATCAAAAATCATTCAACAACCTATGAGTTCACACCACCTACGTGTATGCATCTATATGTCAGTATGTATTAACCTTTAGCTAGTTTATGTAGGATCCACGGTCTTCACTCCGGTCCATGGAGCTCTTCAACCTCTCACTCACCGGGCTCAGTGAGGGAGATCAGGGGATAGGATTCCCAACGGGGCCGGATCTTGTACTAATTCGTAGGCAGGGGGCTGTGGATACCTACTATCAATGGCAGTGGTAAT
>NW_018127962.1:2117357-2126426 GCF_001952655.1 Monopterus albus
AGAACATATTATGGCTAAGGCTACAGTTATACACGTCGTAATAATAATATTAAACACCCTGTCTGCTGACAGTCATCCACTCTTCTCTCTAGTTATCCTTGACCAGATGTACCCTGTAGAAACTCATAAGCATGACTAAGCATTTACCAGTCTAACTAGACATCCTATCTCCACTAAACATTTCTAATACATAAAGTAGCTATCCAGTATCTATCTGACTAAAAATATCTAACAGATTCAAAATTGTTCACACTTGTTTCTAGTTATGTGATGAGAAGGTACAAATCATAAGCCAGTTCAAAGTGCACAGATGGCACGGGTACATCCATCAACTATAGATAATAATATGAGAGGTAGAGGAATATGAGGTGTTGGACAAAAAGGACGAGGAAGAGTAAGACCAGGAACAGAATGTGTTCCTTCCACCGTACAGCACTTTCCTCCACCCAACAGAAGAGTTTTTCTCTGCATGGCGGTGGAAAGTCTATGACCAAAACCCATATACCAGGGAAAATCTCTTACAGGCGCATTAGTAGTTAGACGGCCCTGGAAATGATTTTTAGGCGAGAGAAGATTCTGATGTTGAAGCAGACGAAGAAATTTCATATTTGGAGGACATCATTACTCTCGGGTGAGCCAAAATAACGCGTAAAACGAGCGGAGCAGTGCGTCAGCGAGGCGCGTCTCAGAAAAGGCACAGCCGGTCACAGGTTGGTAATTCATGTAAAATACAGTCTATTGGATAATAAAATGTGCTCTGGGAGTGTTAGATAGTGGTTCACATTTAATTTATTATGTTTTGGTTACCACAGGGTGAGCCAAGCTAATACGGATATAGTGGAGGCTTGTCTCTGTAAATATTTGTGGCGTATGTTTAATATTTTTTTTGTTTTGTTTTGTTTTTTATGTCAGTATTTTAAAGTTTGGAAATTACACACAGAATTCAGATGTAAAAATAAGTCAGCCTGTTTTGATGTGATCTATTTTTTAAAATAGTTTTAGTCATATTTTCCAGGCCTGATGAGCATGCAAACATAAGGATGCTGTTAAGGGTTTGTTTGTTTGATGAGAAAATACAGTGATGGAATGAAAAAACCTGCTTCTTTTCTACAATGCAGATCTTTTTTTTTTTTTTGCATGTGTACAAAATATTCCTTCAAGCCACTCACTACCATGTGTTCAAAACACAGCTCATTGATTTGTAACTCAACAAAGAGTGAGTTCATTTACATATGTAAATAAACAATATTTAACATTACAGCAAAAAAAGAAGACATGATACAATCATTCTTTTCATTTATTCATAAAATCTATACAACAGTGCTGCTCATGTGGTAACAATCCAGAAATGAATCCACATCAAAGTCACTGTCAAGCACTGATTATATTTTCTATGGAAGTATTCCACAACCATTTTTGTTTGAATAATAAATAACATTTTCACCAAGTATAAATATATTAAATAAATTATGCAGTCGTGGGCAATTCAAGGCATTAAGCCATATAGCAGATAGCTATAAAGCCATTCATCTCAGATTCTTTCATGATTCCTCTTAAAAATAGACATAAACCCTACCTAGTTTCCCTGAGGTATTCCTAAAAGGATTGGTCCAATACATTATTGGGGGCACCTTTTCTTCTCTATTTGAAGAATTGGTCTTATGCCATCGACAATGAAGTTGCGGAAGTGCATGAGGATGCTGTTTGCAGTTTTCCGTCTGTGGTAAGTATCTGTATTGTCAATGTCTTTCAGTAGCTGCTCCTCCTGGCTGCTGGTCAGCATCGTGACATTTTCAGGATCCCTCATCTATGTGGCAGAAGTGACAGTAGTATATATATGACTAAACAGTGTCATGTCATGATGATACCTACTTTACTACAGGAAATACTGCACTTTTTACTAAGCTACTTTGCAGAGTACATGTATATGCAATACAATGCATGAGCAGTTAAACAACACAGCAGTATACAATATGCTTAAAATTACCTTGACCCGACTACAATAGTAAAATAGAACTTACACATGAATGTAGAATTTTGTGCATTTTTGACTTTTTGGTAATGGAGTATTTTTACAATGATGTATTGCTATTTTTGTTTAAGTAAATGATCTGTCTCCACAGTGGCTATAATGGAGATAATAAAAAGGTGAGCCAGATGAAAAACAATAACAGAGAGTCAAGTTGCAATACATTACCACAACTACAAATTCAAAAACTATTTTCAGGAGTTTTTTTTCCTCCGGTATTTAGCCAGAAAGACAAGTGTTCAACATTAGACTCACCTTTCTTTTAATTAAGCTGATCAGGTGTGGGCTGTAGTTTTTGACGGCCATGAGGACTGCATTGTTGGAATATTCCTTCTCCACATGCTTGAAAAGAACTGCATAGGTGTTCAGGCCTTCAACCAACAAGTGAAGACAAGCCTCCTGGTAAGTGAGCAGAAGATCACAGTCAGTGCTCAAATTAACCACATCACTAGCTTCTTTTAAAGGTGTAACAAGAGGATAAACAAGAAAGAGACCTACATTGAAGTTGGAGTTAGGGCATGCTGTTGGAAATGAGGGGAATTCGTAGTTGTAGTTCACTCCAATATGTGTGAAATCAGCTTCATTCAGCTGCTAGAGGGGAAATGGTCAAAGAAAAAAGATGGAAGTCAGTTTACATGTCAGTGAAATGAGAGACCACTTAACTTGAGCAATGACTCAAGCAATTTGCTGAAGGCATTGCACATGTGAGCAACTTCAAAATAATAGAGTTCAGTCAGTGAAATTCCTGAAAGATAAAGTCCTTACTGCCTTGTGGTGCTCTTCAGCTGGATGAAGGATCCCACACCAGTAGGTGACCAGTAGGTCAGTGGGCCCCAAACCCACACCTGTGGCATTAGTAGTCGTGTTTCCAGGTGGAGCTTCGGGGGTCCCTAGTAGGTCAGATGGCCCCATCTCGTCACCTGAGAAGTCGTCTTCCACACTCTCAGTGGTGATGTTTTCAACTGGAGCTCCAGGAGCACTCGGTAGCAGAGCTGCTAGCAACACTGCAGAGAGCAGGTACGCATCTGTGTGAAAAGGCAAAGCATGAATGACTGAATGAATGAAAAGAGGAATTAACACAGGAAACGTGTGCACCACAGGCTGCAAATCACTTACTAAGTTGAGAGGGCATGTTGCGATGCTGGGAAGTGCTTGTTGAGTTTCCACAGATGCTGAGGGCTGTCAGGGCCACAAGGAGTTGCCTTGTCTGTGTGATGGACTGACATTTTATACTCTACAGACCGGAGGAATTTCCCAATACCTCTGTAACAGGGAGAAATGAATAATTTGCATAAAAATCCGTCTGTGGTTGATGGTGATTTTGATGAAGATGATGTGAAGCTTCATCTTCACCAGCAGCTTTTCTTCTGTCTTGATAGTTTTGCTCAGCAATTATTTAAGTAATTAGAATAGTAATCAAAAACATTTCAAACACAGTCAGCAGCCACATTTTTCTGAAAAATCCCTTATTATATTTTTAGCCAAATGATTTAAAGGAAAAATCCACTTAAAACCAAACATTTGCATAGCTGTATTCCAGTGACGAGTGTGGTAGCCGTGTGTGTGTGGAATTTTGACACCAGTGAATCATAACATTTTATTACAGACACTAGAACATGTTATTGGGATTAAAGGAGCTGCACTAAATTGGTTCAAATCTTAGTTATTAAATAGATTCCAATCTGCTCATGTTGAATGATAAATCTTCTACGCAGATTAAAGTTAGCCATGACGTTCCACAGGGCTTTGTGCTGTGCTAGGTGCATTTCTCTTCACTTTAAACATGCTAACTTTAGGCAATATTATCAGGAAACACAACCTAAATGTCCATTGCTACACAGATGATACTCAGTTATATTTATCTATGAACCCAGATGATTAAAATCAATTGGTCAAACTTCAAGCATGTCTTAAAGACATAAAGGCCTGGATGACCTGTAACTTCTTACTTCTAAACTCTGACAAAACTGAAGTTATTGTGCTTGGGCCTGAAAACCTTAGAAATCTGCTGTCTAATCATATAGTTACTTTAGATGACATAGCTCTTGCCTCCAGTACTACTGTGAGGAACCTTGGAGTCATCTTTGATCAGAATATGTCCTTTAAATCACACATAAACCAAGTCTCTAAAACTGCCTTCTTTCACCTGCGAAATATTGCAAAAATCAGGAGCATCCTGTCCCAAAGTGATGCTGAAAAACTGGTCCATGCATTTGTTACTTCCAGGCTGGACTACTGTAACTCTTTACTATAAGTATATCCCAATAATTCCCTAAAAAGCCTCCAGTTAATCCAAAATGCTGCAGCCAGAGGACTGACAGGAACGAGCAAGAGAGATCATATCTCTCCCATATTAGCTTCTCTCCACTGGCTCCCTGTAAAATTCAGAACAGAATTTAAAATCCTTCTCCTAACATACAAAGCCCTTAATGACAAGGCTCCATCGTATCTTAAAGACCTCGTAGAGCCTTATCATCCTAACAGAGCACTTCGCTCTCAGAGTGCAGGTCTACTTGTGGTTCCTAGAGTCCACAGAAGCAGAATGGGAGGCAGAGCCTTTAGCCATCAAGCTCCTCTCTTATGGAACCAACTCCCAGTCTCAGTTCAGGAGACGGACACCCTCTCTACCTTTAAGAGTAGACTTAAGACGTTCCTTTTTGATAAAGCTTATAGTTAGGGCTGGATCAGGTGACCCTGAGCTTCCTCATAGTTGTGTTGTGATAGGTTGCCCCCTCTCCTCTCCTCTCCTCTCCTCTCCATGCATCTATATGCCACCATTTTACATCACTAACTGTGTGTCTCCTCTCTCCTGTAGTGTGTCCTCTCTCTCTCCCTGTGCAGGTATCTCTGACTCTGGAGCTCTACGTCTCTGATGAGCAGTCACCAGCCACATCAACCTACCCAGTGTTTGATTATTTTTTATTGTGTATGTTGTGTCTTATTGCTTTTCTTTTCTTTTCTCTCTCCTCTATTCACTCACCACAACCAGTTGAGGCCAAAGTCCGCCTGCCAAGAGCCGGGGTCTGTCAGAGGTTTCTTCCATTAATGGGAGTTTTTCCTCCCCACTGTCACCAAGTGCTTGCTCAAGGGGGATTTGTTGGGTTTTTCCTCTATAATAATGATAATAATAATAGTCTAGACCTTACTTTGTAAAGTGTCCTGAGATGACTTTTGTTGTGATTTGGCACTATACAAATAACATTTTATTGAGTTGAACTGAATTGAATTGGTAGGCTAATATCAGTATATAAATTAAATAAACAATATCTGGTGAGGAGCCACTCAAACAAACCTGCAAGTCCTGGTGGCCTTCACCAGTAGGTTGCACATTAGTATGTGCACACTCTAAACTAAAATTGTGAATGTAAAATGTTAGACCTGGTTTTCAGTCACTTTGGACAAAAGTGTCTTCCAAATGATTGTGATGTATGTAGTGTCATACCACTAAATGTCATAATTACTTTAGTATGCTGGTGTTACCATTTAGCTAAAAGCACCATCATGCCTTAGTAAACCTGGAACTCAGGGGAGGTTTGGTCTTATAGAAATCCATAACCACATCCTTAGCCTTGGAAATGTTGAGCTGCAGGTGGATCTGATTGCCCCACTCAACAAAGTTGTCTACCAGGCTTCTGTATTCTGCTTTGTGTTGTTGCTGTTACATCCCATGATAGCACAGTTGTCTGTGAAACATCTTTGCCATGACTGAGCAGTAGAAGTTGAGAGTGTACAGGATGAACAGGACAGGAGTGAGGATAGTCCCCCGAGGGGCTGCTGTGTTGCTTGTCAGCATGTCTGCCTGCATGCTTATGAGCTTATTTTCCATTAGTAGAAGCTGAATGGTGCTGGAAGCACTCGAGAACTCAAAAAACATTACCCTCACTGTGCTTCCTGCACAGAGGGAAGGCCTGGCAGAGAAGGTAGATAATGACATCTTCCACTCTGACGTGATCCTAGTGAGTAAACCTGCGAGGGCACCAGTGCAGTTTTGATCAAGTGCAGGTGCACGGCTTGTGAGCTTTTACACAGTACGAGCTTTCCTTGTTTCTACTGAGGACGTTAAATTTGTGTTTAACTTTTATTTCCTCATATGAAGTGGCAAAATGTGAAGACTATATCCGAGCCTGTAAGAGTACAATAATGTGAATTGACTTTTGTTTTGTGATCTTCAAATGTTCAACTTCCATCGTTAAAAAGCAGCAACGTCTTTCTACAGTATATCATAATGATGTAAAACCTGGCTGGAATGTCACGCTCATAGCCAAAACATGATCCTAACCTGGATGTAAGCTTTGTGTCTCACATTAATTGCATACTAATTACTCACCCATCTTCCTTTCCTTCAGTCTTTATTTCAAAAGAATGAAAGGGAACAAAGGAGACTTCCCAATAACTAACTTCAGATACCCAATTTCCTTTTTCTTGAACATTCAAAAAAAAAGTCATCTTCTTTCACCAACATTTCATCATATTTTCACAACAGAATTTTTTCTTCACATTCTTAATTTAAGTACTAATCCTATGTGTTTGTTTGTGCCTTGTTTTATGTTTTCTTGTAGGTACAGATAACTGGTGTCCACTGGGAGCAGCTACTGTAGACCCAGCATGCACCTCTGTAAGTGTTGCCATCTTGGGCCTTTCGGTGAGAGTCTTTATACATTTTGTTTATTTTGATTCGCCCACCAACACTCACCCACTGCTTTTCCTACACATTTGCTCCCCTATTCTGACCTTACACCTCACCTCTTGTTGCAATTTCATTTACTGTATGTCCTCTACATAAATCAGTTGATTTTAAGAGTATTTTTGATGTCTCTCCCTTTACTTGCTATGGCCCTTTGAGCTGGTCAAACTGGGGGGCTCCTCCAAACAAGAAAGTTGTAATCTGTTTAAACTGGCCTAGTTCTCTGTCTTTGTAATTGAATGTCTTTTGGTAGGGCTACCATGTAGTGACATCAGAGGAATTCCCTTGGGCTTGATTATTGCACCTGGAGTTATAAGTGCTTTGCTTTTTGGTTTTCTGGCCACTCCAGTGTTTGTTTTTGGCCTGGGGAGATTTTCTAAGTAGCCTGTTGACGCACTGGTTTGCAATTTTGTTTTCAGAACTGAAGTGTATTGTCTCCATGTGTTTGCTGTTTTTGTAATGTTGGAATGAAAGGGGTAAACAGCAGTTGCCTCATTAGCATGTTCATGGTTTCTCCAGTTTTTTTTTTAATATTTAAATTCCAGCTACAATTAGCCTCACAAAGACTCACTGTTTCGTTAGGCAGGTAGCGGACACTCTTCATTTCCACTGTACAAAACACAGCATTCTACTTTGTCTATGGGAAAAAAACATTACTGTTGCTTTAAATAGAACAGGATAAGCTAAAACATAAAATGTTTGTATAGTGCAAGTCCAGTATAATAACTCCCCTTCACTCTCCTTTTAATTGAATCAGTATAGTTTGCATCTCATTTCAAAACTGAATGGAAAGGACCCTGAAATGCTACAACATCAATCCTGCAGTGCACATGAACCTACTTTGCATTTGTTCCATTCAGTTTAGTATTGCAACATATAATGAGTGTGTTCAACCCCACAGGCTACTTCATAGTCACAATATTTCTTTGTCTTTGAATCCCCCTGCTACTATTTTTGATATCTAACATTGCCTCTGTCTCTCAACATTACTGATGGGACACAAACAAAAGAACTTCCAACAACTAAGTAATATGCATGCTATAGTAGTGGATGCTGGATCTGCTCTACTGAAGATGTTGTAAGACTGGATTTGTGTCCACCTATCATTGGGGATTGTTTGGGTACTTTCAGTGGACAATTTGAGACTTTAGAATAGCTGCAGGGCAGTCTGAGGTTATTGGGAAGTGACAGTCCTGGACCTCATCCAACTCAGTGAAGAGCTCAAGACACACTTTTAGCTTGTTAGGCTGAAAATGACAGTTTTAAGCTAATAAATCTATGACAACTGAATATTTAAAGCACTGAGAGGCATTCATAATTTGGTATGTGATTATCATGCTTGCTTTTCTTGTTTATGGGAAAAATTCTCTTAATCTAAAGGCAGTTAGGACTCTCATTTCTCCTTTTTTCTTTTTTGTGACCAAAATGATTTATTTTCTGACACTAACGTGCACAATATGCATGCTCAGTCAGCCACAGACAAACCCAGTTTCCTTTATTCAAAAATATGCTGAAATGAATATATTGATAAAATAAAACACCAACTATTTTTAGAAATTTAAATAAACACAAAACTTTGACCTCTATTGTGTCTTCTCAGTGCATGTCTTCCCATAAGCTATCTGTATGGTTTGTTTTACTCTCTTAGCAACTATAGACATCAGCTATTGCCTAAATAAAATGTGGTTCAGACCTCAGATGACCACATGTGAAGGCCATTACTCTATCAAGTATCTTTGCAATAATGGAACACTCTTAAAGAAACAATCTTTGACAATACAGTGTGATTACACCATTTTATAGTAAGAAGTAAGAGTTTCATATTAACAAAATACTCAACAAGCAAGCTCAGTGACATCTGAAGTGTCAGAGGTTGTGATATGCTTGCGCAATTTCCTCTCATCTTCCATGTTTCTTTGTAGAAAAAGTTGGCCTTGGGGTCAAAGGGCTTTTTGCGCCCAGACAGATGCAGATCTTACAGCTCATGTCAATGCACTGCTTTAACCTTGTTTCCTGTGGCAGAGGGGCTTAATGCTACATCCTCACAAAATTGACAGTATTTAGCATGTCTGTAGGAGTTCAGTACAGTATCTGCTGGTATAAGCTTCCTCTTCTCTTGTTTTTGTTCCTCTCATGCTTCCAGTGAAATTCTTATTACTAAGAAAGGGGGGTAGAAGGGTTACAGTAGAATTTGTTTTTTATGATTTAACTCTCAACTTTCATTTACAGTTTTTCACAATTGCTAAAATAATAAACCCCGTTCTCTGAACCAGATTCTCAATAGCCTAAACCAATTTGTCAAATAAATCACTCTTTCTGCAAAACCTTAAACAAGTTCAGGCACTTAGACTCTGTT
>NW_018127962.1:2127068-2132852 GCF_001952655.1 Monopterus albus
ACATTGCCTGCGACGTAGATGAAGCCCTCTGGCCAGGCCCAGCTCAAAGTAATGATCCTGAGGCAGAATAATCTTTCTGATGTGTTGTTTTCCCTTCTTCTTCTTTTTTGATCGTAACATGGTTTTTGGTAAATTCACCATACAATAAACTTTTTTTGTTGTAACTACATGTCCTGGATGCTGTGTTCTCCTTTTTTTGATGTAGTGTCTAATGACTGAGCTGCAGTGTGTATATGATTGACTCATTTGTGTATGATCTGAAAGCATTGTTTGATTTTGAGTGCTGGTGACATGGTTTTGAAGCAACTGCTTGATTTTGCCAGACGAGTCAGAGGTTTTGTGAATTTAGTTTGAATATTTGGATTTGTGTTTAAGGTTTTGAGAAAATGAGTGATAGTTTCAAGAAATGTGTTTTAGCAATTCAGAAAAACTGTAATTTCTCCCTGGAAAACAAACTCTAGCATGTCATCTGTTAGATCAAACTTAAATTCAGGGACATCAGTTCCTGCTGCCAGTTGTTCTCCAACAATGACCACAAAACCGGTCTAAGTAGTATCATCAAGGTGGATGTGTATGCAACAGTTTAGTCCTTGCAATTTTAATGTAAGGTCATAGTGAATTAATATTCCAGTGTTCATATCTTTGAAATGCTTCCATTGTTAGAATAACGCTGACAAAGGCTCACTATAGAATCCTGTTCATAATCTAATGATTGATAGGCTGTATTATGTGAATACAATACACATTTTTAGCTTTGTCATATGCCAGTCATATACAGAATAAATCAATTTTTATAATCAATCAGATTCTTTTCGAGGCCGATAACAGAGAGGGGACCAGTCCAGGCTGTGAAGCCCTGAGAATGTTACAGGCTCTTTTCCTTGCCACCTTCCTGAGCAAGATGAGCTGGCTCAGAAAGCGGAAGCATGTGTGGGTGAAAAGTAACTTGGCATTAAAAACTGACAATAGAACATGTAGTATCACTGGAGTCATGATGAAAACAGCCTCCAAATAGACAATTGGAAAGAGGATTTCATATGAAGTCCTATTTGATTTCATATGAAATGTCTTTTAAATATAACTGAAAGCCCAAAATCAGTTAACCAGTTAATTTCCATTAAGTCCAGTGCAACTAATATTCCTATGTTGAAATAATTTTAGTATTTTAGTTTGTTGTAACTTGTTTAAACAGAAATTTATTAGGCATGTGTATCATGTGAACA
Source organism: Monopterus albus (assembly GCF_001952655.1). Lineage (NCBI taxonomy): Eukaryota > Metazoa > Chordata > Actinopteri > Synbranchiformes > Synbranchidae > Monopterus > Monopterus albus. The sequence goes on from NW_018127962.1 coordinate 2,128,292, forward strand.
CAATATAAATTAAAACAATCAAGCTCTCAAAACAAGATTTTGATACAGAGCTTCACTACTATTTATGTGGTCCAGCGAGGACGACAGTCTCCCTAATAATACTGGAGCTGCCTGATGTGACATTATGCTTCAGCAGTGAAAATCCCCCACCAAATTTACAAATACCAAAATAGGTTGATGTGGACTTTTGGGGTACACAGGGTCCTGGTAAATAATCTAACTTTTGTAATTAGACTTAACCCACCTGTTATGTTCATTTCTCAGGAACAGCAGTGATGTTCCTGGGTTAATTTTACCATTACTAACTTAGTGCAATGGTGTTCTTTACCTCTCACAGATTATGGTTCAATGAGGATAATGCACTTGTTTTTCATAAAAAATGCATGTTAAAACTTTTTTTAATGTACTTTGGAAAGACCTACATATAAAATACAATATTTTTACATGACACTGATTTTCTTTAAATTTTATTTTACATAAATCTTTTCTTTTTATGAAGTGATGTTGATAAATTAACATGCGACACCTCTTCTATTCAAGGTCAAATTGACCCGAACAGTCTCTTTGTAATATAAACATGCAGGGGGAGGTTGCAAATATGTGAAATGAACCATTTTCATTTTATATGTTGATTACACCTATTAAGCCAAACAGAAGAAGTTTCATACCAATAAAATACTTTTAACTATTGTCTTTAGATTTTTTAACTTTACAATTTGTATGTGTTTTGTTATCAAAAGATGTTCAGCCTTAAAATAAAGAAAGAAAGAAAGAAAATCAGATGTGCAGTCATAAAAAAATTTACAACTGCACATCTTTATTCTCTGATTCAAAGTGAAACTGAAGCACAAAGGGTTCCGATAGGACCAGAATAATACCTTCTTTTTTTTTTTTTTTTTTTTTTTTTTTAGGATTGCCAACCCTACCTTTAATCTGGCCAATAAATAAAAGTCTCAGACTTCAGCCTTCTCTCTAAGCTCTAATCCCACCTGCCCTCAGGTGCTCTCTTGTGCACCACAGTGTCTGTATTATCAGTGTCTGGGCTCTTAATCACACACTTCTGAAATGAGGGCTGCACTAAATATGATAGTTATAGAGGTTAGAATAAGGCTAGGGACACGTCTGCAGTTCACTGGGGCTGCTGCTAGATGGCAGCCACGCAGCAGCGATGACGAGAGGCACATTCAGCTCTCTGACAGGGTGACAGAAAGGACTGTGCTGTGGTTTGCTTACACACTATGGCAATAGTGTATGACTCGTGCACAGAGCAGAAATTGCCTGAGGGCCTCTGTGGACATGAAGGTTTTATTTGGACTTTTCTTCAACGTGTATGGATTATTGTATATTATGTGAAATATTTATCATTCAATGGCTTTTTAATTGTCTTAGCTGCAATGTCAGCATCACCATGAAGTCGAATATATAGCTGTACTAGATGGGCAGGTACTAATGTACTAATGTTTGACTCATTTCATGTTTGACAGTCTGTGAGAGTTTGCTCCTTCCTGCAGGAATAAATGTGTATCAACCTCCAGAATTGGTATCAAGTTTCATTTTTCAATCACTGAATCCTGATAAGACAATTTTGTTCTGAGAGTACAGGTCTACTTGTGGCTCCTAGAGTTTACAGCAGTGGAATGGGACGCAGAGCCTTTAACTAACAAGCTCCTCTCCTGTGGAACCAGCTCCCAGTTTCAGTTCAGGAGGCAGAACCTCTACCTCTGCCTCTCTACCTTTGTGATTAGGCTTTAAACCTTCCTTTTTGATCAAGTCTACCTTATAATATGAAGTAAATGCTTTGATACATATTGTATCATGATTTCCCACAGGGATCAATAAAGTCTTATGGTTATACTGCATTTCATTTTATTAGTTTGAAGTTATCAAATAAATGTAGTGGAGTAAAAAGAAAAATATGTGCTTCTGAATGTACTGAAGTCAAAGTATGTAGTAAAAAATTAAAATACTTGTGTTACTTTTCACCACTGCTTTTATCCAGGCTCAAAGAAGAGTCTACAGCAGCTAGTGGCTCTGTGAAGCGGTACAACCACAGTGGTGGTTTGAGTTAAATGTATGCCAACATGCTCACAGTGATGCTAACAAACTGGTGTTCTTGATGAAGTCACCATGCAGTGTGTTAGCATACTAACATTTGATAATTAGAAAATAAACATCAGCACCATCATTAAAAAGGCACAGCCGAGGATGTACTTCCAGCGTCAGCTCAGCAAGTTCAACCTGCCTCAGGAGCTGCTGATTCAGTTCTATAGGGGAATCATCGAGTCTGTTCTCTGTACTTCCATCACTGTCTGGTTTCACTCAGCAACCAAACAAGACAGGAATAAACTCCAGCAGACAGTCATAATTGCGAAGAAAATCATTGGTGCCAGCCTGCCCTCCATGAAGGACCTCACATACTCTCTGACAGGAAGCACTTTGTGAATGGTGCGCAGCTCTAGCAAGTCCTGGAGTTTCTCCCTGTACAGCTCCAGATATGAGAGTTGCACTGTAGCCTCCAACCATCACGGTTTTTCCTCTTTTTCCCCAGCAACAAGGATAAGGATCATCACCTCTATTTGCCAAGTACACACAAGGAATTTGTTTCCGGTGGACTGGAGGCACCGAGATTCAAACCTTTAACCTTCTGGTTGGGAGACGACTGCTCTACCCACCGCACCACTGTCGCCTCCCTAGAACACATCCTTGGCCACACGGTCAATAATTTTTCCATCTTCATCTGAGAGCGGTTTTGGAAGAAAGAGTTATAAAGTACATGTGGGAAAGACCAGAAAGTCAAACATCAAAAAAGGACCTTGGTGTCAAATCCCCAGCACACGTGCAAAATATATCAATGGGGCAACAGCAAATTACTGGTCAGAAAAGCTTGCTTTGACCTTGAGATTGCCACTTAAATGTCTTTAACACTAGACCTGAGCACAAGCCTCAAAAGTGCAAACAAAACTCCCAAACCCAAATTTACACACCCTGCTTCTTGCTCCAAATCCAATTCTACACAGCTCACTCTGAACATAGAATAAAGATGCTCTGATATACCCATTTTTCCCATCTTGAACCAACTGGCTCCTTGCAACTGGTTTCCTAAACCCCACCTCTTCCTGACCCGGTTTGTCCATAACAGAAAATAGTGGCATTGTAGCCATCGACCAGGGACTCCACCAGAGGCTGGATGCACGACTCATACACACTGTCTTGGCTGGCTGTCGATCCAAAGACGTGGTCGAAGGAAAATACTCGGTCCGAACCAAAAATTACCTGTGAAGAGCCCGGCCCCACCCAAACACACACCTGGTGGTTGCGGACGACCTCTTTTTCAAGCAAAGGGTGGATACGGACTGCCACCTTGATCTCTCTCATGGCTGTTAAGGTAGCTAGTTTGTAACATACTGTGATGGGAGTGCTCGTCGTTCATCCCCGTGGTGCCGGTGTGAAATTATTAGTCTGTTAATTCGCAAAGCGGCAGGACCGGACAACATCCCTGGGAGGGCTCTCAGGGCATGTGCCGGCAAGCTGGCTGATGTTCTCACCACCATCTTCAACCTCTCCCTCAGCCAGAGCATTGTTCCCACCTGCTTTAAGACCACAACCATCGTCCCCCTTCCCAAGAAGAGCCCGGTCGCCTGCCTGCATGACTACAGGCCAATGGCACTCACCCCAATCATTATGAAGTGTTTTGAGAGAGTGGTGCTGGCCCACATTCAGAGCAGTATACCCGATACCGTAGACCCCCTGCAGTATGGCCCATCAGGGCCACCTCAGATGCTATTGCAGGCAGCCCTCCACTCTTCCCTTTCTCATCTGAAAAATAGAGACTCTTCTTCAGTGGCATCATTGAGAGCATCTTGACCAGCTGCATCACCATCTGGTATGGCAGCACAACTGCTATGGACCGCAAGTGCCTGCAAAGAGTGGTAAAGACTGCAGACAAAATCACCAGGACTCCAATGTCCTCTCTGCAGAGCATTTACCACCGCAGGTTGCATAGATAAGCTGCCTCTATCCTCAAGGACCCCACCCACCCCCAGCATGGACTGTTCATACCCCTGCCCTCCAGTCGAAGGCTCAGAAGTGTGAAATGCAGGACCACTAGACTAAAAAACCCTTTCTTTCCCTCTGCCATCAGACTCCTAAACAGCTGACTCAGGAACTACTTCATGTAATTCCATCTGTACTGTTTACATACTCATTTTGCACATGCATAGTTGCACACTCACTGCTCCTAACTGTGCATATGACAAATAAACACTTTGACCTTTGACCTTCAGAATAATTGGTAGGCAATAATAAAAATAACCCTCTACCTAAGTTAATGGGTAAAGTATTTTGGCTTCACATGAACTTCTCTGATGATTTGGCATTGTCATTTCTCGTTTAGCTCAACCTCTTTGTTTCCTCTGTTTTGTGTCCTTTCTGGACATCAGTGTGTCCAAAATTAGATGGCGTGTGGTTTTGGAGGTGTTTTTTTTTTTTTTTTTTTTTTAATTAATTTCAAGCATGTAATAAAACAGAGAGAAAAAAAATCAAAATGTAACACAAAACAACC
>NW_018127962.1:2133111-2173645 GCF_001952655.1 Monopterus albus
ACCCATAAATACACCGATAATAACTTAATAAGATCATTACACTTCCTGTATCCGATACCCAGCTATGCAGGCCTTTTTATATTTATTCTTAAATTGTTTTACACTTGTACATTGTTTTAAATCATCACCCAATCTATTCCATAATTTTACACCACTCACAGATATACAAAAACTTTTCCTAGTTGTACGTATGGCCTGAGTTTTTAAATTTAAGTGGCCCCTCAATCCATAACCACCCTCTCGATCACCAAACAGACCCCGAATACCACTTGGCACCAAATTATATTTGACTTTATACATATGTACAGAAGATTTATATTTCACTAAATCAAAAAAAATTTTAAATCCTGAATGTGCAAATGATGAATTCGTATGATCCCTATAACCAAGTCCATGAACAATTCTAATGGCCCTTTTCTGTAGTTTAAATAATGACAGATTTTATCATCAATATTTATGCCTAGAAATTTTGTTTCGTAAACTCTTTCTATATTGGCATCCCCCACCCTTACTTGAATCTGACGATTTAATCTTCCATATCCAAACAGCATGAATTTTGTTTTGTCCAGATTTAGTGATAACTTATTCCTGTCACACCATTTCTTCACCTTGTCCAATTCCAAAATAATCAAACCCAACAGTTGCTGTAGGTCTTCCCCAGAGGCCCATATAGTAGTATCATCAGCGAATAGTACAAAGTTCAGTAATTCAGAAACATTGTATATATCGTTAATATACAGTATGAAAAGTTTAGGACCCAAAACTGACCCCTGTGGGACTCCACATACTATATCCAGAAAATCTGATTGGTGCTCGCCCAGACTTACAAATTGCCGTCTGTTAGTCAAATAACTTTTTATCCATTTCAACACCAAACCTCTAATACCATACCTTTCTAATTTATCAAATAAAATTTCAAAGTTAATAGTATCAAAAGCCTTTTGAAAATCAATAAAAATCCCCAATGTTTGTTTCTTGTTGTCCCAGGCACGTTCAGCAGTATATTGAGGCATGCCTACTGACACCAAACTGTTCTTTGAGTCTCATGTAGATAGCTTTTTGTAATAAAGCCCATCATGCACTTTCTTTACAAGCTAAGTAGTTTTAAGGTGGACGATGTTTTTATGAAGACGTTTTATTCTTGTTTTATCGAAGCAATTTAAACTTTTTCCATTGTGTGCTTGTTTGGGCTGCTCATCCTTAAAAACAGGAATCAGCTGCAGGGCATTAATAGAGTGCAAAAAGACTGTTGGTACAGCTTTGAATGACATATCAAACGTCAGGTCTCTGAAGAAGGCCAAGTCCATCTAGACTGAGCCTAGTCATCCTTTGTTCGGAGAGCTTAAGTTGCTTCCATCTGGTTGTAGGTACAGACAGCCAAGATGCAGGACAAATGGGTAAAGAAATTCTCTTGTCCCAGCTGTCACTTGCTTCTTAAACATAGCCAGATGAGTATTGTGCCCTCTCTTCTGTCAGGTTTGCCCGGCTGCACCTACTTTCTCACTCCCCTCACTCTGTTTTCACTCCCTTACCCTAATTAGGTTATTCTTTACACCTGTTTCTTACCCCCGGATTACCACCAGCTGCACCTGATTAGTTTCTCCCTATTTAGTCCCTGCTCTTCGTTCACTCCCCTGCCAGTTCTTTCTAGCATTTCTCAGGCCCGTTTGTTCCCCGTCGTTCTTGTTGATCTGTGTTAGTATTTTGTCTCCTTCTCTCCAGCTGCTTAGATTCATTCCCTCCTCACCTCAGTCGCTCCTTCGGACCACGGACCTCCTCCGCTCTGCTTCATCTCCACCCTGCAGGTTGATGCACAGTCTACTACTTACCGTATGTACTATTTCTGTTCCTCTTCAGTACCATCCAACTCGACCAGTCCAGGAGTGAGTCCCAGTGTCCGCAGCCCGGTCCTCTTCTCATCATCTCCACCACTGACTGTGTTCCCATCCGAAGCTCGACACCCAGTCCCAGTGTTACCCGACTGTTCATTTCTTGGTCACTTGTTTTACACTGTAAATAAACTTGCACTGCTTGCATCAAAGTCAGCCACCTGGGTCCATCAATTTTTGTTTTCTGTGTTCGAGTCATCCTAACATCTTCAGTCTATTTTAGCTATTTGTTTCCTGTTATTAGTGCTTTTTGGATGATGACTGTGTATGTACTACTGTTTTATTAGTTATTTACTTGTATTAATTTTGTTACTGTTGTTGATATAAGAAGCAGTATTTGTGCAATACTATTTGTTTTTTCTCTTATTTTCTTTTCTTATGTTTGCATTTTCAGAAATATAAATTATGTTTTCTACAGTTAAAGTAAAAGTAGTGGCATTAAAAACTTTAAGAAAAAGTGTAATTATTATAAGAGAATGCTGATATAAGTATCACCAGTAAAAGTGCTTTTTCTGCTGAATGACTCCTTTTGCAGATTATATTATTGGCTATAAATTTATATTATCATTATTATTGACACATGAAGGCAGCATTTTAATGTTATACTTCTTAAATGTACATTCCTTCTTCTTGTTTTGCACATTCTTTTCCCTTTCTGGTTCTCTCAGTTTTTCTTCTTGTTTATTTGTTGCCTTATGGAAGATCATTGTACATACACACTGAGAGCCACTGTACTGCAGTCAAATTAAGCAAAAGTTATTGCCAAGTAATATCAAAATTACAAGGAATTGGAAGAATTGGAAGACCTTGCCTTCCTACCATACTCAATTAAGAAAATTAACTATTTCAAAATTATCACAATCTCTGCAACTCTGACAGCCTGGTGGAAAGCAAACAAAACCACTAAGTCATCATTAACGCCATGTAGATACACTCCAATTTGGCATAACCCTGATTTTCAGTCAAATTAAGCAAAAGTTATTGCCAAGTAATATCAAAATTACAAGGAATTGGAAGAATTGGAAGACCTTGCCTTCCTACCATACTCAATTAAGAAAATTAACTATTTCAAAATTATCACAATCTCTGCAACTCTGACAGCCTGGTGGAAAGCAAACAAAACCACTAAGTCATCATTAACGCCATGTAGATACACTCCAATTTGGCATAACCCTGATTTTCACCTGCATAATAATCCCATCTACTTTTCAACATGGCAACACAAAGGAATCACTCACCTTCATCATCTATTTGAAAACAACCAGTTTATACCATTTAATACATTAGTCCAGAGGTACAGAGTTGGGAGAGGAGAATTTCTCTGGTACCAACAGTTAAAATCCATAATTAAATCAAAGATCAATATAATCAACAACCCCCTGCAACCTTCCATGCTAACTGAGGAGATAATGAAATTTACAAACTCAAAGAAGATAATATCTAAACTTTATAAACTAATGTCAAATACAGATGGAGCAATAACATTACCAGTGACTAAATGGGAAACAGATTTATCTCCCCCCCAGCCCCGACTTCTGGATCGAGATCTGTAATAATATCTTTCCCATGACTACCAATATAAACTTACAGCTTATACAATACAAGACTATTCACAGGACTCACATCACACAAGTTAAAATGTTTAAAATGGGTTTCATTGATACAGATACCTGCTCACAATGCACACTGGATAGCGCCGATGATTACCTTCATGCTACTTGGACCTGTCAACCCATTTACTCCCTCTGGGTAGCGGTGACTGAGAAACCCTCCACCATCTTGAGCTGTAGAATCCCCCCATCCCAGTCACTCTGGATGCTCGGTAATGTCACAGAAGTCAACCACCTACCAATTAATTATAAAAACCCACTTCTTATCTCTCTAACTATCACCAAGAAAATGATCTTTCTAAACTGGAAATCAAAAAATTCATTAGACATCAGCCACTAGACCAACCTTCTTATAGAATATATCACACTAGAGAAAATATCATCCACCCATAAGAATAATATACCAACCTTCACTGACACTTGGAATCCATTTCTAATTTCTTTTAACTTAAACCAGATACCTGAACCTGAGGCCACACACGTTCCGACAAACTCCTAGAAATATAACACGCTGCTTTTTACCTCATTATTGTTACTGTTATTAGTCCTCATTGTCCGTGCTTCTGTTTTGAGTGTCACACCTATCAAACCAAATTAACTGACAATATTACCCGCCCTTTTTTTTCTTATCCTCTTCCTTCTCTTTTTAATCATTTACCAATCAGTTAATTTCATTTATTTTTGCTTTATGAATGTGTTTACATATATATCTGAGTGTATATATATGTGTATATAAGTATGTGAATGGAAAAGTATATAGTATATGAGTATTGCTTTATTGTTTTTTTTCTTCTTTGTTATTTTATTAATACAATCATTCATTTTCTATCAAACTGTTTTTTCATTCATTTACATTTATACCCCCTCCACTTTTTACCTCATTATTGTTACTGTTATTAGTCCTCATTGTCCGTGCTTCTGTTTTGAGTGTCACACCTATCAAACCAAATTAACTGACAATATTACCCGCCCTTTTTTTTCTTATCCTCTTCCTTCTCTTTTTAATCATTTACCAATCAGTTAATTTCATTTATTTTTGCTTTATGAATGTGTTTACATATATATCTGAGTGTATATATATGTGTATATAAGTATGTGAATGGAAAAGTATATAGTATATGAGTATTGCTTTATTGTTTTTTTTCTTCTTTGTTATTTTATTAATACAATCATTCATTTTCTATCAAACTGTTTTTTCATTCATTTACATTTATACCCCCTCCATTGTCCTAATTTATTTGGTTTAATTCTATTTTCCCTTAAGTAATGAATATCAGTCTGCACAGAGTTGGATGCACACACACTACACACTTTCACACACACAACTTAATACCCTCAATTAATAAAAGTAATAATCCTTTTGCCTCTTTTGTTAATGTCTGTTGTCTCATGTACTATGTTATGTGCTTTGTCCTGTAAATGTGTTATTTTGTGTTGCAATAAAAAAAAAAATTACAAGGAATTTGACTCTAGCCCAAATTCCTTGTGTGTTCAACACACCTGGCCAATGAAGATTATTCTGATCCTGATTGTAGTGGGGTGGGGGTTAATGTCCCTCACCTGTTTATATGCTGTATGTAGAATAAAAACCATTACCTACATAATAATTATATTCTATATAATGTTATGGTTATTGTGGTAAAACAAATCTGAAGTGAAATAGCTGAAATACAAAAACGACAGAGCTGAGGAAGCTGCAGGAGGATGTAGGTGGGGCTGTTTGTGCCACCTGGTGATGTTTCTCTGAAATGCAGAAATGGTAGATTCAAGAAAACCTCACTGTTTTTACATTAATATCTAAGTTTAGACTGGAGCCGTCCCTGGTAGGCTAGTGGTTAAGGCACAGTGCTCTAATAAGTAAAAAATCAATATTATATCAATATTTAATAATAGTTTATAGGCCACCTTCTGTGTAATAAGCATTGCTATGTAATATTTGTTCTTTATTTGTGAATTATAGCAGCTGCTATTCTTCCTGTGGTCCACGTAAAAATATGAACAGTAAAAACAAGCAACAATTTAAAAAATCACAATATCAACAAACTAAGAAAAGGCAAAGACAAATAAAGAGCAGAAAAGAAGAGAAATGACTCAATATATGAAAAGATAGACAGCAGAAAGTTGAAATGTAAACAACATGCAATTACAAAAGGAAAAAAAGGTAATGACAACATCTATTTGTAATTAGTCTTTTTAGGTAACCCTATGAATGAAAACCCACTTTTGATCTGTCTTATGTTACAGTTCAGAAAGGAGATTGTCTGTAACTGTCACATTAATCCTTCCAACAGTTTTTGAAATATTTCAGTCTGACACTGTCATCAGTTGCTAGCATGGCTAAAACCCGTAGCCACTTCTTTAGCAGCTGTCATGCACTAAAGAGCAGTGCAGTTACCTAAAAGTGCGCAGAATGGTATCTGTTCTTTCATGCAAGCCAAACCTCTGTTCCTTTTATATTTGACCTTATCTGTCATATTGTGTTATAGTTCACTTTAATGTGACTTTGTGATTTTGCCTCTTTGCTATCTCAGCTTCAATTACCCACAGGCACTCTTCCATATTTAATCAAGAGTGTGTTTGTTTGAAGAGAGCCCTGAATATGTGTGTAAGGGACTGATAAAGAGAGATGTCTGACTAATGTATGTGTGGATACTGTATTTATATGCAGGACAGAGGCAGAAAAGAAGAAAAGAGCGATGTGAGTATATTTGCATGTATGGTGACAGTTTTGGGATGAAAGCATTTCACCATTCCTATGGTAATTGGTTTACTATCTCTCTCTCTCCCCACTTCACCCTTCTTTTTCCTCTCTCTTTCTTTTTTCTCTCCTCCTCTACTCACCTTCCCCTCCCCCACAATCCCTGTGTGTCATGATGTAACCCTGGTTTTCTTTCTATGCACTTCTACAGTATATGGGACTCATTCATTCAAATGCTGTACTATCAGGTTAGTTTGATTTTGCTGTGTGTGCATGTGTGTGTGTGCATCAACGGCTGGTATCAGTAGTCCCCAGGGACCGCAGCGCAGCATATTTCATCATCCTCCAGACTCGGCACAAGAAAGCCTGTGGTCCCCTTCTCTTCATTTGCTTGTTCAGCAATTCAGAAGACACTCTGTGTTTTCCTTAGTTCCCTCTTTCACTTTCAGGCAGATCCTGGTGCTATGAGTCTAAATACAAGATGCTGTACGTTACTTCTTTCAGATTTGCACTAGCGCTATAAGTTGCTATTCATGTGATTCCTCCCTGAAGTCCTTTGAAAATTAGCTGCTTCTTCTAAACCTTGTCCAATGTGACACATGCATATATGCAGTGTGTGATGCTGCTTTGCAGGAATTATGTTAAATTGTCCAATGACTTTTTGTTTACTTTAATGTGTGCGGGATCTTTGGCAGTTTTCTTCTCAGCTGTAATACAGTATCTTCTCACAGCTGATCACAGCACAAGTTCTACTTCAGCACTTTCCACCAGATCTCAGAAAGCAGCTATCAGAACAATAATCTGAAAAATAACCAGTAGCCTCAGGTTCTTTGTGATTGTGTTTAGCTCTCCTTTAGCATTTTGGCCAACTATAGCACCCATGAGGCCACGTGATGAGTATTTTTTTCTTCCACTGACTAGATCACAGACTGAAAACCTTTCATTCAAAACAAGCTTTCTTTGTAACCACCCCACAGAAATAGCTGAACTAACTGGCGTCAAGCTGCTTTGAATTTTTAACAAGATTTTTCTCTACAAATGCAGCATGTTGAGCTCTCCACAAAGTGTTCATTCACCAGTCACCATGTCAAAGCTCCCACCTGAGCTTTAGCTTAACTCTGTAAAATGAACACTTTAAAATACTTTTAGTGACACTAAAAATTTTCTTACTATTCTACATGTCACGCTGCAGTTCCCTGTTCATCTTCTGTGAACCTGTTTGCTTCCACAGTTTTACTGTCAGAAAGAGCAGTGTCTACATTCAGTGAAAAAGGTGTGTTATAGTAGTGAAAACTGTGGTTGTGAGGACAAGTTAGAGAGAATGTTTATCACCACTATAGCCGCTGAATGTTTCTCTTCATATAGACCAATGTACATTGTTTTTCATTTCGACTAGTTCAACAGAGGTTCAAACTAATTTTAATCTTTTTTGCAAAGTGCAAATGGGATTTTATGGAATTTAATGGAAGTTTAATCTACAGGTCAACCTCATCATCAGTGATCCTTGGTCCCTTCCTTAGACCACTGTTGGTAGGTACTGACCACTACAGGCTGGGAACACCCAACAAGACCCATGGGTTGGGAGATGCTCTGACCCAGTCGTCAGCCATCACAGCCAAGAGCCAAAGCTCTTGTCAAAGTCACTCAGATCCTTATGCGTGTCCATTTTTCCTGCTTCCAACACATCAGCTTTGAGGACTTAATGTTCACTTGCTGCCTAATATACTCCACACACTGACAGGTGCCACTGTAATGAGATAATCAGTGTTATTCACTTGACCTGTCAGTGGTCATAATGTTATGGCCGATTGGTGTATATACTGTATGCACAGTATACACTGTAGACTTATATCATACTATATACAGTATATACACATCATTTGTGTGTGCTTTTTAGATGCTAGGCAGTAGCTATATATGCTGGTTCATTACTTCTGACAGTGATGATGTTGGTATAATCTATGTCCCTGAAAGGGCCCAATTATCTCAGATTACAAGTCCTATCAGAAAAACAGTCTTGACATCTGAGTTATACAGTTGAACCCACTGCACTCGAGCTGAACCCTGCTCAGTTTTATGTCATCTTGAATATATAGGCCGATGTTCTTCCACTGTGAATTAGGTATACACAGAGTGGACCCAACATTTTATAGTTGAAAAAAATAAAACTTTCAGTGCCCTCTGGTGGACAAACCAACTGCACCATTCTGCCTGAACTAATTCAAACATATAGAAGCTCCTTGGCCAGTAAACATAAATAATACGGACAGCCTACAGCTATAAAACGCTATTGTCAGCTATATTGTTGGACTCTAGATAATATATGAAAAGGCACATGTTGAGGTAAGTTCAAATCTACACTACCATGTTATGCAAACATGCGTAAGGAAGAGGGAGAGTTTAAAAAGTACTGTATGATGGCGGTCAGCATAGTGAAATTTTATACAGGGAACCACATGAGGCACATCTCACCTTCAACAACCCACAGCCATGCAGGGTTGGGACCCTGTCACGTTTCAGCTCACCTGGTTTAGGTTAAAATGGAACGCCAACGCTTCCTGCTTCACAGCATTCTCACTTAAAATACATCTTGAAACCTGAAAAATTGGTTTCAAAATGTAAACACACACACAAAGAGAGAGAGTGAGAGATAGGCCTTTACTGGCTGCTCTTTGTTTACCTATGGAAATTTGAGCCAGGTAGAGTGGTGACGTAGCCCTACCTGGTGCCTTCTACTTTCCTCTTCTCCCTTCCCCCTTACTTTTAGTTTTGTAATAAAATTACAGCTTAATAACTGTAAAATTATAATCAATGTCAAATGCACCGGTGCCACAGGTAATTTTTTCCTGATGTACTAGGCTACCCCGCGTGCGCAACACCCCCCCTCCCGCGCGCGCGCACACACCCGCACATGAACCTGGTAGTACTGGAGCAGGGAGCCATTGCGCGGAATACATTCAGCAGGTCGTTAACACTGCTGGCGGTTTGGCTGCAGATGCAGGTCGCAGAGTGGAAGCGCGAGGCGGGGGGAAATGGCGAACGGGCGCGGGCGGCGGTGCGCCTTGTGAGGATACAGTAGACATTGGGAGCGGAGGCAGGCGGCAGCTCGAGGACAGAGAAGGAGGAGAATCATGGAGGACTCAGAGCCCGCAGAGGACGGCTTGCTCGCGGGCTTGCGGTGGAACCGGAGCGCACGGGACCAGGCTCAGCTCAAACACAAAATCCGGGATCTGCCGGGGCTACTCAAGCACGGGCTGCACCTGCGGAAGAAGAGCGTGAGTATTTCAACCCAACCGCTGTCTGACTGTCTGTCCTTCCGTATTTAATGTATGATAAAGGTTTAATCTTTTCAACCATCAGTTTTCCCGACATCACTCTGTGCTCTGAGCCTGTTTCATAACCCCGTCACGACTCAGGTGTTTTCATTTTGTTACAAGCATATTACTGTCGCAGAGGCACCGTGTGTGTGTATGTGTGTGTGTGTGTGTGCTATATCCAGAATGACCAGATTTGCTGCTGGACACCGTACCTTCACACTCCAGTAGTCAAGGTAACACTACCACCCCCAAAACACACAGACGTACTTACATACCCTATAGAAACACACACATCATATATTTAGCCTATAGGCTATATACAAAGATCACAGTATCTAGAAACTAAGAATTAATTTCCTTATCTGTAAATCACTTATCAATTAATTCATCAAAATAGTAGAAGAACATGCATCATAAGTTCTCAGAGTCCAGTGTGTTGCATGCCCTGTAGTAAAAAGCTCTGATATTTTCAAATAAAATGATGTAAAACAAATACAAACAGCAAATTCTCACATTTGTGAACTGATATTTTTGCTTGTTAAGTATCTTAAACAATACATTAATTAGCTAATGGGTTCTTTCGGTTGATCAAATAGTTATTCTAGCTCTATGCTGTAGTAATTAAACAGATCTATCTCTTTATCCGTTATACTGCATACACAATCCTAGTGAGGCAAATGTTTAGATCCAACCACCTAAAATCTTTCACATAGATACTCTGGTTCTTTTCATAACCACTAAGCAGAAAATGTGTGTGGCTCAGTGTGTCCTGATGTGGACAGAACACACCTGACAAGCCAAATAGCTGCTGAGTGTGTCGGCTCTGCTCCTCCTCATCATCGGCGGCAGCCAGAAGAAAATGTGTCCCTCTGTGGGAATCAGGGACAGACTGCCAGGGCTTCCCATCCCACTGCTGCCAAATGTGCTAAAAATATACAGTGCCGCTTTGGACCATGCAGATGAACAGTTTATGTCATGTTACATCATGTTATTTTAAGTGATGCTTACATGATTATGTAATGTTTATATGGTTGAAGCCACTCTAGCCTTGTCACCTGTCTGATCACTGTAATATGATTATTACATTATCATTACATTATTTCTTATCTGTTTTGTTCTCTGCTGGGATTTAACTTAAGGGAAGCAAATAAGAGAATTCTAAGTAGATTAAGACAAAGTTTTTGTTTTCCTCTCTCCATCTACCTGAGTGTGTGTGTGGGTTCTTGTGTGAGTGAGTGTGCCATGGGTATGTAATGTAAGGGTATGGCTGTTCTGTGCAGACTGGTTCTCTCTAGATGTTGGCAGTTGGCTATGCCTCACCTGGCACACATTCACACGCGCACATGCATGTGCACAGATGCATTTTCTACAAAGGACCTACAGTGCCAAGGATTGTTTTTGCACTGCACTATAAAGCATTCAAACCTGAAATTGTTAAAAAGCACAAACTGACTTCATCCCAGTGCGTTGTGCTGAAACAGCATCTCTTGGCATTCTTCCAGAGGTGGACACTTCTGCACAATGTTTATCTTTTTTTGTTGGTCTGTGGTTTTTGTTCTACTATCTGGGGCCCTGTAACAGTATAAAACATCTGACATAAGCAGTTTTCCCATTACCTAATGTGCTTCTTTATTGTTCGCCGACAGCCTAAGAAGTGAACTGAAACTTTTGTATTGTGCCGAGCCATCTGTCGCCTTCACTTCCTGCCTGCAGCAGCCTCACCTTGGAGGATCCTGTTTTTCATTATTCTCTGTTGTGACTTGCTCTGGTATTTAATTATTTGCCCTCTATTGATTGTGATATGACAAGAGCACATAGATTTGTTTGAAGGAACATTTTACCGAGTTTTCACTTTACTTAGTTTACAACATTTGCCAGAGCGGTCTGCAGTAGACATGTAGAACAACAGGGAAGACCTAGCTAGTTTTCTTTCCTCCTCCTCCTCCTCCTCCTCCTCCAGAGATTCAGCTATGTTTAGGGATGGGTTCCAACAACTGTTTCAATTTTGGATCCAGCTCCAAGTTGGTTAAATACCACATTCATTTGGTTCTGCAACCAGGAAATCCCTTATCTAATCTTTCATTCATGCGTTCTTTTTAGTTAGTTCTCTTTTGCCTCTCTCTGACACTACAGGCAATCATGGGAGCAACAGTGGGTAGGTATATAGAGGGTGGGGGGGGTCTTAATCTGTCACCATCTCTAATTGCAAATATATATAATATCAAATATTAAAAGGAAAAATAACAAAGTATTCCCTACTTGGTAAAATAAAAAATTTAGGTTGAGAGATGCTGCTGAACTTTGTCGTGAGGTGCACTCCAGTAACTATCTCACATCACACCTCTGTGCAAAAAATTATACATATGTGCACAAAATAAGACATAAAAGCAGTCCATAGCCATGATAAATAAAAAAAAAAAACACCCTACACATGTTCTGATCGATCATGTTACAGGGATTATTAACTGCAGATCATGTCACACATACATTGAAGGATATGTTGGATTAGATTTTGATTAGACTTAATTTTATTATTTAAATGTTGATTATCAGTTCTTGGGGACGCTAAGGTCTATTTTTGGGGAGCTAATTTCCTCCTGGTTCCCTCGTGGTTCAAATATTGAGTACAATTGTCAGAGGGAATCTTAAAACAGAGTTGAATGGTGTGCTCATACTATCGTGTTTTTGGGCTGCAGCTTTTTGTCTTTCTTCTAATGAATTTATGGTGGACTACACACTAGATTGCATTGTTGCCTCAAAATGGTCCCAGATTTTTTACATTTTTAAAAAGGACATTTTAATGTGTATTGTAAAAAAATGCATTTTGATGTGAGCACTAGTTGTCAGCCCTTCTTGCGGAGTAAATGCAAACCAAGACTTACAAGGCTTTGACCCAGAGATGGTGTTTAAAAATGTACAGTATGCTGCATGTTTTTAGGCTGTAAAATGATATTATGAACCCTAACGCACCTAGCTATCACACTTCACAGGCACTGTCTCAGTGGAGAGCTGATGATATTCCTTAGAAGATGATCTCATTTCTGCTTTATACATGCAGCAAAACAGTAGCTTGTGATGTGTTTTTATGTCTGCTGGCAATATTTTACATCCATAACTGCATTACGCATTGAGATAAGGAAGATCAAACTGCAAGTGGTGGAGAGAGGCTCAAGCATGTTAACGCTCACTCACTATACAAGCATACACACACATCAGTAGAACCACTGCGCTTGACTGAAAGGTTTAGCACAGTAAATGTGCACGTATTAAATCTGAACTCTATTAACGTCTTAAATAAGCATTTCATGTTACACACATTAAAACAGTTATGCACAATAATGCAAGCATAGAAGTAGTTTAGAGAAGACTAAGAAAGACCAGCAATAGAAGCTGGAGGTAACTCCTGAAACCAGCATGTTGTGAGCAGATATAGACTGGGTGTGTTGGTAAGCCAAAGGTTATATGTGCTGGCAGGTGGGTTTCTTAACAGCTTTACTATGTGTGTATTTGTGTGTATGAGGGATCGGTCGAGGAGTTGACAGAAGCTCGGTGTCAGTGTGTCAATGTGTGTGTGTGAGGGGGCTTGCCAAGCATAGTGTACACACACAGCTCTTCACTGTGCTCAGCAATCTAATCTGAGAGTAATCCATTTCTTACAGATAATGACCTTGCTCTCTCTCTCTCTCTCTGTATACACACTTGGAAGTCATCACACAGATAAGCGTGTCAGCATGTGCTCTCTCTTTTTAGTCATTATTATTCTTCTCTTCTCTACTCTTCTTCTCTGTCACTCTCTTTTTGCCTTTGGTGTACTAACAGCAACGGGCTGTACACCCTGTGATGGAGGAATGTGCGCTTGTTCGGAAAAGAAACTGAAGAACAGACAAAGAGACTCGCAGGAACGTAGCCAGTAGATGTTTCTCTCATCGTGTGATATAGTATGAATAAAATACCTCTCGCACTGGTGTGCCTGGTTTGTGAGAAGAGATGATGGTGGAGAAACAAAGACCTGTCGAGAGATTTGTGTGCACCAGACAGGGAGACTGCGAGATGGAGAGATAAGATAGTGACCAAGACAAAAGAGCAAGACAGAGACAGTCAGAAACAATTTATTTAGTCTGTGTGCTTGGCTGGCTGGGGTGCTCTACACTGCATGTCTTTACACATAAACACAGAAAAAAAAAAACACCCATCTTTAGTGATATCTAGAGGTATGTCAGGACGTTTTTTTGTTCTCAGAGTTGATAAATCTGAAAGTTGGTCCTAATGAAAGAACAGTTGTTGGTTTTTTTTTGAGAATTTCTGTCACCTCTAACTTTCTCTGTCGTCAGTGTTAAGGCTACAGCTAATGACTGTTTTCACTGTCGATTTAATCTGCTGATTATTTCCTTGATTATTCAAATACAAACAGCGCTGCACATAACCCCCTTTTACACTTTGGCTTCTATATTAACAGTATTTGTGTTGCCTCTACTCATGATTGATGTCTGTCAATCTGTCAGTCCTGGATCAGCTTATTTGTCTGTGCTGCACTGGGTGACGTTTCCTCATTGAGAAACACCAGACCCTGATTTTTTTTTATTTAAATGTTGCCTCAAAGCCGTAACATTTTGCAGCATTTGAAGTAAGCAGGAGTCAAGGGCTCATGAACAAAATCTCTCGATATTCCTAATGTAATATTAGGGTCTTGTGTTTCATGGGAGGAAATATGTCACCCAGTACAGCGATGTTTCCCTGATGTTTTTTAATTGTTTTTGAACATCAGTGAAGATCACAGACAAACAAACTACTCCACTTCTGACAGACTGACAGAAATGAATCATGGTTGGAGGCAAATTACTGTTGGGTTTATTCTCTGAATGGGGACTGTTTAAAATGGCCGCCCTTATCCTTTAAACAAAGCCAGACACGCAGTCATTTTCTAAGCTAAGCTAACAGTCGCTGTCTGTTGCTTCACGTTTAAGAGATAAACATGAGAGTGGTATTGATGTTTTTCTCTGACTCTTAGCAAGAAAGCAGAGAAGCACTTCTAACAAAAGCTGAAGTATGTCTTTAATGACATGCAGGTAAGCTTTGAACTGGAGCAGGCACTCTGTTTGAATAAGATATTTGTACCACTGTATGTTCTCTTGCTCTTGTGTGTGACATCCCAGACATTATCATTGCTCTAGTGAGGATCATGCACATTGCTCAGCATCTCCCTAATTATCCTTTTACTTCATTTTCTTGCTGCTCAAAGCCATAGCCAAGCTTTTCTCTCCCTTTGTCTTTTGTCTCACTCATTCTCTCTATGACGATTACAGTTAGAATGATCTCTTCGTCTCTCACCACCACATCTCTGTCTCTTTCTCCGCCTGTCATGCTCATATCATCCATCATATATTCATAGACTATTGCGAATTGTTCAGGCTCCCTCTTCTTTTCTCGTCTTGCAGTCTAACTCATTTATATTTTTCCCCTACATCTATCTTCCACAGTTGCTTTTCATTTGTTCCATCATTTGATCTCACCGTAGCTCTCGATTCGTCATCTACTGGTGGCTTTTCATTGTCAGCTAGGGTGAAGGGCAGCAGCGGTCCATTTTTTCAGTGTTCCCAGAGGAAGTCAAACGCACAACTCTCCCAGTGATCCTGTTGCACTCCTATTGCAGGAGGTTCTTGTCTGCCTGTTTTTAATGAACGCCGGCAACGTGATCATCGTACTGATACAGCTCTACACTTTATATTTTTGTCATGGATGCACTGCTATGGTATTTTTCAAAGCAGATGCCATATCGGATATTTTCTCACTCATGTCTGTTGATCATGATGCTGAATTGTTGTAAGACTGCAAAAATACAAGTGCACAAAGACACTTATATTTACAAAATATATTCACCTCTTGGAAGTTATCATGTTAGGAATTTTTGACACTAATCAACAGAAAAAGTACTTTTTACTATCAACTTGAAAGCACATCTCTGTAAGTCACTCTTTTAGTTTGTGTGGATAAGTTGGTTATGAACAACTTCTCATTATTCTTTGTAAAAACAATGGCCTGCTTCCATGAGGCTGCTTCCATTACTGCTCTTTTTTGTACTGTGACACTGTTTTTGTGTGCCACTGTACCGTGTCCGTTTTTTTTTTCATTGTTTAATGATTGATGTCACTGAATCATTAAAGTGTTCAAACACTTTTAGGAAACCTTTCAACAGATTTGTTTGGAATTCATCTTTGTCTTCATGGTGTAGTTTTAGCCAAGAGATGGACGAACCAACTATTGCGCCCTGTAGATACAGCTGTATTTAACCCAAAATCCTGTGATCTTTGTTGAACTTCTAGTTAGGTGTGTCAGTGTCAAGCAACCATTCTGTGCCTTACATTTGTATTTAATGTATATACTTCTAAAGATTTTTAAAATTTCTCTTAATCAGTGGCTAAAGGCTTCTTCAAAACACAGTGATTTAGTGTTGTAAAGCAATAAAACCTGACAGTGTTCCAGGGAGGTGATTACTTTTATAGACACTGTAAAAATTTCCCAGCATGGTTTGGACACTATCAGATTAAGTTTTTTCTTCAGTCACTGTAGTTGTTTTTACAAACTTAATAATGAATAGTGGCCATATATTAAGGGTAGAAAAAAATTATAACAGCTAAGAGCTTCTAAAACTGGTATTGTTTTATTAGCGATGCACCAAATATATTTTTATTTCACAACCCAGTAGTGTCATTTCTCATTCTTTTTTGGTTCGATAAACCACAAGCGGTCATAAAACCTGTTAAGATCTGTTTTCTTCAAAAATAGTTAATGGTTTTTATTGTGAGTTTTATGAGGCTCTCAAACATTTTAATTCAGCAGCAGGGCAACAACAACAAGGTGTTAGTAAATTACATCGCACTATATTACACTGCAGTGCAATACCAAAACAGATGTCTGCATGCAATGCCATTTCTGCTCTGCTTGATCCAGGACTCACTATCCCCTTTAATCTGTTTTATGACAAATGTAGCACCGCAGTTTCAACACTGTCATCTAGCTGCTCTGGCGCCATAATAATCCATAAAGATTAAGATCTTATTTTCCTGATAGGGGAAGTAGAGGTGAAGCGTATACACTAAGGGCAGAGGCTGCAACATGATGGTAGCATCTATGAAGAGACTTGTCATGTGTCACTTTAATATTTATAGCTGTCTTGTTGTACTGAATAATTGTCTTGTAATGTTGAACAATAGAACCTATAAATGCATTGCTTCATGTGTTATATTATTGTATCTTCATTGTTTACTTTGTCCTAGTTTCACTTGAACGTGTGCCCATGTAAACTATTAGGTTAGATAATCATCAGACACTAAAAATGAATAACCACCTTCTTTGGCAAACATGTATCACTGTAGCACTGTATTATCTGCTTGAAGTGTCACTTAAAGCAGATAATAGAATCAGAAAGTGTGTGTATGAGCAATGGCTCTTAGTGCTAAAACCAGTCTAATGTTTTTGGAATGGTCAAACTGGTCTGTCTCATTTTGGAGTCTTGTTTGTTCAGTGTAGTTACTGTGTGTGTGTTGGCCTTGACAGCTTGTGTGCATTTTGTTTTAACAGCAATCACCTGACACTATCCCTGGACCGAGCACTGGACCTGCAGTACACAAGGTAAGGAAACATACTCTACACACTGACACACAAACACACACAGCTGATGTCGTCATTCTTTTAGTTTTGCTGTGTGATCCAAAGGGTTTGTTTAGCCTCAATACAGGTGACATAAGTGATGATTTCGACTTGGATTGTTTCCAAACTCGTTATTAAGTACACATGCAAACTCACACACATTGTGTTTCCCTAACTTCAGGGGACATTACATTGACTTAAATTCATTTCCTGGAGACTTCCCCTAACCTTAACCATAATCACTATGTGCCTAACCCTAACCTCACCCTAACCTTAAACCAAGTCATTGGTCTATAATGCAATGATTTGCTTTGTGATTGTGTAAACAGATTTATATCCCCACAACATGAGTAATACCAGGCTACACACACACACACACACCACACATACACTCATTCACACATCCTTAATTTTTTATTCATCACTATAATATGGTTTTTCAAATATATCAGTACTGCACTCTGAAAAAGGCCTGATTTATGTGCACTACTGTTAACCTTGTGCTAAAAATCTTTCTCTGCTTGGTTGTGTGTCCCCTCAGCAGTGTTGTAATGTTTTTACTGGTTCTATTTCACTATATTTTCTTTATATCTTTGCTCAGTGTACATGGCTATTGATGGTGTATCGAGAGCAGTATGACGCTGGTAAAAGCTCATTGCCCATGCACCGAAGTAGCGAAATACTTTCAAAAAGGAGCTGTAAACTCAGCCAGTTGAAATCTTCCAACCTCTGTTTTGTTACAAGATATTAGTTAAAAATTATTTGCCAAGAATTGAACCTGGCCGTACCAATCAATAAACTATTGAGATTTGTTTAGGTGATAGTGACACGGAGCAGTGCTTTATTTGGAATTTTAAGTTAGGCCTGACATCCACTTCTTGATTATCAAATGTTGATGTGATGAGCTACTTCATGGTGAAAATGATCCTGCAACTGCATGTGCTATTTATCACCTCGGATTTATTTAAAAGCCCATTTTGGTTAGGTGAGGTGTGTGCCAGTCTTTCTAGAGCAACTTGAAAATCTGAAGCAAAATAAGCCTCAGCAAAGACGTAGTTACAAATCATTTGTCATTGAGTTTGAGCCAATTACCTGTCAAGTAATTGGATCAACGCCCATGACTGAAGAAAATGTTGATCATGGCTTGGCAGATCACACTGCGGGAGGTCAAGTCTGTTGGCTGACTGTGTGAGCTTGATTGAACCCAGCCTCTTTGTTTTAGAGATATTGATGAGATGACCTCTGTAATGATCAGCAAATCTGCTTAAAGCCCAAGACATGAAGGTGAAATAAAAACTGTATGTCTGTCAAAACCTGCAGTGCACAGAGACAGCAACATTCTGATTATGACAATAACTAACTGCAGTCTTTTACTCATGGCTAAAATTTTAGCTGTATTTTTTAATTGCTTTGCTTTCAGACAAAACATTTTTTTGTGTTTCAGTCTTGTTCCCAGAGTTTCCCGTGTGCTGGACGGGCTGTGAGGAACGCCTTCCTCTCTCACGGACCATACCCAGCTAAAGATAAAATACACCTGGCCAGAATCATACGGTACGCTTGTCTCTGTCTGTGTGGAGGGCACTGTCTTATCAGTCACTGTTGAGCGCCATCCTGATTGGCCAGTCAAGCTAAATACAGTAAGATGACCAAAGTGTGATGTAGACAATAGATAGACAGGATGGTCCGGGAACACCCTCATACTACACATACAGTGCACACAGATGCATACAGATAACTATGTGGACCTCTGGACACAAATGTAGCTCGATACTGCTGTTGCTTGCACATACTGTACACCCACGCAAACACATACACACACACACACACACACACACACACACACACACACACACACACCCACACACACACACACACACACAAAGAGTTTATCATGAGGGAAAGCAGATGTAAAGTATTCAGCGTTTCAGAGGAAAAGGCTTATAAAGAACTAATGAATAGTCAATGAATATTGATTAAATAAAAAGCCAAGCTTTGTGCCAGGGGAAGAAGTGTACTTACGGCCTGAAAATGTTTTTGAAATGTGTATTTTAACAGGCGTAGCTATGTGGGTGTGGAGCTGGTGCAATGGCTGTGTGAGCAGTGTGTGTATGTGCGCTGTCGGACTACCGCTGTGCGTGTCTGGCAGGTGCTGCTGGAGCTGGGAGTCCTGTTGTCTGGTAAAAGCACAGCCACACACACACACACACACTAACATGCCTGAAGGTTGGACTGTGCTTCAGAATTTATAGTCACACATTTCTAAAGAGACAACTGAAGGACCAGTTCACCCAGTAATTTCTAGTAGAACAGAAAGATGAATTCACCGTCTCAGCACATGAGCCTGACTTTGACTGAGGTTGTGTCTAGTAAAGATATTAATATCACCTTTTTGAGAATATCTTTCCACATGGTAAAGTTACACCAGACTTCAGTTTACTGTGTAGCCCACCTTCACTCATCTCTGTAATTATTCTTTATTTATCCTGGTTTTAAACAGAGCACTGTGTTTCTGTCCTTCTCTAGAACTAAGTGTTTGTTATAAACTAGTGATGTACATTCCTTTTACTGCTGTTTATTAAACAGTAGTAAGCTACTGTACATAGTCAGTGTGGCTTAAATAATTATTCATATCTTCCTTGTGATGTTTTCAGAGCACGGCTTGTATATATTTAACCCAATTAAATATAGTATGTACATAATAATAATGATGATAACCTTTTTACCACTACACCACTTCTTATTTGTAAGTTAAATGAAGCATCAAAACAGTAACATGCCAGAATGCAGAACAGAGAGATATGCTCAACTAAGAAAAATTCTAAAATGCACAATTCTTCAACTGGGCCCTGGACCTGGTCCCATGTCTTTTCATTGTACTTGGTATGTTGAATATGGTGGGTAATGGTCACATTTCTGGCTTCTCATTGAACTTAATTTATTTGAATGTGAATGGAAGGAATTATTAATGCTAGATCAACTGTTAATTTGAACTACAAACAATTATACTTATAGTAAGATTGTTCAGTCTTCTTCCTGTAGACTGTCACTCATTGATGATGCACGGTAGGAGAGCTAAGAAGGTGTCTGCTCCACTAATGAAACCTACTACTTCTCACATTATTTTTGGGTATGTTTGTTTATTTGTCTTTTCTTTCTACAGTGGACCAGCGAGTTGTGTTTTCAGATTCAAACTCTTACTACCAGTTCAGCTTTGAGGAGTGTGACTCCGCCTCCTGTGAGTTTTGCTCCAATGAGGGGGAGTGGCCTGAGGCAGTTAGGCTCCTCCTACAACTTGCCCCATATGTCCAGTTTCGCTCAGGGGGCGAAGTCAACAGCCCGTAAGTGTCCATTAAAATTTGATTGCTAGTATTACTGGGATAGATGGATGAATAGTAGGGCTATCACTTTTTCAAAAATCTAGTTTGAACTAGACAGCACTTAGAGCGCAAACCTCCGCCAAGGCGGCTCACTGTCCACATAATGCTATTACATCTAAAACTAATACCCCCATGATAGTTGGACCGCCATGATACGTATGATTGCTTTACTATGAAAACCTGCCCCTAGGATATGGAATCACATTGATATCATCATTAGTTTGAAATTTTTTCAAGAAAAATTATATTTCACCTATGAGGATTTTATTTGGGATCTATCTCAGTAACTGTTGAAGATATGTTGAACGAAATCCTGTACTGAAACAGCAGAGGTCCAGCTACAGTTTGGTCTTTGTTGCAAGTCTGTAGCATTATGTGTTGTCTCACATTAGTGAGTTTTCCTTGACAGTCCTGATGGATGGATTTTATTAGTCAGCTTATTTTGTTGTAACAACAAAATTGTAATTTCCATTATTGTCTATTGTGTCTTTATGTCAGTGTGTGAATTTGTTACAGAGTGTTGGTCATACTTATTGTGCATGCGGCTTAGTTGTGATGTGCTGGATGATCGCCAGTGACCTGAAGTGGAAGTCCCTTGCGCTGGTAAATTATCAGAGTGATAGTGTTCCCATTTACAATTGATTTGTGATTGAGGTCATTTGTCTCTCTGATGATTTACTGTGAAAAGTGAGATGTGACTGTGTTTGAAGTGTCGGTCATTACTGCCAACATAAATACACATTCTCTCGAAGATCTTCCTCAAATCCCAGTGAGAAACAATCTCTATACAGTGTTTTAAATCCTCAGTCTATATGTGTGAGATATATACATTCATGTGCACACAACATTCACATGCATAGAAAAAATACATATACAGAAAAACTGACACATAATGTGATCACTCACACACATGAGATGGGCTCTGAAACTCTCACACACTTGCAAAGTGGTGTCAGCTAGCGTAGTCTGCTTTGCTGCTGCTGGGGTGGGATTCCTACTGAGGCTGCTACTGAACTCAATCTGTCAGTCAGAGAAAGAGAGAGATGAAGACGAGTGGGGCGGTAACGAAAAATGGAGTATATATGTAAAGTGAAAGATCAAGAGCACACGTCAACACGTTCATCTGTGTGTTGACTTCAGAGGGGTGTATCTACAGACAGACACCAGAGTTAGACAGTGAGGGGAGCTGAATGTCATTCTTGCTAATATAAATCTCATGTTTCATACTGTATATACTTCTGTGGTCTGTGTCGGTTAGATTATATACATTATAGTGGATGATATGCATACTGTAGGTGCACTGCACCACGGTCTTTTAACAGGTTGACAGACTGCAGAGAAATGCTGGAAGAGATTTGGGTTATTGGCATTTTACCTAGCAATCTCATTTTAGCACATTTCTAATAGATTTCATTTGAGGGCTTTTTAGAATCGCTGTCTAGTTTTACCAGTGCTGTTATGAGAGCAACAAGGTGAAAAAGCAAGCCAGACTAACATTTACATGACAAAGGGATCTGCATGTGTTTATCACAAAGTGTTTTTTTTACGTGCACACACTCAAATGAAGGGATTTATGCTGTATATAACTTTTATCCTAAGAATTCTTATAGATGAGTTTTATATGAAAAACACTGTAGGTGGCCCAAATATTTTGTAGGTTTTTGCCTGAAACTACATCTGCAAAATATAGATGTTTTGCTTTTGCAGATTAGACATAGAATTTGTGTATTCGACAATCCCTTCTGCTGTCGGTGTCTCTCTTTGTCTGCTGCACTACTTCTCTGCAGGCATCCTTCCTCTTGCTCCATCTTACATTCTCATTTTCTCCGTTTCTTTTTTTGTTGATGTAAAGGGAAGGAAACACCTGATGTAACCCCACTAGCTGCTACCAAGAGATTTGATGATGCATCATTATATATACTGATCCATTAATGTTAATCCTTTTTGGAAATTATAACAATGAGATACAGTTAACAGTGGGCTCATAAACAGCAATAGTTTAAATAAAGTCCTGGCAGTGTGCAATGTCTAAAGGTGTCTGAACCTGCTTAAGCCTTAAGATTGTGTTGTGGTGTTTTTGATCCCAGTGTATTTTCTTGCAAGTCCAGTTATTTTTTATTTGTGAAACTGTAAACAGATATAGAATTTTTATTAGGCAAATCAGTACTTTTTTTTTTTTTTATTGGTCAAATATGGTGTATTAGTTCTAATTAGAGTGCTTCTTAACTTCAAAAAGTCTTTCTCTAAAAACAAATATTGAAAAATGGGAGGGTAATTTAATATTCAGGCTGATTAAATATTTAATGAAATCCAAACAGAAGATATAGTACACTATCTGTTTGGAACAGGGATCTTATCCTGAGCTTATCTTCATGGGGCCAATGCATGCATTAAAGGCAAAGTGCATGTGTGTTCTCAGCTTATGTTGTTACCAAACTTGTAATTAGAGGAATGCACTATTTTTGAAGGTGCCGCAGCAAGATTGTGAATGCAGCCAGGTGTAACTGATGCTTATGCTCCTCATGAATCATGGCTCCCGGTCTCTCGCAGTCATTTTATCTAATGAAGCAAGCATTAAACCGACAGTGATAATATGTGATAAGGCATTAAACTCTTTCCTAGTGAAGCCAGAGAACAACTTGCTAAATAAATAGATTACCTCCTCTGCATCATGCATAGAAGCTGTTTCTTAGTTTGTCATTATTCACCTCCTATAAACACTGCCAGCATGTTCCAAAGCATTGCAGTGTCTGAACAATATTTGCCACCCTGCCCATTATGGTTTTGACATTTATAAAGTTACTGTTCACTGATCACTTCAATGCTCGACAGATACATGTTGACAGGAAATTATTAAAACAAGACTGTCATGGTTTCGAGCAGGATTCAGACTTCAGCTTTATGCATCATAGCACCTTGAATCTTAAAAATTTATTTGGGCAGTTGATAATTTACCAGAGTGAGTCAAAAATTAACAATACACAAAAAAACATCTTGCTCTCTGTCTGAATTCATTTCGCTTTCAATTGAGCGAGTATTGCTGGAAAGGAATTTA
This sequence comes from Monopterus albus, assembly GCF_001952655.1. Lineage (NCBI taxonomy): Eukaryota > Metazoa > Chordata > Actinopteri > Synbranchiformes > Synbranchidae > Monopterus > Monopterus albus. The sequence continues at coordinate 2,156,705 of NW_018127962.1, forward strand.
AGGTTGTGAAGGTTTAACTATCAGAAGATGTCCTGCGCCCTGCCCTACATCACGACATTTGTTAATTTAACTATATCAGGTTTAGCTACAGTATGTCTGAGTGTGGACTGTTCATAGAGAAGTTAACGTTTAGGTTTAGTGTGCTCCATTCACAGTAGCACACTAAACCGAATCACTGATTTCAGTCCCTTTCACAGTAATATCAGCACCTTCCCAGTATAATCTAATCTAGTTCAATAGCGCTACAACAAACACACTTAAGGCTTTGTGGGGCTCACATATTCAGATTATGTTGAGAATGTTATGTAGAAACAATAATTTTAGCTCAACATTAGGTATTTTTACTCTGTAATGTTGTGCAGTGCACCCAAACCTCAGTGTCAGCTTCACAGAGAAAATTGTTCTGGTAGTGCTACTACAGTATATTTAATTCCACATTATTGTGGTGATAAATGTAAGTAATTACTCTGATAACATTCTGCTGTGTGACTGGCAAAAACGAGGAAAATGCTCAAAATATAAGAGCATAATGCACAAATCTGTGTATTTGCCAAAGGCTTTCTCTTTGTTCCCACATACTTTATACTATATTCATTACATCTATATGCATACTTTATTGTTGGGTGTAGTAAGGGGTGACGTCAGTCAATAACAATTAAGACATTTTTCCTTCCTTTGAAATATAGTATTATCTGCTTATCATTATACAGAGCAGAATTTCCAGAAGCTAAAACATGACACCTTAGCTTGGGAGGAGATACCACACTTGCTTTGTATCATGCTCTAGTCCCAGACCAACCATTGGTTTGTGTGTTTAAAAAGAAACGGGCAAAAAGCCAAACAGACTTGGTAAAATGCTGCAGGAACATTTTGGCTTGACAGAAACACAACTAAACTGATTTTTTCAAAATAACCTTGTAGATCTACATTGTGGCACAGACATTTGTTGTTTGGCAACATTCAGAACACAAACACGTTAATATGCATTACGGTATCTAAAATGTAGTTATTTTTCAGGAAAAGTAAGTTAACATATTGTTCACAGTGAGAAGTCGTGAGCTTGTGCATAGGATCTGCTCTGGTAAATTACAAAATACCATGGATGGTCTGAAAAGGAAGGCAGTGCCAGTACCAGTTGTGTTAATCCTCTATTAATACTGCTGCGTGCTGATTGGTGACACACCTCCTACTGTACTTCTCTTCCAGCTCTGGTACACTGAGACTTAATGGTGAGTCACCAAATTACCACATGAACACTGGCTCAAAACATAATGAGCCTGAGAGGAATAGATTTAGCATGATGGCTCAGAAAAGATTTTCTCTGTTTCACAGTCCGCTAATAGTTCTGCATTTGTCAGGAGACAAAAAACAAAAATCCCTACAATTTAATTGCTGCGGCAACTTAATAATTTTCTGTTCTTTCAATTCAGCCAGATGTTGTAGCAACAGTTATCTTATGTTATACACTGTAAATTCCGAAGAGGGAGCACAACCACCAAAGTTTTATTTTGACAATAGAAATATGGCATTTTCACACTGCTTTGAGGCTACCTGTCTTTGTCAGAGCTGATAGCTGAAGTGTCAGGCTGAGAGCTACATGTTATCGCCGCCTCTCCCAATTCTACATCTATCATTCCCTTAACAGATTACAGTGTATAAACTCACATATGCACAGCCACACAGGGCTTCATCTTCCCTCCTCCACAACTAATACTAGTGCCACTGGGATCTGCTGATAAAATCCAAATTGTGTGTGTGTGAGTGAGAGTTTGTGTACAGTTTTTGTGTCTTTTGTGGGGGTGAAGCAGTGTGTGGGAAACCATTCCAAACAGTGGTTTTGTGAGGGAACATATTAGATAAGGGCCCTTGGGTCTAGTCTGGTGTTGCTGAAGACAAACTCTACAGCCTCGTATTATTGCTGTAGGAATACTGCCTTGTTTAACATGAAACAACCACCTGTTTATACAGCACACACACGCACACAAATGATTTCATACACTGATGCACTCAGAAAAATTGTGAACACATGAATGCACTGTAGCCAATCACATTGCTCCACACACACACACAGACACACACTTCATGAACAGCAATAGAAGGGTATGTCTGGGAGCTCCTGTGTTTTAAATGAAATCACATGAAGAAGAGAAGGGGGTTCTGAGAGATGCTCAGTGTAAAGATATGCAAGCAGTGAACTCAGATGGGAGGGAAAATTAAACAGGCAGGCATGACTCTGCTGAATACTGCATGAAGTATTCACACAGAAGGTCTTGTCATCTGCTGTATGTTCATAATGTTTAGGTCGGAAATTAGTCTTGAATTTGTTGAGTCTGTAAGATGTCAGAAAATACCCTTTACAAAACCCAAGGTGATGTCTTGAGATTTCTTATTTTGTCTCATCAACAAACACCCCCCAGATTACAGCAGGTGATTTAGTAATTTAAGTGCTAATTGTTTCAGTGTAATTAAGATGTTTTGGTGCAAGGTTAAGTAACATGGTCACTCCCTAGCTACTCTTATGTCATTCATACAGATCAGCAAAGTGTCATTTTATTTTTCTGCTGTAAAAACATCCAGCTCAGTAGGTGGCTTTTTGGTTGTAGTTCCTCTCTAGGCAAACCAGAGGGCAGTGCAGAGAGTGTCAAAACTCCACATGCAACTTTTTTCTCTGGAGGTTATTCGATCAGAATAATGCACTTTTCAAATGCAAATAAATATGTGTGTGTGTCTCCAAGGTCCGAGGAGGACTCAGAGGGCAACAGGGACATCTGCAGTGAGATTCTACAGATGAAGGCTCTTGAGAGGCTCACCTCTACGGTCAGTGTGTGCATGTGATCTGAGAAACAGTAAATACAGTATCTCCACATTGTTGTGACATATTCCACTTTTTCTCCAACAGGTACAAAGTGAGTTGGCGGCCGCTCTTGCCCGAAAGACTCGCAAAGCTTGTAAGTACACATTTAGCCTGTGTGTGTTGTTCCTGAGACATTTCCCTGGTGTGTGTGTGTTTTTTTTTTTAACTACAAGAAGATGGAGCAACAAAGAATGTGCTATATAATAACAGTACAGAACTGCCAGTCGAACTTGATTCTGTTTGTGATTGGTTGCAGTATCAGAGCAGGACTCTGAGACGACGGAGACAAGCCAACAGGAGCCTCACACACCCAGCGAGCAAAGCAGCCCAGTAATACACACACACACACACACACACACACACACACACACGGAAGCATGCTGTACATACATTCCTACAGTCACACTAATAAAGCTTTTAATTTTGGTATAATACTATGGAGAGAGTAACATAGTCAAGTCTGCAGCAGTTATGGCAGGAAACATCTCTTGACACCAAGCATAATCAAAAGACTAAAATGCAGTTTTTAGTGCTGCTGAAATACACTGAATCATTGTTAATTTAACCTTAGCTGGCAAACTGCCGCTGTCATTGTCTGTATCACTAAATGAGTAAGGGGGATGTTATTTATTTGTTACTGCTGCTCCACAGTTTGCCTGCTTATTACGATGCTGTGTATTGGTGAGGGTTCACAGTTTTCATTTCGCACTGTAAAGCTTTTGAAAGCTGTACTAACAATGTTAAAAACAAAGGGCTGGAAATGGACCAGGTTATTTGCTTTCTGATTCCATCTCTGTACAGTGGAAATCTCTCTGTTTCCATTAATTATTCATTCCCAGATTACACCAGAGAGATGAGGAAGAGACAACAAAATAAATGCTTTTCTAAACACAATTACACATACAGTACTGTAGATAAGTGGTTGATGTGTTTTTGGCTTATGACCTTCTCATACAACAAGATGGCTCCTTCCAACTGCTGGTCAGTGTTTGCATTTGTCTGTCACAACTGAAGAGCGCTTTTCCTCAGCTGTATTCTAGCGGTTTTTTTTTTTTTCTTACAAAAAAGTGAAACATTTGAGAAAAATCTAAATAATAAGCTTAAAGGTTTTATGTTGTTTCTGACCCCTTACGTCTTACTGCATGTCCACATGTCCATTCAGGGCTTCACTCTAGCTGAGTCATGTGTCCGCTGTGATGTCAGTGTCAACCTCAAATGTTTCCGAACTGGAGTGTCTGTCCTTCAACCAGATTTATAATTTGGTGTGGAATTATTTTGCTGACCTGTGTTTTGCGTTTTGTGTGTACATTGAAAAGACATTCACAGCTCGTTTACTGTAGATGCTAACAGATGCTTTGTGGCTGTACTTTAATATGACGACCTTTCGTCACCTCAGACTTTTGTTATAAATATCAGTGCAGTTGACTTCACAGCACAGCTGCTGCCATTATCATGTATTTTTGTTTATTATAACAGTCTTATGATCATAAAATAATGATTAGCAATCTGCAGCTGGGCAGCTCAGTAATGGCTGCTGGTTAATACAGTAGGCCATTTCTGAACCAAAATCAAAATTTTATACTCATTCTGTTCATCTGGCAACATAAAACGTATTGTAAATGAGAAGAGCTATAACAGCTTGTGAATTCAGCCACATTAAACACTATGATCAGTGATCACAGATATCAGAAGGGGACAGGATCTCAAATAGCTACAAACAGGCTACATATAACACATTTTTCTGTGAATGTGTTAAGACAAGGTAAGATGGCATTTAAAGACATTATATAAGTTCTACAGTTACCGCCATTATAGCTCTCTTCAGAGACAAGCTGCTGTGGCTAATATAGAACTGGCCTGTAAAGGTAAAGGATCTGAGCAAGGAGCCATTCATGTCCCCCAAGTGAGATGCTCTGGTCACAGGGGACACGGACATTGTGCAACAACACCAGAGTTGGTGGACATTGGCCATTAGAATGATAAAAAATAAAAATATACAAAATAAAGTAATTTAAAAAAGCACAACTGCAAACTATTAAGGATCACACAGTGGTCCCTGATGTACAGAACAGACCATTGCTTTCTACACAGATATTTAGATTTTTCAACTCCAACTCAACTTAAAGCTACAGTATGCACCTTTTTCAAATATTTTAGTTGTAGAAATCTGCTCCAAAGCTTGTCTTAATGTGGAGAGGTGCTGTCGAAGCCTCCTGTGACCCAGACTCATTGAACAGCACTGGCAACAGTGCAGAGATTATAGCTTCTAAAAGGTTTTGAGTGGGAGAGATTTTCAATTATTTCTGCTTCAGTAAGTTTTGTTGAATTCTCACCTATTGTAACTTCATAATGACAGATATATGAAGAGCTGGGCAGAGTGTGGTGGAGTGTAGTAGAGCAGGGAGAGGGAGTGCAGAGTGGATTGATTTGGAGTTTCACGCTAAGTTACATACTGTAGCTTTAACTAGACTGGAGATTATTTTAGTTTCAGGTTATTCATCAGCCTACTGAAAGTCTCATACAGATCTCAGACACAGGAGATCAAAGAGAAATTAAGGGCCCAGTGGAAGAGAGAAGGAGACAGATGGAGACAGCTGCTCAGTACAAACACCTTTATCTTCTGTGTGTTCTGTGTCGAGGACAGGAAACAGGTTAAAAGGAAGTAACTAGGGCCATGGGACTGTGGCTCTGATCTGTGTGTGTACGTGGCTATTCTGCTAGATAGGAGTTGTCAATGGGGGGAGTTTTCTTAGTAAACAAAATAAAACGTGGGAGTATGTGTGTGTTACCCTCTGCTAGAGCTTGGCACCGTGGGATAGTTGAGCTCACAGGAAGGGTTACCCAATTCTGAGCCAAATCAAATACCCCTCCCCCCCCACCCCCAAAAAATAAACAGACAAGAGTGCCCACAACTGGTGACAACCATCATACCAGCAGCTCCCAAAGGAGCACACACAGCCATGTTTTTGTCATCAAATCTGTGTAAGGACAAAGCCATTAGTTTCTACAGAATCCTGCAGATCCTGTCCTGCCTTTCTTTTCTCTTTCACACATCATGTCTCTATGTCTTAGCATCTCTTGCTTTGTGTTAAATGTTTATATTCAAACACTTTATATCTACTTTAATTGACCTACTGAGATGGTTGGCACATTTCTAAGTCTCAACTATAGAGGGGTGGAGAGAGACAGACAGCATGCATGCATACACACACACCCCACCACACTCCACCACACTCCCGCCCACTTGTACTCTACTACAGATCACACGCACTCATGCTTTCTCTGCCAGATCCTCTGACACAGAGCAGTCAGACTGAGACAAAGAGAGAAGTGCAACAGATAAGGGGAATCACAGGCTGTAACAGATAGAAAGAAAAGAGACAAGAAGGAATCAGAGAAAGGAGGCGATAGAGAAACTCAGGATTGCTTTTCCTCATTCTCATCATATGAACACTAAGGGGCAACAGAAAGTTTGCCATTGCATGTTTCTTTGAATGTTTCCACCATGTCTTGGGACTGCGGGCTGAGATATGTCTTCATGCCTCCTGTGTTGCAGCTGGGCGGGGTGTGTCGGAACCAGGCGGTGAGTGGAGAGTCTGATAACAGCACTGAGATTTTAAAATATCATTAATCTCACACACTGCAAGTTTGTTGGTCTCTCACCTTGTAATCTGTCAAGCAAGCTGTGGCTTTACGGTTGGTATGATTAGAGAGTAAAGTACGTCACACGTGGGAAATGTGGTCGTTGTTGTCACTTTTAAGTGCAGGTCTGAGTTACTCATGGATTGGAGTGAGGGATCCTCATCAGGGCCATTAGAACTTGTGTTGCTGTCATTCCAAATGACAAACATACATGTACACGTGCTTACAGCTTGCCCTTTTGTTTTGTACATCATCTGATGTTCATAAGGACACATCAGCGCACACACACACAAATTTAAGTTATAATTGCAGATGCACTGATCTTTGCTTTGTTCAGACCACTTTGGATTAAACAACCACCAGTTCGCTTGCTCGTCTGATGTGGGTGTTAATAATAGCTTTGTCAAGTACTGTGTGTTTCTGTGTTCACTTTGTGTGTGTGTGAATTTGCTTGGTGGAGCATATAATCATGTGTGGGTCAGTGCGTGTGTGTATGTTCATGCACCGCTGGTACTGTGGCAGGCTGAGTCAGAGTGTACGTATACAGTAATGAGTGAGTTGTTGGTGAAGCGTTGTGCTGTATAATCCCACTCTGCAGTACACCTGAGAGCATGAAATGAAGTGAACTCAGTGGGAATTCATTTTACATCACAATGAGTTTGTGAAATATTATACATATCTCTTCAGCTTGGTGAGTTTGATTGAAGCCCGGCCTTGGTGGTTTTGGCAAAGTGCATGTGATTTCACTTTCATTCCTTACATGCAAAAGAAAAAACATGCTGTATTTTGGAACAGCATTACTATTATATGAAACTATTTTGATTTAAACAGTGCTGTTAAAGCTGTGATATAGTAGAGAGAGTTAGGTTGACTTAAAAGTAGCAGTAAAAAGTATTATGAAGATGAGTACGAATATTACATTTTCCTTTAAATTAGTTTCCAAGCCTTACAGTACAATAATCAGTGAATCTACAGTACATTTTATTTACTGCAGTAAATAAAAAATTTACTGCTAGATCACCGTGGTTGATGAGCAAATGTCTGAATTTTTGCATGTTGTATGTTTTCTCAGATTATTCTTTTAATACTTTAAGTACAGCAGATCATGAAATTTCCAAACATGCATATTTTGGGCAGGACTGCAGGGAAACATGTTTGAAATTATATGTAAGAAATTGTGTTGTCTTCGGTTTAAATATAGCTTCAAAGAATCCTGGACATAGTCACAGAGTGAGGAAAATGTTTTCTAGAGCCCCTTTCAGACAGGCACTTGTTTCCATTAACCTCATAGCATCTGTACGTGTCAGCTTCTTATCTGAATGGGCACCCTGGTCACTTTTCCGTAAAAGTCACAATGGCAGTCTCACTAGATCAGACCTAGTAACATTTGCATATCACTTTCAACATGGCACAAGTCTGAACTGCATGAACAAATAGGCACACACAAGATTACAACATACTGATGTAGGATGTTACATATAGTGAGCCTGCCAGTCAAGACAGTCTGTGTGTCTGCACATATCTCTTGTGAGTTGCTTAGTTCATTAAAAACAGAATTGTTTGGGGAAAACAGCAATAACTTGAGAAAAACAATTCTCTGCCTCACATCACTTCCTGAACCGTCCAATCTCGCACATATGAAAAATGATGTGCACGTACAGTGGCTGTCTCCATCACAGTTGTCTGAATGAAGCTGTAAGGAACATTAATGTGAAAGTAACCTGTGTCTGAATGGTAGAAAGCCAGCACTTTTACAGACTAATGAAGCAGCAATGTCACACACTGTATCTCATGTCTGAAAAGGTCTTATAGCTAATTTACTTAAAGAAGGAATCTACACTGGGGACAGTTTAGATGGATTCATGTGAAAAATTAAATGATGAAATGCCCATGTAGTTCAGACATCCTTCAGATGGTACACACAAACCCATTCTGTGTTTCAGTTAAAGTAAGCATCAGAAAATTTACTGTTTCTCATCTGAGAAAAAAAAGGGACCAACATCAAATCCAGCTTCTTATATGTAAATGTATGTTCCAGCTGTTCCATTGTCCTGATGTTATAGATTTAGCTTATATGGATACAATGTTAGATTGTCATAATTTAAAAAAATCATCTGGATGTTGTATCAAGCACCACTATGAGGCTATGATACAAGTGTGAACAGAAAAGAACTGATTCTTGCAGGTGGGCTTGAGAAGATGCTCTTACTCACATAACACGCAGACAGCAGTACTGCAGAATGTAGCAGCTCAGTTCACTACAAAGAAAATGCTCCTTTTACTGGGTTGTCATGGTGATGGTATATATTTTTGTGCTCGTTTTTTTTCCATGTCAGACAAACTCTGACAAACTGGTGTGGGTGGTTTCCATAGCGATATAACTCCTGTGTCAGCACAGTGCACTGGGTACATCTCTGCTATCTAGTCTCTTCAGACTTACAGTTGTACTTCTCCATATTTGACTCAGCCATCATAGTTTACTAGAGGTCAGCCTGCACAATGGATTATACAAGGTCACAGCATGCATGATGACACCCATAGATAGGCCTTGGGGCAGCTGTGCTACTTTCTAATAGTGTGGAAATTACACTATATGAGTGTGTGTGTCTCTGTGTGTGTTTGCATGCATGTACATACAGTACTTGTGCTTGTGTGTCTCTGACCTAAAAGCTTTGTGTTTTCATATTCTTATCCATTATTTCCAGGAATCAGGCCCAAAGCTATCACAACACAGATATGGCTTGGTCACTATCAGGGCAGACACCAACACATACACTACATTCATAGGAACAGGAAGGGAACAGAGAGTGCTTCCTTTAGGCTTTTCACTGAGGTCCACCTTTCCTCTGGGCAATACTTCACGTGTTATATGTGGGAAAGAATAAGAGAACAGAGGGACTGAGTGAGTGACATACTGTATATACACATGTCCTGAGGCTGAATAAATGTTGCACCCTTTCTCGTTTCTTGTACACAATTTGGACTTTCAGTTTGTGTATATGTGTTACAGGGGCACAACAAATACATTCCCTCTAGTCTCCGTTCCCTGTTACCAAGTCTCAAACACCTGAAGCAGTCTGCCAGTCAGACCGTTCAAAGATGGATAGAGAGAGACTTGGCTAGAGAGGAAAAGAAAGTGTTTTTATAAGCGTAGTGGAGAGACAGTGGGGAGGGAAAGGTGTAGGAGAGCCAGTGGTACAGATGATTCAGTTGCAGGAAGCAATGGGGAGGAAGGGAAGGAAAGAGACCGACACACCTTTTACTGTCAGACAAGTGATTGTCCTGAGTAATGACGGCACAGAAGCACCTGTAGAGGTTTGCTTGTATCATTTTCATTTTTGCTGCTTGTCAGCTTGTCATAGCTGGGCTACCATTACAGGATGTATTACATAACCGCCAATTTGTTTTTGTCTTTTTATGAAAGCCAACCATATTGGCATTGTTAGAGGAGACTAAAACAACTACATACTAAAACTGATCAGTTACTTCTTGCACAATTCATTTTTTTCTCACAAATATGCTCAAAGGATAGAGTTGTTGATGTTCCACATATCCCATACAGAGACTAAAAGATTCTCAAATAACAATGTGAGAGGTTATCAGAGTGGTGTAAACAGAGCTGAGATCACACACACATGCCTTGACTCTTCTTCACTTCAGAGACTGTAGAGTGATGGCTCTTCTTAGCCTTTGGAGCTATTTTTTGAAAAAATCCGGTACAATGAGGTGGCTCAGCTGTGTTTTTTAATAGTTTTCAGTTCTGCAGCACTGACAAATAAGCTAAACCAGGGTTTGGATTCATGGATATTACAGCAAATATGTGAATTTCAGTGTTGGCTTGAGTTTCTTGTATGGGATTACTGGAAAATAACAATAGCATTTAAATTTCTGGGGCATTTAAAAGCTTGGATAAAACCCATATAAGAGTTGGATTCACACATCTCCCTCATTTTTCTCAGTCGCTGCTATTTGTATTTCTTTTTTTTCCACACACTCCTCCGTGTCTCTCGCTTTCCATCCCAGTGTGTGGTCTTTCATCTTGCTTTCTTTGCTTGTCTCCTTTTCTTTGTTACATAACTTTGTAACCCCTCCTCTCTACAGCAGTCAAGTGCCTACTTTGTGTATTTTTTTCTTTCCGTGGTTTGCATTCTTTCTCAGGCCAAATTAATGTCGTTCCTGGGAACTACTGTTTGCACTTATGTTGAGTGATTATTTGTGTTATCGAATGGAATATATGCACATATAGTGTAATGCCACGTTTAACTTTTGGTTTGATTCTTTTTGTGGAAGCTTTTGATCTTGTGTGTGTGTCTGTGTGTGCTGTAACACCGTCTTCTTGACTCAGAGTTGTTTTTCTTGGCAACTGTTTGAAAGTCTGAGTGTGTTGTTGGAAAGCTCAACTGTTTGCTACTGTATCAGGAGCAAACCTTTTTCTCCTTTGTTTTGTTTTTAATTACAATTATTACATCATCTCGTTTTCTTTTTTTAATGTACTTGTGGGGTAATTTTCCTTTAATATGCAGTTGCTGGTGTAGAAAGGAGGGAAGGGACAGCAGAGATAAAGAGAGGGGATGTGATAAAACATTATGGTTTGTATTTGAACCCTAGTTGATGTGGTTTGGTGACAGGGCCTATTATAGACCAGTTCTCAGTGTCTGGGTAGTGCGACGTGAAAACTCATGCAGGAGTACAGAGCTGGACTTTTTGCTGCTTTACAGTCTAATCATATTGAAGCGATGTGTTGCTGTTAAATTTGTGGTTGTTAAGTTAATAATAGCTAAACAGTAGAATTGAACAGTTAATTAAATAAAATCTAAAATGGCAGAATGATACACTGGAATATCAAAAATATAAGAAGCTCATGTTATGTCATCAAAGTCAAAGATGCTCTTAAACAGTCATAAGCGCGGCAATGTGCTGCTGTGAAGTGTGAACACCTCCAGTTATCCGAGTGCTCATCCAGGGTGAAGCCAGGAGGAATCAAACCAGAGTCTCAGCTGTAGTAGGCGAAAGCTTTTTTTTAACCTACAGTTTAAACTACTCAAACACCCCTACAATGTATTCAGTGTCACAATAAATACAAATATTGTATAATACAGTTGTGAGTGTTATATCATCATTATCAAAGCTCTAAAGTAGACATGGACAGTTAACATCAAACTGAAGCTTGACTTGACAAGAGAGGTATGTTTTCTTTTTGGATCAGCTTACAGCTTGTACAGGATATGACACCTTCTATCCGTAGACAGTGAGTTCCTAGAAGCAAAATACACCCACTTTAAAAACTTTTTAAATGAAACTTAAACTTGAATTGCACTATACCGCACTTTTAAAAGCAAAAGTTAAAGTACTTGAACTTTATCTTTAATGTTGTAGATGTGGAGTGTGTTCATTTGAACTGAATTAGCCCAGTGTTTTGTCAGAATTGTAAATAAAAACATATAAAAAAATTAATTTATAGTATTTAATCAAATGAAGAAAGAAAATGTGAGACACGCACCATTATACCTGAGGGAAAGATCTGGTGCCTGCTCAACATCTGTATCAGTATTAGTCATCAGGACATGTCCACACACCTCTCTCTCTCTCTCTCTCTCTCTCTCTCTCTCTCTCTCTCACTCTCACACACACACACACACACACACACACACACACACAAACATACACAGACAGCACAGACATAGTGTTTTGTCTTATCCAAGTCAGGTCCCACCTGTTGTCTCTCAGGATCAGGACATTTCTTTCATCAGTTGATCACAAAGATAGCACGTGTGTGCCTGTGTGTGTCTGTGTGTGTATGTTTGACTTGTTCATGTCTGTGTCACAGAGGTATCTATGACTGCATTAACAGTGTGCTGTGTTGGGGCTTTATTATGTCTAAAGTAAAAAGTCTATTGTGATTGTGATCACAGTTATTGATTAGTGCACTGGTGATGCTTTGTGTGAACCTTAGCTCCTTTTTTCAGCTTCTGGACTTTTTAAAAAAGCCTCAGCTGATTCTTTTGGATCAAAAGTTATCACCCTTGTGATGTAATGTAATTGTGGCGTCTAAATCTTGATATATGACTTACACTAACTGTGCACAGTCCTACATAATATACCTGCATATATTCAAGTACGGAAAGCTCTCAGCTGTGATTGCTGCTCGATCCCTCTGGCTGTGACGGAGACTGCAGCGAGCAGCTGGAGGAGAGATGTTTCTTAAGCTCTCCTGCTTCTGTTGTCTGCCTTTGATCTCCTTCTCTCCTTTCATTTCACTGTCATCTCCTCAGGCTGGTTCTTATGGTGCTTCTTTGTCCATCTAGTGCTGTTTTCCCTGTGCATTGCACTGACACTGCAGGCATGTGTGTGTGTGTGTGTGTGTGTGTGTGTATGTGTGTCCAAGTCACAGATTAAGTTGCTGTTCATTTTTGGAGCAGGAGATCATTACAAGTGTCAGGCCACATTCCTAGCCATCTCATTGTTATTTATTACACAGTGTCATTTCTTTTAAAGACAAGGAATGCAGTACCTCTCAGTATATGTGCCTGAATGTGTGAATCGGTGTGAGAGATGGTGCATGTGCTGCATTAGCCTACAATGTGTATTAAAAATGTTTTAATATTAAATGAAGGGGTCTGGACACTAGAGACAGACTGATGCTGGATTTGTTTTTTGTTATCAGTATGTAAAATTTTAACAAAATCTGATAATATATCAACAGATACTTGTTTTTGAACAAACACGTTACATAAAAACATATTTTACTGTGATTTAAACCTGGTCAAAAACAGTGTAGTATGATCGTATGTAAAGATGGTATGTAAAATAAACTGGTGGAAAAGGAAATGTAATGGCAACACAATTAAATTACCTCAAACATATCTTTGGTTTTTCTTTTGGACATGGTGATTATACGCATACTGTAGACAGATGCATCACAGTAATTAAATTTCCCATTGAGGCTGAAATTGTCTGATAAACATCCAGTGTCCTCACTCCTCTAAATCACATTTGTCCTTGCTTCACTTTGTGACTTGTCCCTGTGTTTTTCCCCTTTCTTGTTCTCTGTAAGGAGGTGGTGGGGAGAGTGTGTCTGAAGGAGAGAGGACGGGATGTGTTGGTGTTGCAAAGAGTGACATCATCAGTGACATCACCAACAGACCGGCCCTCGCCCACGTCGTCAGGGGGCGGATCCAGAGAGGAGGACTGCGACAAGAGGTCAATCCCTCCTCACACATAATAAGAACCCTCTGAACCAACAGTAGCAACAAACATGTAATCATAGTACTCCACCCCTGTTCTCTGTTTTTTACTTTGGGATCTTAAGTTGCAACCATGCACTGCACGTACATGCAAAATATCAGTGGTCCTGTCAACACTGTGTGTGTGTGTGTGTGTGTGTGTGTGTGTAACATAATGTATGCTTTAGCTTCTGGCACAGAGCAGGAGGAGAATAATGGCTTTTTTGTTTTCAGTTGAAAGGGAAAAGATGACACCAGGTTTACTTCCTTTTCCTCAAAGTTGATTTCTTTGTGAAGTGTCAGATTTTTTTGTGCATTTAGGTCAGTATGTGCCAAGACCTAAGGCGCAATACAGGGAGTGTCAGTGACAGGCAGGTTAAGTGGGTGCATGTGTGTGTGTGTGTGTGTGTGTTTGTGTGTATATAGTGCTCAACATTGTCAGTAGCAATCAGTTCTCTCTGAGATCTACTATACGAGCTGTCAGACAGAGGATTTAATCTCTTGATCTCTTAGCTGATAGGAGCAGTTGGCAAGACAGTTAACACCACAGGAGAGCAGCTTTCCTGGATAGGCAAAGCTTAGATGAGGGCTGATCCTCTGGAAGTGTTCAGATATGAAGATGACCACCGAGCAAGCTACGCTTGCAGAGGCAGAGGAGGACATAGATAATGAAGATGATGAGGACAGTGATGATGAGGATAATAATCATGATGAAAATGCTAGCAGTTCAGAAGTCTGTACATTTGATGTTCCCCATTTTCGCTATATTGATGATGACGATGTGGAGGAGAATAAGGAATGTGAGACGGAGGAGCAGTGGAGGAATAGAAGTGGTCGTACTTGGTACTCATACTTTACTGAGGAAGGTTGTTGCAACTCTTCATCTTACAGGTATGTGGTGGTGTCAGGAACACCACTCAAGATCTTGGAGCACCTTCTAAGTGACCTGCGGTTGGATGACCAAAGAGGGGCACCAGAGAGCAGAGAGAGCGGTAAGTTTGGAGACATATGATCAGACGTTTTGTTTGCAGTGGGTGCAATCTAAAACTAGACTGGCTTGATGTTGGTTTGTACCGGATGGGTGTGGTCTCCCTTCCATTTAAATGTGGTACATGAAATCTCACATGGCCTATATAAAATGACATTTGATATTAAGATGGTGTGTTGGTATCTGGGCTCTTTGGGGCAATGTTCAGTATGATGTGTAATGTACTCCCTTTGAGTAACTCAGAAGCAGACATATAGTGTTTCATAATATGAAAAGATAGCCTATTTTCTCTAATTGCCATACATTGTTTATCAGCTGAAGAAGATCAGCGTCATATTGCTGCTTCATGTGCACTCTTCCCCACCCTTGTCTCTTCATAACAAGTGGCATGCCGGTACAACCAAGCAGAATGCAGTAACTGTGCACTAACACATCTGTCACAGGGCAGCGACAAACACACTATCTGGCTGCATGTCCATAAAAACGTAAATCAAAGCTAGAAAGAAGTAGAATTTGAATGCAACAGTTTTCCTTATAAATAAAGCAGCTGATACATTTATGGCCAAAGGTATATTAAAAGTACTGCACCTCCCTCTTGTTCCAAGGAATTTCATTTTAAGTGCTGAACAACATGTTTCAGCACAGCCCCACCTGGACCTTTCTCTGCCTCTTTCATTTGCTTCCAAAGTGAATTCAAACCCAGGAGGTATGTGCTTAACCTCCATTACACTGTATGTTTGTTGCTACATGAGTCAGGCAGCCCTCAAACCATGTCCAGGTGCATGTGTGCGTTGATTCAGCCATGTCATTGCCTGCAAATATGAGGAATGTTCAAGAGGTTAAATGCTCTAATGAGTTTGTCAAATAATTCCTCAGGGTGTTGCAGGCACTTCTGCTGCAGACAATTTCAGTGGCCTTTTAACTCTAACATTTCATTTTCACATTCCTCTAGTCTGCTTTATAGCTGCTGGGTTTTTAACTGTGCAGCCATTATTGTACTACTGTACTGATTTACCTTGGGAAACAGTTTGCTATTTGTCTAATAGCAGGGTGCAACTAATAATCGTTTTCTTTTTTTTAAATTCATTTCTACATCTGGGTCTCAACCTGTATTTTATATAGCCCTGCCCATGCCTGTTTGCACAGTTTTAGTACAAGGCGTCTTTATGTGTCTGCTCCTCAGCACCACCAGTTCCCAGGGAGCCATCTCACTGAATTGCAGGAAGCAAATGAAGAAAGAGGGAGAGATGAATGCAGGAGAGAGAGGGAGAGAACTGAGACAGGCTTTGTGGAGCAAGACTGCCTGATATAAAGACACTTTTTTAGGGCTCAAGTTGTTGTTTTTATAGAGGTAGTGGAGGGAGAGGCACAAGCATATATGCACATCAACAGTGTATGTGCATGTTTGGCTGTCTTTGTGTCTGTTTTCTTTTTCATGTGTCTATCTTTTGGTTTGTGTGCACTGAATAAGCATGAGGGGGTTGCATGTGTGTAGTCCCTCTGGGATGGCGCTGAGCATCAGTGAGATGTTTTAGCAGGCTTAACAATGCAGCATGTAGAATGGGCTCGAACACGCTTCCACAGAGAGGGCGATTACCCTAACCACAACAAAAAAAAACACTGCAGCAGATTGCTGTGATTAGTTCAACATGCACACACATTTTCTTTCTCTCTCACATGAGATAAACTCCCCAAGGTCAGGACTGAATGAGTTATTTATCGGGGTGCTATGTGCCTTTGGGTGTGAGTGTGTATTGCTGTGTCTATGAATGTATGTGTTTGACTTTTCTGTGTGCCACTGGGCAAATGCAGAGGGCATATGTTGAAGATGAAAATGGATATTTATCATCGCAGTGAGTTGAGAGAGTGCAGGCGTAGGAGGAGAGTCATAGCAGGGGGAAATGTAACCAGCAAGAAGGAGAAAATGAAAGACGGGGGTGTGGGGGGAAAGATGAGGACAGTCTGGTATGGTTAGAAGGAAATGGAAAGCGAGGAAAAGACTCATACTACAGCTGGTCAAGAAGGAGCTCTGTGACTGAAGAGAAAAGGGCTCAGAATAGAGAAAATAACAAGAAAATTTTAAAAACTAATGTGCTCAGTCCCACCTGCCTAAAAGTATTTCTTGACCATAGTTATGTTTTTGTTTCTAAAGAGAAGACACTTGTTCAAATATTAATGCCATGGCCTCTGTTCAGTCTTCTATAATTGATTTCTGTGCTCTCTCTCTCACACAG
>NW_018127962.1:2173715-2188080 GCF_001952655.1 Monopterus albus
ACCAACAACAACAACGGCTCATTACCTGTCTGCCACAAGGTCTGTTTATATTTGGTTCTTACCCATTGAACACCTGCTAAGTCTCACACACATGCACACATACACTCTTGACATCTCATTTTCACATTAGCTTAAGTACTCTTATTAATTTTTCAAAGTTGTTTAGAATATGAGCCAAGAGAGAGACAAACCCATATCCCCTGTAAACGTTTGCTTATGTTTTACTTAAAGCCATTTGCAATTTCTAATGAATTTCTTTATAACATTAAATATTCTTGACATAATAAGCAACAATCTGAGTTAGTAATGTATTTTGGAAAAAAAAGTCTTTTGGTATAATGTAATTAAACTCAAAACTCAGTCAGCTTTATCAGGACTATGTAGGTGTGGTTTGGAAATAAGTGATTGGCAGAGGCCGGCAACGACTTTTGACTTTAATCTCTTCAACTCCAAACTAAAGCTGTGCAACCTGCCTTTGGTCAGACCCACAGAACTTTATTCTGACAGGATAATAGTCATGTCATACCATAGACCATATATAAAAATGGACTACACGTCACCACTTCCCTCCACTATGCAAAAATAAAGCCAAAATATTGTGAATGCTTTTTGAAACCAGATTCTGTGCACTAGTGACTGAGTAGTTGACTGATATATCAGATGTCCAATCAAAGCTATCAAATCATCAGACACACACCATTTTATATAATCAAATAAAACTTGTTAAAAACAAACTTGCATGAAAAATGACCACTTGTACTCAGATTAGTCTGATAATACCATCCAAAAACAACTGAAATCAGTTCTGAGAAAAATGTATTTGATTTGTACCTTGAATTTTTAGTTTGGCTCACATCCCATCTGCTGACATAGAGGGGACGGGGTTTATGACCTAACTGCAACCAGCCACCGGGGGCAATCGAGTCCCAGTGGCTTCACTTTTGGGAACCGTCACGTCCGTATTTATATAATGTGTGTATGTGTCATACTATCACCTTTTATGTGGCAAATCTGTTAGTAGTTCTCTATTTACACATCCAGCAGACACAGAGCAACATTAGCATTCAGCTCACCAGCTGTCTACTGTTCAGTGCTAATTGAATTTTAGAGCTTTTTCACTGAAAACAGTCGCTTACATTATGAGAGCAGTGATACTGAAGCAAAATTGTGAAGTTGTGGGCTGGAAAACCAAAACAATGAGTTAAAAGATGCTAAAGCACCTTGTAGAGCTATGGGGGACAACATAATTCTGTGTGAGTTCATCACTATAAACAACTCATTTCCCATTACACACAGTCATTTGAAATGCAGTTCTTCATTATTCTCAGAGTTAAGGGGTTAAAGTGTATAATGCTTTGTAATACGACTGACATAAGGAGGATACCCTTCATAATGTAGACAGAGGAACTCAGGAAAAATACAAGAAACGAAAAGAGACTTTCACTCTACGTTCCTCATCTTAATTTCACAAATAAGGTGAAAACTTCACTTGGTCCACTTTGCCAATAAAGGCCTTGGAAGTGTCTGATGGTGTGTTTCCTGTGTTTCAGAAATGCTGCTGGATGACTTCCTGTTAACCTACCTGGTGTTCATGTCCACTAATGACCTCTGTCAGGCTCTGCTGGGACAATATCCTTAACTGGCAAACCCACACATGCACACAGGCACACACATTCACACGTTTATCGTTCACCATTACAACTAAATGCCTAACCTTGATTTCAACCTTTACCCTCAAACAGTTCTTTGTATTTGAGAGCCCTCACGGTGTACTCATGATTGGTGGATGGATGTGTTCACTGAAGCACATAGAGACATGTACACACACACACTCCTTAGTTGTCTCCTTGACTGTTCTCACCTATAGCAGTGCTCGCTGCCGGGGACAGGAGGAGGGCAAGGACGCTCTCTTCAGGAAGCGTAAGGTGCTACAGCTGGTGTCCCACTGGAGCAGGCTTTACAAGGACTTCCTGAAGGAAGAGGAGCACGTCAGAAGCTTTATGAAGGTGCAGCACTACTCCCTTTGACTACCAAATCTGATTTTATTTTCTCTCTCTCTCTCTCTGTCTCATGTATATCAGTAATTTAATGAGTTTGATCCTCTGGAGTTCTTTCATGTCACACAGTATATATGAAGTCTCATTCATCTTCATATGTCTCTCTGTCTAGTTCTAAAGTGGGGTTGCCCTTCCTTAAGTTCTGCACAACAGGACACATAGCATTTGGTTGTGCGAAAAACAGAGCTGAAAAGTGTGTGTGTGCATCTTCCCTGATTTTCCTATTAGCTGCTCTTGTGTTAAAAGAGAACTGCGTTTCAGCTTTCCCCTCAGGCGAACCTTATTGATGTTTTTATCTCATCCCTCTGACAGAGAAGCAACACACTGCATTGAGAAAGAAGAGAAATACAGGCACTTTAATGATGTATCATAAGAGGAATGAGAGCATAGTCTTGTGGCTTTATAGTATCCGATAACATGTAACAAATAAAATAAGCAAAATCAGAAGCTGTACAAATTGTATGTTCAATGCAGTATCTATACAGGACACAGAAAACACACACATACAGACTCTCAGTGTCACATTATTGTCATATTTATCACTACAAATGGAAGCCTGTATCTGCTGTGTTCCTGCTATGTTTTCACATGGCCGGCCGAATCCAATTTGAATGCCTGCGACAACCGTCACGCACACATATTACACGATCACACATGTACACATCCACACGCTCACCCATCACTTGTCCCTCTATAACCTAACAGCTCTATTGCTCAGGCCCAGGTTGCCATGGAAACCAAAGTGCGAGGGTTGGCGTGGGTATAATCTCATATGGGGTGCGTAACCCAGGTGATAGTTGCCTAGTAACAGAGGAATGAGAGGGGAATTGGGATGAGAGTCTCCAATGGGTCAATGACAGCGATAAGCAGGTGTGTGAAGAGATGTGTGTGTGTGTACACCTGATATTACGGTGGGTCAATGACAACGATAAGCAGGTGTGTGGAGATGTGTGTGTGTGTGTGTACACCTGATATTACGCACACTGTGGGAACTGAAGCCTGTTTATGCACACACATTGTGTCTTCCTTGTGGGGACCATGTGTTGGTACCCACCATATAAATCTGTGAGTTTTAGAGTGACTAAGGTTAGGATGAGGGTGTTAGGCGAGTAGCGCTTATAGTTAAGATTAAAATAAGTTTCCAGGAAATGAATATAAGTCAATGTAAAGTCCCCAGAAGTGATGAGTGATGTGGGTGTTTGTGTGTGGGTCCTTGTGAGTTCTTACTGTTACCGCCTCCTGAGCTGTCATGGTATAGTGCTTACTAATGCTGTGCCAGGCACACACACATTACAGCTTGTGCCTAGTCGTCTATTTAAGTAGACTGCAGATCCAGATTTTTTTTTTAATTTTTATGTAATCTATGTACATGATGTAATTTATACTGGATAGTCATAGCCTATCTTTATCTTTTTGTCCTTCTTTTAATTTTCTATTGCCTACTATGAGGATTGGAAAGTTTAAAGGCTTGCTCTACTCAAATTACAATGAAAAACTTATTTTCCTCACTCCCCTTTGAAGTATGCAAAACATTTACTAAGCATTTCTATTGAATCCCATTATTTACATGATATGACTAGACTTGGCTATCATAAGACTATTGTTCTTTGGGTGAACCACCTCTTTAAAGAATTGGCATGCCTTCTTTTAGCCATAATAATTTTCATATTGTTGTAATGGGTGGTCATTCAGACACCTGATTGACATGAAGCCAGTGTAAAGTTAGTATGAGGGATTGTGCCTGGTTGAAAGTAAAGCCAAAGTCTGAGAACAACCCAAAAGACATTCAAATGTTATTCCTGCAGCCAGTTAAAAGCTTTTCTAATGGATGAAAAGCAAGTTGTTTTTTCTTCTCTCTCTCTCTCTCTCTCTGTCTGTTAGACCCTGTACAGGTGTGTTTTAGAGGATCTGTATGAGTTTCCCACACTGGAGAAAGACCTTAAGGAGTTCCAGAAACTCCTCTGTCGCAGACAGTAAGTGGGTTTGTTCTCTGTATTAAATATGACTGCTTGTCACTGTCCTATAGGTGCTTTTTTTTTGTTTGTTTGTTTGTTTCCATGCCTACCTGCAGCCTTTCTTACCATTGTGCTTGTTTATTTCTTGTAGCACTGTGGATGACTGTCCTCCAAGCCAAAAGGTACACTTTGCTGCACCCAGGCTACCTCACACTGTCAGCGACATTTTACCAATATGACATCACATCTGGAGCTTTATCTTTCGAATGTTTTAATGGTATAGCTAAAAATAATACCAGCCAAAGTTCCTATCAAGTTCCTGATTGTGTCGACTGAGGCTGACACAATCAGGAACCAAATCAGGTCCCAAATTTAAGTACTGATTGCATTAGTCACTTATTCCAACACTATGAAATCTGACAGTTCTGGAGTAAAGTTAAATATTTTGTCATAGATTAATAATATGCTTTACATTGTAAAATAATGATAAAAAATAAGCTAATGAAGGGTTTGAACCTGAGCTATACAGGCACTGATACAGATGCTGTCTGTGCATCACTATAGTCAGTGATGTGTGCATGCAGTATTATGCATTTTCAAGTTGGTTCTGGTCTCTCTCTGTCAGAGTAAACAAATGTATCAGCAGCTGAGTTTGAAGGAAAACTGCTTGCAACTCCGAACTCCACAGACTGAGACTAAAGAGGGTGAGTAACAGACACAAACACACGCACATGCCTATGCACAACACAAAACACAACACACAGTCCAAGACACTATCCACATGTAATGAGTCTTAATTTCATTGTGCACCTGTAAATTGCTTAAATACAGTGTTCAGTTTTTGTTTTTTTTGTTTTTTTGTCTGTGTACTTGTGAAAACTCGTCTCTCTCTGTAAATACTTGAGTTTTTTCTGCATCTGCTTCATTATGATTTTATAGTATTTCAATATTCTATTTCGGCAAATTACTGTGAATGTTTTCCGTGTGTTTCTCAGTTATTTGTTGCGTGTACGTGAGCACTGACTCCTACCTGAGTGTCCACACTCACCCTTCACTAGAGGCCCATGAGTTGCTAAGGATTGTGGGTCTGAAGATGGACAGAGCAGAAGAAGACATGGTGCTCGCTGTGGTCTCTAACACCGGAGGTACACACACAAACATGCAAAGAAATGCAGAGTACATAGTGACCCAGTTAACATAAGTATTAAATTCCCTCACCAGTGGTTCAAGCCCCTTTTTTTTTGTCGGAAGTAACGTTACCCCCACACCCTTGTCAGATGATATCAAGTGCCTGTCTTATTCCACATGTGTCCTTATAATGAGCCATTACTGTGTCAGTGTTTTTTCATACAATTGAATAGTGATGGTTAAGGTTTCGTTGATTTGGTCAAGTTAGAATTTCTATCTAGGAGTAGTACAGTAGTTTCTTTTTGAAAGATCTAGTTTCTGGATCTTGCTGCTCTCTGGTCTTTCCACATTCCCCTTGGCAAAATGCATAGATGTGGGGAAGTGTACTTTTGCAACCAGGTACCCCTGCTTGGAAATCACTGTTGTAATCTCTTGGCTCTAAAATATTATCATTATGTCTTTCTTAGGCTCTCTCTCTGTTTCTGTATGTATTTGTCTCTGCAGAGCGGAGGGTGTTACAGCCCAGTGACTGTGTGTATTCAGAGTCTCTGACCCCACAAGGGAAGCTCATGGCCTGTCGCAGGGACCTCACTGAGATCTTGGTATGTCAACGCTCTGTTCTGTTTGTGCTCCTGTCAATCAGTAACGATAAGTCTTTCCATGTGTTTCATGTGCACTGATGAGGGTTGTAAAATTTTTCCATTTTCAAATGAGTTTTGGCTTATTTTTGGCTTCAGTCTGAATTTCTGTTCAGTTTTAGTTATTTCTACCAGTGGTTTCATTAGTTTCAGTCCAGTTTTTATTTTATGGACTCAATTCTGTTTAGTTTTACTTACTATTATTGACCAAGGATGCAAGTTGTCAATGACCAGTGTGAAAAATTATGATCACTAATGAAGATATCAACATTTCAAGACTAAACTGCACTAACATGTGCAACACATTTGTTTCAAACTGGCAAAGCCTGTTAATACACAAAGAAAAAGACTACATTTTGAGTCTTTGACCAATTTATGCCAGGCCAATTTAGTCTTCTCTAAACATTCTGCTGTTGCCTCCCAGTGTGTGGATGACAAATGTGAGGCAAACTAAGCAGAGTATCCCTGTGGTCGGTTGGTTGGACCCTGGTAAAAACACGCAGACATTCCCAGAAATGAGTCAGTCATTTTAGGTTCAGCCACCTACACAAAGTGTGACTTTATGGGCCTCTCTTACTATTTCTTTGACTCTCTGAGTTGCACTTTTGACTTTGGGATCAAGTACAACCTTAAATTCATTGAAAGCTTGCGTGTCACATATTGCAATCTGGTTGACATGCTAGTTTTGATGAATAGATTGAGCCACTCCTCTGATCTTTTCAGGCAGTGTCTTAGGTTCTGCTCCTTGCTGGATGTATTGCTAATGTTACCTTCGTTGCTAATACTCTTTTTCCACGAATGCTGGTGACTTTGAAAATTTACTTTAAAATATGTTGGGATTTTTCTTTTAGTTTTTCTGCCACAGATGCTGTTACCTGAAACAATGCATTTGCTTGTACTGCTTTTGCTATTAAATTTGAAATAGTCCCATACAGGCTTGCACTTTTTCTCCCTGACCTCCTGACCTCACCAGGTCTAAATGTTGGTCCTGGTGCTATATCGCCATCTAAAGCTTGTTGGTTACAACTACACAGAATTTTGGGTCCCTTACTGTCTTGAATGAATCACTGTACAGAATGATAACATTTATTTTTTTGTCTTTTTTAATTTTATTTTACTTTTTTTAGCGATCATCTTTTGTTTCATTTTGTTTTAGTTTTTCTTTTTTTGGGGGGGTATATTATTTTATTTCAGTTTACAAAAATGTTTCAAAACCAATAGTTTTTGTGTTCGTTTTCATGTTAGTATATGATAATATCCCTGGCACTGATGCAGGCTGAAGTTGGAGCTTGCAGGTTTAAACAACCATGACCTTTCAAAGATTTGATTATTTGGGTATTTTCTGTTTGTGATGTTGCTGGTTGCGTGCTGTATCATCCTCCAACTAAATCAGGCATGAAAATGAATATTCTAATTTCCCAACTGACATATTTTCACAATGTTATTGTGAGTCATGCATTATAAACAAGTCGGAGACACTCAGGCCGGGTGACTGTGATTAACTTTGACTCAATAGGAGAGAAAAGGTGCTAGCCACGGCGGGATTGGAAAGTGCTGTATCAGGGCGAAGTGTTGTTCTGTAAAGTCGTGTTTTTCACAGTTGAGCTTCATTTGTGAATCCTTAAATAATTCTGTGATATTGGACATTTCACAAATTGCAGTTTTAAGGTTTTGTCTTTTTTCTGGATAGGTATATTTAGCGGCCTGTCTTTAACAAACCGATAGATTCTCTACATTAAACATCTGCTGTTTAAGTAGTAGGCTGCCAGGCTTGCAGTGTTTAGTTTTAGTCCTCTTAGGTTTCAGTCCTGCTTGTATGTTGGCAAAAGGCACTTGCACTAATGCCTCTGTGCTGTAATGCATATTTTTAATAATGTATTGTGAACTGAATCACCCTCCATGCTTATTGTTTGGCAGTTTATTATGAAAGTGAGATGTTGCTTCTATTTATCTATTTACAGACTCCCATGAATAGACAGTGCATGCCTGTATGTACAGTATGTTCTGTATTTTTGTGTATACATAGGTTTTCAGTGCACTAACCTCACATTTTAAAGAGTGTGTGTGTGTATACAGCCTCCTTTAACAGACAGTGCTGAGCTAAGCAAAAGGCCAGTGCGACTCTTAGGCATCAACACATGGGACGTGGCAGCTGCTCTTACACACCTGGACTGGAGCCTCTTCAAATCCATCCATGAGGTATATACTCACTAACACACACACACACACATCCACACAAATATATGCATAGGCTGTGTGCATACAGTTTATAATAAATTCATATTCATGACAGAGATTGCTGGAACATAAGCATTAAAGATGCAAATGCTCTTCAAGATAGCACAGAAGAAAGTCTTCTTATAGCTGATCACCTGCCAGAAAGAGCTGAGTATTTGTACTAAAAATGGTGAAGCAGAGCACAGATAAAGAGAGACAGGCTACATCTTACACTCAGGGAGTGTTTGGTGCTTAATTCCCAGTCTTATATGTGAGCATTTACTGATTTTCTTTCTTTTATATGATGAAGATCAATTTGACTTGGATTTTGGACAGTTGTTTGGACAAGCAACACTGAGATGTTACATTGAAATGTATTAATGGCATTAAATAATTGTGAGGTCACCATAATGTTGGAGGTAGAAAATTATTTTCTAAGTGTTTTTCTGAATGGTAAATGTTCTTATACTTGTATAGCACTTTTCTATGCAATGAAGCCTATTCAAAGCGCTTTGACACTGTTTTCCATTCACCCATTCACACATTCAAACAAACGCCTAAAAAGCCTAATGTCTTCCACTCACACTGTGTCCTGCTTCCACATGCAGCAGGAGCTGGTGTACTACACCCTCAGCCGTGCATCTGGTAGTGGCCACACAGCGGCGCTCTCAGTCCTGCTCCAGCGCTGCAATGAAGTCCAGCAGTGGGTCATGTCTGAGGTGCTCATGTGCGTGTCCCTCAGTAAGAGAGTGCAGCTGCTTAAGAAGTTCATTAAGATTGCTGCTCAGTAAGAACACACATACATACACTCAGACTGTATGTAGAGAAGTATATTTATAAAAAAAAAAAAAGATTTCTCTGTATTTTGAAGGTTGTCATTTTTTGTGTTTACAGTTGTAAAGCCCAAAGAAATCTGAACTCTGCATTTGCCATCATCATGGGTCTCAACACGGCAGCTGTCAGCCGACTCAACCAAACCTGGGAGGTAAGTGTGTCTTTGTGTATTGTTGTATACACATACTGTGTAGTTTAAATCTTGTTCTGACTGAACACCTTCCTTTCAGAAATGTCCAGGGAAGTTCAAGAAGCTTTTCTCGGAGTTGGAGCTCATCACGGTGAGACTTAAGCTTCTTCTAGACAGAGATTACTCTACATTGGTGTTAAGCTGCCCCTTCTTTATTGCAGCTTTGCCTTTTTACACTGACCTAATGTCACGAATCGGTGCATGATGCTGCCGAAAAGGTTTTGGTGAACTCAATTAAATGGCCAGATGAGGAAGTGATGAACAAAACCATCTCTTTAATAAGTGAACTAAAACTAAACAAAACCATACAAGATAAGGTGAAACACAAAACTCACGGTCGGTATCACAGTCCAAGGTCAGAGCCAGCAAACACGTACAGCAAAGGTAATCCAAAATGCGTAGTCCGAAGGGAAGTCCGATAATCAAACACAGTGGCAGTCCGTAGCAAGAGGGCAAGGCAGAGCAGAGTAGTAAACGATCCAGGTCAACACACAAAATAGCAAAACCAAAAAAACCGCTGGAGAGTCAGAGCTGGAGTCTAGAACAATCTGGCAGTGTCCTAGTGGGAGGACGCTGCCTAAATAGAAGTGAAAACTATTGCGAGTGATGAAGAAAGTAAAAAGACCGAAACTGTGGTGAAACAAAACAGGAAGTAATGTCAAAATAAAAGCCGGACAGGAAGCAGCGGAACCGAATCATGACACCTAAAAATAGTCTGTGTCGTTTGTGTTTTTTTTTACACAGTTATCGGCATCCCGGTATTGGAGGTTTGGTAACCATGCCTACAGTATAAAACACACTTCAGAAATACAAAGCATACCATTAATGTTGTTGCATTCAATTCTACTACCTCTCATGGTGGAAGAAAGGAGGGTCAACACTGACTCCCCATGTCGGCTTGATTCCTTCTATACAGAATAGTGTGGCGGGAAAAAATGGTGTAATAATCCCACCTTGAACTGGCAGTGTAAAAGGGGCTCTAGAGTGTGACATCAAATCTTAAAATCTCTGCCCCCTTTTCACCCTTTTTAATTTTCTCCAGGATCCATCTCTGAACCACAAAGCCTATAGAGAAGCCTTCAAGAGGATGAAACCTCCCAAGATCCCTTTCATGCCTCTTCTTCTGAAAGGTATAATTTCTAACCCCTCCACACACACACGCACACACACATACACACACACACACACACACACACACATACTAAGGCTTTGTTGTTTTTTGTAAATGAAACTTTAATATGCCTGTCTACTGTCTCTTAGATATCACCTTTATCCATGAGGGAAATAAAACCTTCCATGACAACCTGGTCAACTTTGAGAAGCTGGTGAGTTGAATCAGTGCCATAACATCTTTCAACTATTTATATGTGACCTTTTTAGAAATTTACCCATTTACCTTGTTTTTAGATTTAGGATGATGATGACATTGTGGTATTGATGATATCAAATCACATCAGTTATTTGTTGTATGTAGAAGCTTATAGTGTTAACGTTTTGTGTTGTACTTAGGGCTTCCTACAGTGTGTTAGTGCACTGAAATAAAGAGTGCCTTTTTTTAATAAAATATATTACGAAGCTTATGTAGCATCACAGAAACTGAGCATCACACAACAGGCAAATATTTAATGAATAAAGTGATTGTTTGAACTGGTGGTCAATCACATATAGTAACGAGTAAATGGGCTAGAAACACAAGCAGTTATAGTCTTTAAAAAGAACGTAATTCACATTAGTAGAAAGGTGTAAAATCAGAAGGTCTGAGAGAAGACAACTGCTTCATGGGACAGTAACAATGATGATTGAGTTGATGGATTAAAGATGTTATTTATCCAGGGGAAAGTTACCGAGACCAAGCTCTATTATGCAGAAGAGTCCTGTTTTCCTTTTAACCAGTGGCTGTCATCTCAGTAAACCATCAATAAAAGTGGCCACTGACACATCTGTTATACATTTAGTTATTTTTCCATAATTTGATCACATGACAGCAGCAGCTCTTCCTCATTTTTCTGTTCTACTTATGTTGATATTTAGAACTATCCTATAGTATTGTTGTGTTGGACATGTTTGCTACTGCACTCATATGACATGTCAACTGTTAAACCAACAGCATATGATTGCAGACACAGTGAGAATGATTCGCCATTGCCAAAGCGACCAGCCAGGTAAGTCTTCTTGTTTCTGATTGAAGTGGCTCAAATGTTCCTCACATAAAAGAAACAGGGGCTCTTTAGCTTCATTATTTGCCTTCTTGTTAAAGCTATTATTGTTTGGATCCATTCATTGTGAGGAATCTGCAGTCAAATTAGTGTACTGCACCTGTGTCTGGCTCAGTTTTCTCTTATAGTTTCTAAGCAACCGTGTCTATTATTTTCTCTGTGTTTGTACCAAGTGTCTATGTTCTGGAGTCCAGCAGAAAACTCTTTTAACCATTAGGCGTGCTTGTGTTTCTTAGGCAATGAGGTCATCGGGGTTGACAGTTCAGAGGTGAGGGCGAGCGTTCACTACCTGCACATCATCGACAATCAGCAGACACTTTTCGAACTGTCACACAAACTGGAGCCACGCGCTTAAGCACACATATACACATGTAATTCATGGACTCACACAAACACTGGACACAAAGCAATGGAAATGCTAGCACCGGGTAACACAGAGGATGCTTTGTACAGCAAAATGTCACGCACTCACATGCAGACTGCATCAGAATCACACTACCAGCAGTGTTGCCAAGTGGACACTGAGGTGTCCTGTCTTCTGAGAAAACCCACGATGACACAGAACTGAACTCTCCCTGTTCTCTAAAGGATTCAGAACACTGAAAATGTGTGTATAAAGGATTTATAAACTCTATATGTGCTCTATAAACTGTCTACAAGAATAGATTCTGCACAGAAAGACAGGTTCAACAAACTGAGAGAGAGTAGAGGAGACTGTAATTAGTTTGTACAGAATCTGTTGGACTGAATATGTCCTTGTTTTTATTCTGGTGATAATTTTTTTGTTATTTATGAGCCTAGCCAGCAGGTGGAATATTTCTTTATCTCTGTCAGTCTCATCACCCCCTCACTGAGGTCAGCCAGGACTGGTTAGCTTCGTCATCATTTCAGTGACAAACACAAAAACATCTGTAGAGGAGTTAGATGTGCTCATAACCTGAGGGCCAACATGTTCCCCAGTGATGCTCTTGTTTTATTTCATTGGCATATCATATATTTGCCCCGTGATCCATGTAGGATACATGCTAGTTACGCTTTAACATACCTACATTTACTTTAACATACCCACTCTTTCATACCTTTGCTCATTGAGGCTCTGTATTTTAGTTGGTATGTGACATGTGAAAGAAGTATTGACTGACTGTGACGTCTGAAGCACTGAAGCTCTCCTAAACATGCCAGAGTTCAAAAACAGATGATGAACACTGAACAGTTGTAGTGCTCCTTTGCATTTTAAAGTCCAGGTTGACTTTTAGTTAAACACTCCTCATGCACTCTTCTCTAGGATGTGAATGTGTGAATAGTCATTTTACATTGTACTGTATGGATATACATGGACCATAACATTTTGCTGTGCCAAATGTCACACTGAGTCTTGCAGCCAGATGTACAGCAGAGCTTGTGGTTTGTTTAGGAATCATCAGTGCCAGAATTTGATTTCCTTGAACAAGCCCCGGAGTGACATCTGGTCCTTGATCAGGTAAAGCAGATCCCCTTTGAAGAGATGCTTTCTGACATTGTGATGACTGAGTTCAGGGTGTGTGTGTGTGTGTGTGTGTGATTGTATCCCACTTGCTCAGGGTTGCTATGGAAACAGCCCCATCATAGAGCTTTTTTCTTTTTGTTTTTTTAATCCTTGAGTTATTTATGTTAACAGATATGTGAAAGCACTATACCACAGAACTTTGTCAGAAAAGCTTTAATCAACAAAATCATGTCCACGAGGAGGTTTGGACACTGATGGTTCATTCTTACTGACTGAAACAATCGCTACATTCAGACACGATCTTGTGTAAACTGCATAAAAATCAACACGTGGTGTGGACAGAATTACTTAATGGAAACACAAGGTCACAGACGTCCTCCATTGTAGTAAGACTGTCTAGTTCATCCATTATTTATTTATAACTTAAATTATGGTTATCATAATCTTGGCCCTCCTGCTACATGATCCTGTTGATTCGTTCATTTGTTATGCAACCTCTCTTGTTCCTGTAATAAAGACTCTAGCTCATTCTGTAGTTCTGAAAAGAAATGCAGCACGGGATGAAGGAAATCACTCAAAGTTTATATTTGTGATGATGATAGATAGCAATTAAAACAAGAAACACATCCTTCAGAACCATGAGCAGTCTTTGTGTTTGTCAGACCTCATTAGTGTTTGTATTATCATGTTGTTGCCTTGAATCTGTTCATGCAGTCACTTCAGTGGTATATTTCTGCTGAGTAGGTGGAACCATCCACAGGTGATGTTCCTAAATGTTACGCAGCATGTCTTGCATCTTTTGGCTGGTTATAAAGCATGAGGGTAAAGTGCAATAGGGTAGAAATGTTGTTGCCACAAGTGTTCATCATCATTTCAAGTCTTTCAGAGCACAGAACTGCATTCTCCTGCAAATCATAGTGGTTCAAGAGCACAGAGTCAAACTTGCATTTCAGAAAGACATCTTGGGTTCATGAAAAGATTCACTTTAAGTATATGTTTCTGTTATGAGCAGCTTAGTCTCTGTCTGCGCATTAAAAACTGACCCATTGTTGTTACCAACACTTCCTGCTAATGCTCTGACACTGACAGTACAGGCAATTTTGTGGACACAGTAATAGTCACTGACTAATTCAAACTGAAACCTAGTGATGTGTTTCATAGTATGTGGATGTAAAATCTAAATACATATTGAGGGAGTAGCAAAACTCCTGAGTGAATAGAACTGAGTGACAGTGTGTTTTATTACTTGTGACTTGACACATTTTGTCTCTTCAACATTACAGAGCTTCATTTTAAAGATGCTTTTTATGAAACTGAGTCAGTGATTCTTACTGCTAGAGCTGATAAGCAGAGCCATGGTCTGTTCATGTTCAGTGCCATAGAAAGGCCTTGTGGTAGTCATTTTTACTATTAACCTGTACATGGTGCACACATGCACAAACACACTTCTGCTCACTGTGTTCAAAGAGCAGAATAATTATACTGTATTAGTTATTTATTGGTTATATATTGTTTATTTGTGTATTTCTGAGGTGGCAAAGTGTCTCAGTTTATGTGCCATGTTCAGAGGTTCAACTGTACCGAAGTGCACGCTTGAGAAAAAAAATGATGTTTATGGTTTGAAGCTGCAAACTAGTTATGAGT
>NW_018127962.1:2197666-2201039 GCF_001952655.1 Monopterus albus
AAAATGACTTTCATGATGTAGTTTTGGAAAATAAGTAAAGATTTATGTAATAAAAGAAAAACATAATTGCAAGTAATACTAAACTTAAAAGATTTTTTTTTAAATCCGTCAGGCTTAACAATTCTGTTTTTAAATACATTAGTAGTGAAATTTATCTAGTTTTCATATTTAATATACACTATATCACGGACAGCAAATTGAAAGCCTGTTATACAGCTACATTTACCTAAAGTTTACTAACATCAGCTAACAAAAGCATCATATCTGGTTAGAGCAGGCCAAGTAAGGCTGTAGCAGCAAAACTCCTGTATTTGTTTTATTGTTTGTGAGCTCAGGTTTTTACTTGCAAGAAGATCACTGTGTTATTTTTTCTCTTCAAAGTTACATTGTTATGTTTTAAAGATGTCACTGGTGAAGCCAAGTCAGAGATTCTTACTGTAAGATGTGTTCATATTCTATGACAAAGAAAGACCTTACTGTTAACATGACCGTGATGCACACATGCACAAACAGTGTGTTCAAAGACCAGAATAATTATGCTATTTTAGCTATTTATTGTGATGAAATGTTTATTTGTGTGTTTCTGAGGTGAGAAAATGTCTCAGTTTATGTGCCATGTTCAAAGGAAGTGCCCACTTTGAGAACACAGTGTTAGTGGTTTGAAGATGCAACAGCTGGAATGTGAAAGTTGTGTGTTGTGGCCACTTGGGGACAGCAGAACAGCACGTCAGTGTGTTGATACCTCTTTTTAACTCTGGTATCAAATGCTGTAGCAGAAAGGAAACAAACAGGGGTTGTATTTATTGTCTTATCATGACTCTTTAAAGATTTTTTTCTGCATGATTAAAAAAACACAAAATGAACGATGCAAGAGACACCACTGAACACACTGAAGGCTTTGTTCTATTCTAATATTTTCAGTCTGTAAATATATGCTTATGTATGGTATGTTATCATTTATCTGTTTTAAATTAAAAAGAATCAACCCCAAAGTAATATGTCTCCCCTTATGCCCCTTCAACCTTTGGTCAGCTGAAGCTGCATGTCTTTTCTAAAGCTGTGTTTTATTATGTCAACATTTCATTGAAAATAAATACATTATAAGATTTATGTGATATCTCCAGGTGAACTGGTGGTTGTCTGTTGGATTATGTTCAGATCTGTGTAGTTGTGTTAAACAGAACGTGTTTGAGAAGTGACAATATCCTGTTACTTTAGTCAAGTGAACACAGGACATGGCCTTTCTTGAGTGAGTCTAAATATTTTTAATTCATTTCACACTGAGCAAACATTTTATTTCTTACTCTTTGAATAGCTTATACAGCTGTTGTGGGCATAATACTTACAGACCTGTGCAGTGACAGGAAGAAGACGTTCACAATGTTTATGTTGAAGATGGTTGAGACAAATCAATTCAAACCTCCTATTCTCTTTTTCTTTGTAAAAAATTCAAAGAAATACAAATTAAGACTGCATAGACGACACACATATGTTGCCTTTCTCTTGTGTCAAATACTGCACTGGAGAGAAAACAGGAGGCTTTGTTTAGTATTTTATCAGTAGTCATGACTGTAAAGCTTTTTATGGTAAAAAAAAAAAACTATTGTCACAATGCATGTACTATTGTCTTAGTGTTAAGTTGTAGTTATATGCCTTGTTTTACAGTGTTTAGTATGTTGTTTCTTTCTTATGTTAGTTTGTTTTTCACAGCATAACACAAAAAGAAATGAATGGATTTTGATATGGATGGATTTTCATTCAGATAAAATTTTTTTTAAAGGACTCTTCACTACTGTGAGACAGGGCTGATTCATGGTTTGCAGTCATGTGACTAGCACAGAGCAAAAAATCCTTCCAACATGGCAGCTAACACTAGACACTCAACAGAATTGCAGCACAGGCTTGATAATTTTCTAGTTATGTTTTATTCAGCAGCTTGTTGGTAGGAATGGGTTTCAAGTTGGACCTAAGAGCCATTCTTTTTATCTTTCAGCCCAAAGTCCAACTGACTGTGTTCTAAATCTGCTCCACCAACACAGCCTATGTTCAGAAATAAAAATGAAGGTGTATGCCGAATGCATTTGACCAATGATATCACACCAACAAGGAGACACCCTCTCTGAAGCAAACAAAAGAAGCTGGCCTTCCGACTGTCTCTTTCAGGATGTTGATCCCACTCCAACCAACACATTAACCCCTTGTTGTGCTTAAAAAAGACTCAGAGACTCTTGCTCCAACATGCTCTTGTTCCTCTTTTTGTTTGGTCTGCTTCTGAGTGCTGTGTTTCCTTCAGTGAAGCTACAGCATGGCAACTGCACCAATTCTGAGCACAGCTTCAATGGCCGCTGCTACAAGTACGTTGCCACAGCTATGACCTGGGCTGATGCAGAGCTCCACTGTGTGTCAGAGGGAACCAACCTGGTGTCTATCCACAGCCTGAAGGAACAAAATTTTGTCAAAGCCCTGGTGAAGAAATTCAACCAGGCTGAAAGACACATCTGGATCGGACTGAGTGACACCCACAAACAAGGAAGGTGGATGTGGTCTGATGGGTCTGCAGTCTACTTTGTCTTCTGGAATGTAGGAGAGCCAAATAATGCTGGAGGAAATGAACACTGTGTTCACGGTACCTTGTCCTTAGACATGAAATGGAATGACCTTTTATGTTCTCAGACATTTGCCTTTGTTTGTGCCTCTCACCCAATTTGTCCTTAACAACCAAGGTTTTGTCTAATTCAACTCAGTAACTTTCCACCTGTTGATCTGTAGTAAGGCATTAAAGCTGCATTTAATAAACATACAAATGTAAAAGTGTATGTACAGAAGTCATTTTATTAACCTTCAGTTACAGGAACACATGTAATTTCTGTAGTTTGTCAAAGGAAATATGTCTAAATCTACTAAATAATGCTTACATGTTTGTTTTTTTTGTCTCAGTGAGCCATTAAAGTGTCATTTGACCACCTTAAGATAGGCACGTTTTCACATCTTGAATAAAAGGGGTTGTTTGAAGATGATAATAATAACAATATATGCATATATATATCTTTTATGCTAGGTGAAAATACTTTGAATTTTGAAAGACATGAAGCAGTAGGAAGAGGACCTTCATGTTGTTTATGATGATGTTTGAGATCTTTGTAACAAATTCAAAGAAAGACAGTATAAGAATCTGCATAGACTAAATAAATAGATAAATAAAACTGACCCCAGTAGATCCTATGATTTCCCTACCACTGTTTTGGAGCTCAAACTAGCCAAACTCGACAGGGATTGTCTGATAGGAGGGTTTGTTAACTGATGTACTTCGCCTGGGCCTTCTCTATCTGGCGCATGTTGTCAGGTTCGCTCAGCGCGGCCTGCCTCTCTTCCT
>NW_018127963.1:0-2169 GCF_001952655.1 Monopterus albus
GAGGCCTTCTTCTTTTCTCTTTGTTTTTTGATGGATTGAGAAACAATTAAGGTGCACACTCCCACTGACTGTATCAGAGTGTGTACGGTCATTGCATTGAATTACCTGAAATCCAGGACTGGGGGGCGCAATATCCTATTTACTAGTACTGTCTCAAAAATGAATCTAAATAATCCCCCATCAGCTTTTATGCTCTTAATACCATCAACTGCCTGCTGTCGTAGTCCCTGGGACTGTTCTTTATTGCTGAGAGCTGCATCATACCATACCATAGTACTAATATTAATACACTATAAAGGTAGCCTACTCTGTTACATAAAAGTCTGTTACAAAAAGTCATGCATTAATAATGTTATGTAAATATTAACACAAAATGTCCTCGAAGTATACTCAAAAGCATTAGTATGCTACTCAATGCAGAAAGATTGTATATTATACAGTAGATTATAGTATATAGTACATTATTAGCCTATCACTTACGCACTGAGGTAAAAGTAGGACTTGACTGTTGAAGTTGACTGAGATGGAGCTTTGCTTAACTATTTTGTATCCAAATGCAGCTACTGATTCTTTTCATTATGGATAAACCTTCTGATTATTTTCTCTGACTGGTTTGTAAACCTTCTGAGAATAGTGAGACATGCCATCACAATGCTCTCACGATTATCAAAATAATTGTAAATCTTGTAGGTGGGCCAGAGTGCAGCCTGTATGTGAGCCGGGAAAGTCTGTTTTTTTCTTTTAGCGATCACAGTCACTAGCCCTGCACATAGCTGAATACGTAGCATAATTAAAAATCACACCTGTCCTGGTAAAAGCATGTGGTCATGATCAGAGGGTCACCAGTTGATGTACAGGCAGCAAAATTGTGTTAATATGTGTCTCCAGTTCCGCGAAATCGTCGAGTGAAAGAAACTTGAAAACTAAACTTAAAATTTAACGTTGGCTTAGTCCTTTGATTACAGCTGCTGACGTCACATCTATTATGATCCAGCAAGTTGTTTAGTTTAGTTTGTTTAGTTGTTTTGCTTACAACAAGTAAAGAACTTGTCGCTACCTCGGTTCGTCTGGTTTTCTAATTGAGTTCACCACAACCTCTGTTTGGCATCTGTACACGCCAAACCTGACACATGCTGATTCATTAAAATAACCTTTAAGCTGCAGTATGTTAAACAGAACACTGTGCTAAGTGGCATATATTCACATGTAGTTTGTGTAGCCAGTGACTCTTTAGGTTGATTTATTAACAATGTATAAATAATATAAGTCAGATAAAAGTTATATTTCTGTTGCACCTCACTGGATGGACATGTTGCTTCATCAGGCTGCCTGTGAGGAACCAGCAAATTGACATTTAACAGACACTTATATTAACAGTTTTGGAAAATTAAATATTTGAATCTTGAAGCATGGTGCAAAAGGGGTGAAACTGCTTTGGATAAATGCCCAGTTGCAACACTGACCTTACTTGTGCAACTTTCTTTCCTGTGAAAAACGAACAGATAAACAGATCAAAGTGTTTTGCAATAATATTGCACTGCTCCCTGCTATGTTTGGTTTGGATTGATTGTGATGTTTATGTATGGGTCTTTTCTAACCTGTAGACCTCTGACCATTTCTTATTCCTGTTCTGGACTGTGTTTATTGAGTGGGGAGTAACTTCTTCTTAATCATAGTATTTTAGCTTTTGGGGTTAGGCCTTTTTTTAACATTGCTCCCCTGTTAACTTATTTAGTGACTCTAAGTCTTTATTTTTGTGGACAAACCCAATGTCTCTGTGTTGCAGACTTATCTGTGGTAACCCAGTACTTGTAGAGTTGTATGAATTTGACCTCTTGAAACAGGAGGGATAATGTTCTTGGAGAGCTACTAAAACTTATTAGTGTCTGGGTTGCATAGGCCTGTATACTGGCCCGGTCACATGTTGTAGCTCATGTTGGG
Source organism: Monopterus albus (assembly GCF_001952655.1). Classification (NCBI taxonomy): domain Eukaryota; kingdom Metazoa; phylum Chordata; class Actinopteri; order Synbranchiformes; family Synbranchidae; genus Monopterus; species Monopterus albus. Next base: position 1,942 of record NW_018127963.1, read on the forward strand.
ACTAGTTTGAACTACTTAAAGTTTGCTAGTTGAGTCCAGTGGTTCCAGGAGTTGAGTCCCTTCATAAGATCCACAATAAATGTGAATGGGGGGGGATGATGATGAATGGGAATTAAGTCAAACTGTTCAGTGTCATAATGACAGAGGACACAAGAGGGGGATGTTGCACTGCCAGCTGATCTCCACCTCAACATGTACTGTGTGTGTGTGTGTGTCAGCTGATACCAC
>NW_018127963.1:2204-33432 GCF_001952655.1 Monopterus albus
GGATTCAGATTATCACAGACAGTGGATGACACTTCACTTTATTGTCAGATATGTCATTTTATTAGAACCAGAGACTCACTCACCATTTACTTATTTGTCTGGTAATAAAAAGCTGCTGCTAACAAAAGTACATAGTGACTGTTCACACTGACCAGACAAAGTAACATTAGCATAAAAGTTTAGGTTTTCTGTTCACCTGATGAATGTAGGTTCAGTGTTCACACCAGTGTTCTCTGTTTTGGTCCTTTCTATGTAAAGCTCTACTCTGTGCCTCCTGGGCAACCATCTGTTGTACCAGTCCAGCTCTGGAGTTGGGACTGGACCAAAGAGCTCCCCGGCTCTGGCATTTCACTAACATGGGACACAATATAGAGAAGGACATTAACTCTGTAATTGTTAGTAAAAATGTGGCTATGCTTTATAAAAGACAGTGCCTATAAAAAAAATTCACCCCCTTGGATGTTCTATCCTTGATTTTGTAAATCTATCATGGTCAATATAATTTGGCTTTTTTTTTTTTGACCAAAAAAAAACCCTTTATGTCAAAGTGAAATCAGGTTTCTACAAAAATGTAATGGGAAATAAGTGATTGTATAAATATTCACCCCATTTAAAATGACTGACCTAATTCAACAGAGGTCCAGCGAGTTGGTGCTAGTAGTCTCACAAGTGGTGAAATGGGGTTCACCAGAGTGCAGTGAATGTGTCTCAAGTGATTGTAGTATAAAGAGACAGGTTCTTCACCAGTCAAAGCCTTATGGGAGAGCAGCAAAGAGAAAGCCCTTTTGAAGAAAATGCATATTAAATCTTGACTAGAGTTCACCAAAGGCATGTGGGAGACTCCAGGGTCAAATGGAAGAAAGCTCTTTGGTCTGATGAGACCAAAATGGTAGCCACCAGGCAAGATGCTATGTTTGGCAGACACAAACGCTGCACATCACCACAAACACACCGACCCCACTGTGAAGCACGGTGGTGCCAGCATCATGCTGTGCGGATGCTTCTCGGCACCCAGCCCTGGAAGGCTTATAAAGGGAGAGGGTAAAACTTATTCAGTCTGCAAGAGAGGTATGGGTTAGGCGAAGATTTATTTTCCAGCAAGACGATGAGCCGAAGCATATAGCAAAAGCTACACAGAAATGGTTTAAAGACAACAAGGTGAGTGTTCTGGAGTCACCAAGTTAAAGCCCAGACCAATAGAGAATTTGTGGCAGCATTTGAAAAGGGCTGCTTGAGCCTGATCACCTTGCAACCTGGCAGAGCTTGAGCACTTTTGCAAAGAAGAATGGAGTAAAATTGCAGTGTCCAGATGTGCAAGCCTGAGTGAGATCTGTCCACACAGGCCCAGTACTGTGATTGCAGTCAAAGGTGCATCTACTAAATATTGATTTGAAGGGGGTGAATATTTATACAGTCACTTATTTTATTTGACATTACTTTGTAGAAACCTGTTTTCACTCTGACAGAGGTTTTTTTTGTCAAAAAATCCAATTTATATTGACTTATAAAATCAATACAAGGGAAAACATCCAAGGGGGTGAATACATTTTATAGGCACTATGTATTAAATGTTGTTGTGTGCTCTGTAATGTCCAATGCTGGGCTGAGGACACCGTGTGTGTGTGTGTGCCAACATGAGTGTAGAGCTGATGGTGACAGCGTCATAGTCCTTCTCTTCCTGTTTGTCAAAATTATGCTGACAGCACTCCCAAACTCAGCCAGAAGAACCCGGCAACAACCAGGACTGAGTGTTACTTGCTCCTGTCAGAAACATTTAGCATCAGGATCGCTGAAACAGAAACTTTTGCAAAGAGAGACTGCAGCCTTACTTGTGTTGTTTAGCCCATCACAGGATGCTGTAATATTGACTGACAGTCTTCTCCTCAGCAGGACTAGCAGCCACACATCTATAAGAGGAGCTGGAGTCCTGCCTGTGTATGGTGAGAGGCAGGGAGAGAGCAGAGCTGCTCTGGTTCAGCTGCATCCCAGCTGGTCACACCTCTTTATCCACCCAGCTGTCAGTCAGGAGAGACACATTTAGAGAGTACTTTCTATCAAATAAAGTTAATTTACAGTCTGACTACATCAGATTTATCCTAACACATATTTAGGTTGTGATTAAATAATTTACTAATGATTTAATAGCTTTTAAAAATGCTAAATATAGAAATATTTCTCCAACTTTTTATGGAAATATTCAATAAAAGATCTACTGTATGTAAAGACAAGCTTTGCAAATAAAAGAAGTACTCAAGTCTTTTACTTAAGTAATCAGTAATGCCACAGTGTATGCATCATTGTTAGCATCAAAATTAATATAGGGTACCAAATGTAATACATACTATATACTGCATGCATTGTACATAATGATTATTGATGTATCACTGTGTACACATCACTTGTTTCAACTGGTAAATTTTAAGTACTTTGTAAACTACACAATACATTCATCTCTGATAATGATCTGTAATCTATTTGTCAGTAATGCTTTGAATTAATAATGTGCACAATGATCACCTCTGAAACTCACTGGAGTAGAAGCATGAAGTAGCATAAAAATGGAAATGTACAGTGGGTACGGAAAGTATTCAGACCACCGTTACATTCTACCACTGCAAGTCCTTTTATATTTATCTACATAATATTGAGATAACATGTACATTTCTATGATGGTATGTCACAGTTGTTCTGCAGAAGTTGTATATATGTCATATAAATGATTCCTTTATTCTCATTTACCATTTTACCCCAGCTGTAATTCCACATGGCCCCTGCAGAGGTCTGCATATACTTAGTTTTGTCAGGCTGCACACAGTTACAGTAAAAGTAAAATGGCAAACACTTCATCAGACTGTCACACATGAGACACTGTTCAGGACAATAATACCGAATGTGGCAAATAATTCTTACCATATTAACACCTGCTCACTTATCACTGATCAGCTTTGTGGTGTTGCAGAAACATTGCTGATATGTGGAGACTCGGATCTTGTACTTTTTAATGAACTAATAGATTTTCATATTGCTTTTTAAACATTTTTGTTGCATATTTTCATGTCATACTGATGTTTGTCTATTGTCACTTCAACTAAATCCCGCTCAGTGCCCCCTGGAGTCTAACACATTTACCATCCCTTCTCTATGTTGTGTCTTCTTGGTAAGGTTGTTGTTTAGCTGCTGAGGCTTTGCCTCTACTAGAGGCACAGTAATACACAGCTGAGTCTTCAGCTTTGACATGATGTATCTGCAGTGAAGATTTAAGCACTGCAGGCCAGGACATGGTGTACTTGGAATTGTTGAAAGGAGCCTCAATGCTCCATTCATATTTATTAACAGAATACAGGTATGTGACCAGCTGTATTTTCCCAATGCTGCTCTGTCTGTACCAGTACATGTAGTAAAACTGACTGCCATCTTGTTTGTACTGCAAAGTTGCAGCTTTGTCTCATTCACCACTGAATACAAATGGAGGTTGGTGAACTTTTACACAAAGGGAGAAATCTGGAAAACAAGAAAACACAGCAGCAAACAAATTAAAGCTTCATCTAGGACATCTGTAAAGGAAAAACATCATTAGTGTTTTTTTTCCCAACTAAATTTAAATATTCTTACCAGAGAAGAATATAATTGCAACCAAGAGGAGCTTAATTTCCATAGTGATCAGATTAAGGGTAAATAAAATATATCCATTTATTTCACATTTGCAACCATAATTCAGACTGAACAGCTGTGGGTAGAACTTACTGTGCTGCTACAGTCAAACTTACTAAATAAGCTCTGATCCTCTTCCTCTTTTTTTGTTTTTCAGACTACTACAAGGTCAGAAGGCGTTTCTCAGAACAGCTACAGTATCCTAGTGGCCGCGAGCAGCAACTGCAGCTACACTATCCTTGTTCAAGACCACTGTGGCTGTGGTTATTAAAAGACTTTACAGTTTTAGTTGCTTATTCAACAACTGATTAGATTGTTAACAATCATATAGTCACTGCAAGAGTAATTAAAGTGGTGGTGGAGAGTGTTAACAGTTCTGAAAATGTAGATATGTTTATTGCTCTGTCTTAACCAGCCAAGTCGGATCCCTTTTGCGATAGACAAATCTGCCAGTTTTTCCACAGACGTTCCAGACAGCCAGTGATCTGCTGACTTTCCCCTCTGTGCCACCATTAGGATCTGTCTGAGACTTCACAAGTAAGATTTGTCACGTTACACTTTAACAGAATTGAATAGGCAGGAAGAAATCTCCTCTGCAGTTTGTCTGTATTTACAACCCCCAAAAAATTTGGGACAGCATGTAAAATCAAAATTAAAACTGAAAACAGTGATTTGTAAAACATACCACCCCAACTTTTTATGATTCTGGGTTTAGGCATTGTTAATGAAATGCTGATTCATCTTGTTAAATATTCTCAGTATCAGCTGGTCAGAGCCAATACAAAAACAACTCTACATGTGGTCAATTCAGAGTATGTTTCCCCTCTGTTTGGGTTCTCTGTTTACCAGAGTATCCTGCTCTAACTTCAGCTGCACAGAGAGGAAAGGCACACTAAGCAAAACAGAGTTTATTGATTTTATCAAGTCATATACAATCATATCCATTTACAGTATGTTGTTCCTCATTCATCCATATTCATGTTTGAAAACCACAGCTAGTTTGTGGAGTACTGAGGATGTACCACCACTTGGTAGGAGAACCGGTTTGAGTGGCATGTATAGACTTGCTCTGTGCCACTTGGAACAAATACAAGAGTCCCGTCATCAACTCCATTAAATTCATCAACATAGGACACATACCTGCCTTCACACATAACAACAAGCCTATTCCTGTAACGAATACGTTCCTCCATCTCACTGGGTAAATTATGGTTCTTTTCTTGAATCTTCAAACTGACAGCTGGCAAGGAAGGGCAAGAGACACTTTCACTTGAGCAGTCTTCATCACGGATATATACCCTGGTTTTCCAGCGCATCTTGTGAAAAATAAAGTAAGCGCTGTTATGAACAGGTGTTTGAAAATCAGATGTCAGACTACTGATGCTCTCGCCACGAAGCCTGTAGAACCCAAAATTCTTGTAGGCACTGATGTCCTGAGTGCTGAAGCTAAAGCTCCATGGACCTCCTGTGTAAATCCTGGATGTGTAGACATGTTGTTCTTCTGTCAGGTGACTGAGCAGCATCATGACAGGCAGGGCATTAAACTGAAAACCCTGCAACTTACTGGCATGGTACTGTGCGCCATCTAGTGTGTATAAGTCCTCAGCTGGTATCATTGGGAAATGAATGAGCTTGAGAAGGCTCTCAGGAATAGTAGTGTTTCCTTGAGCTGCCACCCATCTCTCCAGGCCTCTCAGGATGACGGTTTCATTACGCACCACAAGGTCTGACCGAGAAAGAAGAGCTTTGACCAGACCAAACTGAAGAATTGTCCAGGCTGGGGAACGGATCAGTGCCTCACAGTTCCACGCCAGGTAGCGAAGACAGATTTCCTGCAGTGCCTCATCACCTGTACGAATTGCATACTCATAGAAAAAGTTCTGATTCTGAAAAACGACATCCTCTGGGAGAAACAGTCTGAAAAGATTTTCTGCTTCATTCTGAATGTCTTTCACACCCCAGTCAAATGCCATCTTGAGAATGCAACAAGCAGAGGATAGTGTGACTTTGAGCTTTCTTGTGTAGAAGTATCTGAAATTCAGACATTTTAATTAGCAAGGCTTAGCTTCTAACAGCACACATACAACAAATTATTAGTTAAAAGTGTTTGGAATTAGATACCAAATTTAAGTAACAGATAGTGCAAAGCGATTTGAGATGTAAGGTTTACCTCATAAAATATGGTGCCCCAAAAATGATAAAATGTAGTAAAAGGTATAAATACAATACCGGAATTAATAACTAATATTCTCAGTTTAATAATTAAGTGTAAAAGGTATAGAAAGGAAAATAAGCTTTACATATTTTCTTTCCTATCAATTGATTTTCTTTTTTTCACTAACAAATTTTTCAGTACCCTAATTCTCCCAAATTTGGTCTTGCCACATATTTAATCATTTAGACATTATTTCCCCCATGCAACATTTCATTATCATCACCACCTTTCCCACCTTCCTAATTCTTAATTGTTTTATCAGCCGATTGGTGGAAAAAACAGAAACAAAATTGTATGAAGGTGTACTTTAGTTTCTTAATTTTAGTTATTTAACTAACAATAGCATTTTTTTTAGTTTATTGTTGATTTGTCTGGTAAGCTTTTAATAAGTTTAGTCTGTTCCATTATTATTATCTGCTGTGGCCAATTCATGCACTGTCATGCTACATGAGATATGTCTGGAAGTCTGACCAACTCTTTTGTCTGCTACGATCCACAGGCTGAGGGAATCCCCTTGTTCATGCAGCAGATAGCTAATTGGTTCTGTGATGCTATTCACAATTGTTATGGCCCAATGCTTTGTCAGCACATTCTGAGAGCCTCATTGCCTGCCCTTAACAGGGGTGAGTCAGGGAAACATATTTGCCTGGCAGCCTCATGATCTAATGTGCAGTCTTATCTCAGGGACATAATTAATTGTCTGTCCCATGCTTTGCTTAGTACAACATACTGCATGTGGGAGCATTGTCACAGTCATGTTAACACAAGCAGAGCAGTAGGAGCACCAACATTTTATAATACAAGGATGCTAGCTCCTGATTGGGTGGTGAGTGCAACAATCTGTCTTAGGGTGCCAGGGTGGAGCCTCAGTGGATTAAAGCAGTAGTGAAAACTGTTAGCCCATACTGAGCTACAAACATACTTATATAGTACAGATCCTCATAGAACTGGATCTAGGTATCTTGAATTTTCAGGGCTCCATAGACAGATACTGTATATATATATAGTGGCAGTTTGAAGTCGCTTTTACCTGACAAAGTTGTTGGCATGTTGAATGCAGTCAGAATTAACATCAATGCTGAGGCTGTTGAAATCTGGCTGTGTAGTTTTCAGGTCTGAGTTTAGAGAAAGGATGATTTTGTGAGCACAGATTGTCTCCACAGTGTTGTTGTCCACCACCACTACAATGTTGATATCACAGTCATCTCCACTGTCAAACAGTTCCCCAAGCTGGTGAGAGAGGCTTGTGTTGTGGTCCAAATCATATACATAGCTGAGATCTCTGTTGGTAGGTTCTGGGCCTGATAGAGATCAACATAAGCACAGTAAGTGAGACGGGTTCAGTGTGTTATATTTTGTTCATCAGAGTACAGCTTGGGTTGCCATACCATTTTCACATCGGACACCAGCATCTTCACCATGACCACAGTTATGGACCCCCCACCCAGGGAACTGACACTGAAGCAGGTGTGTCTCTGTCCCACCACACCCTAAATCATCCATCCAAATGTTGCCTTCCCCTAAGACAAGAGTGTTCACACAATAAGGAATAGTTAGTTTCATAATAATTTGCAGAAAATATTGTCAATAATGTTCCAACACTTATTTTGTGAGTTATTCTGAGTTGTTTCTGACGAGGCAGTCCCAGACATGGTTACTATTGACTGACTTTCCGCACTGTCACAGGTAGGTAGAGCCTCCTTACCGCTGCCAAATGTAGCTGATTGCAGAGCTTCTTTTGCACCGAGGAAACGGAGCTGCCGACACACCACTTGGGCTTCATTCATATCCCAGTTGTCATCACACACAGTTCCCCAAGCACCATTATGAAAGATCTCAACACGCCCCTCTGAGGAATCTTGACCACCAACCAATCTAGTAAAACCTTCTTCTTGACCTAAAGTGATGCAACACAATCAATCAAATGTTAAATAATAACCAACCTATATACACTGATTGTTACTCAAATAGTCAAAGATGAAAAAGACATCTGTATTTACACAAGTAAACCATGTCTGAGCCCAGGTGTTGCTATATATTTGCAGTAGAGTTATGTTGAATGGTAAAGGATTCTTTAAAATATTTATATGATAAACAATTATAAATATGGTTTCTCTTAAGAATGTTGGCATTATAAACATTATAAAGAAGTTATGTCTTAAACTATGTGTTGCCTCCATTATCATTTATAAAATAAGGCTGGGTTCATACCAATTGATAAAATAGTTAGTTTATTAGATCCAAAGATACTCAAAGAAAAGCAAAGTAAAATGTTATATGATGTTATACAATTTTTAAATATATATTTTTTAAATGTAGTCAAAATAATCTGAGTTAGTTTCTTCCACCTTTATTGCCAGAGTTCATTTACAGCTTCATGTGATAATCACTGTTTACTCACCAGCAGACAAGCTGATGCTCAGCAGAAGGATGCAGATTAATAACATACTCTCTGTCATTTTGGTTGCATTACACTGGGGAAAACAGAAAAATACATGTCAGCAAAGCTGTCAGGACAAATTTAAATGCAACACTATCATGGGTAGGATGGTGTACAAGGAGTTGTCTGTATGTACATCTAGATAATCTCCATTCATTTGGCAACATGCATTAAGTTTTGAACGTTGGTTATGTTTGGTTAATTTACTGGACTGTGCACCACCTCTCTTCTGCCAGTCAGAACATCGCACACTGCTGTAGGCAATCTGAGTCTGCTGTGCCTGGGTGGTCATGTTGTCATGCTAGAACACCTTTCAGTGCTGGAAAATCAACTGTATTTTACTTCTGAAGTCAGAAAAGGGTCTTTTTTGGTGCCTGTTCTATAGTCTACATGTTTCAACAGTAACATATTATGTAACTGAAATTATGGTAAGGAACCTTTAATAAAGGTTTAGAATGTTATTGTCAGGTTTTCACAGCCTGATTAATTTTATGTTAGGACTTTCCAGCTTTATTGCCCAGTTTAATACATTTTTTAGAAAGTTAGTGAAAAATTAATTAAAGTAAATTGCATTACTTTAAGTAAATCATAGTTACATTACTTATTCTATTTTAATGGGGTAACTAGTAATCTGTAACCTATTTGAACCCATTTTGAAAGTAACCTTCAACTGGTCTCATTTAACTCAGATGCAGCAGAGCTAAGTTGGTCCGGCTTCTTACTGTTTTGTCACTCTTATTTATAGTTCAGTTTAAAATATAACTAAATGTCACTAAACCAAATATAAACTCCTCATAAGAGCAAAATGTAACACTTTTTGATGCAGTACCAGCCTCATACATACATACAATAGAGATGCACTGTGGATGGGTTTTCTAACATCTAACTCAACTACAGCTTCAGTGAACATTTACAGTATGGTGTGACCAAACTGATGTCTTTCTCTAAATAAATAACTGCAGTGCCATTAATAGTATGTACCTTTATCTTGTTAAATAGCTTAATGAACTTACCAGAACTCAAAATGAAGTGAGTTTAAGAAAGGAATTTCAGGGATGAGGTAAACGGGAGAAATCCATTCACAGTTAAGTACAGTTCCAGGAAGAACCACACCCACTAAAGAGGTGTTCCGCAGAAAATTATTTAAAATCTGATGCCACATTTTGTCCTCAATCATTTAAAAAATTTCAACAGTCACATAAACCACATTTGCCACATGTTTATTAATTTATTGGTTCATACACACTATATTATTCAAACATCAAACAATCACTATATTATCCAACACAAAAAACAATTCTCCTATATGACACATCTCTGACTGGGTGGGTACACACAGCTCACAAACCTGTGAAAACACATGTCGGTGGTTGTCACGTAATGGAAGATCATACCAGCCTAGAGAAACACAGAATGAAAAACCGTTGATCATTAGAACAATCAAGAAATATAACTGAGCAAGAAAATGATCACACCATATACCAAGTCTTGCTTCTCTTTGAAATGGTAAAAGACAATGTAAAGAGATGTCAGAATGCTGCAGAGCCTTCTTCTTTTAGGCTTCCTTTCTCTGGAATAATCTTCTTGATGACATTAGTGGGCCTGAATCTGTTGAGTATCTCTTATTTGTAAACATTCAATGCAAAAAAAATGCTGTTCTGAAAGGTGCCCACAAACAAAAGAAGTGAGTTGAGACAAGCTACAGGCTGTCAATCATTTGTCAAAGTGTTTATTTGTCATATGCACAGTTAGGAAACTCCAACAGTCCCAGTTTAGCCGCCATGTGTTGGAGTTCACCCCGGTGAACGAGAGGGCTGTTTCCCTGCGCCTTCAGGTCGGGGATAGGTCTCTCATTTGTGCCTACGGGCTGAATGGCAGTGGAGGGTACCCGGCCTTCTTGGAGTCTCTGGGAAGGGTGCTGGAAAACGCTCCAACTGGGGACTCCGTTGTTTTACTGGGGGACTTCAACACTCACGTGGGCAGCGACAGTGAGAGTCACACAAACCACATTTGCCACGTTTATTTATTTATTGGTTCATACATACTACTGTATATTATTCAAACATCAAACAATCACTATATTATCCAACACAAAAAACAATTCTCCTATATGACACATCTCTGACTGGGTGGGTACACACAGCTCACAAACCTGTGAAAACACATGTCGGTGGTTGTCACGTAATGGAAGATCATACCAGCCTAGAGAAACACAGAATGAAAAACCGTTGATCATTAGAACAATCAAGAAATATAACTGAGCAAGAAAATGATCACACCATATACCAAGTCTTGCTTCTCTTTGAAATGGTAAAAGACAATGTAAAGAGATGTCAGAATGCTGCAGAGCCTTCTTCTTTTAGGCTTCCTTTCTCTGGAATAATCTTCTTGATGACATTAGTGGGCCTGAATCTGTTGAGTATCTCTTATTTGTAAACATTCAATGCAAAAAAAATGCTGTTCTGAAAGGTGCCCACAAACAAAAGAAGTGAGTTGAGACAAGCTACAGGCTGTCAATCATTTGTCAAAGTGTTTATTTGTCATATGCACAGTTAGGAAACTCCAACAGTCCCAGTTTAGCCGCCATGTGTTGGAGTTCACCCCGGTGAACGAGAGGGCTGTTTCCCTGCGCCTTCAGGTCGGGGATAGGTCTCTCATTTGTGCCTACGGGCTGAATGGCAGTGGAGGGTACCCGGCCTTCTTGGAGTCTCTGGGAAGGGTGCTGGAAAACGCTCCAACTGGGGACTCCGTTGTTTTACTGGGGGACTTCAACACTCACGTGGGCAGCGACAGTGATACCTGGAGGGGGATGATTGGAAGGAACGGCCCCCCCGATTTGAACCCAAGTGGTGTTCTGTTATTGGACTTTGGTGCTAGTCACAGTTTGTCCATAACAAACACCATGTTCAAGCATAAGGGTGTCCATCAGTGCACGTGGCACCAGGACACCCTAGGTCGGAGGTCGATGATCGACTTTGTGGTTGTTTCATCTTACTTGCAGCCGTATGTCTTGGACACTCAGGTGAAGAGAGGTGCGGAGCTGTCAGCTGATCACCACCTGGTGGTGAGCTGGATCCGATGGCGGGGGAGGAAGCTGGACAGACTCGACAGACAGACCCAAACGTATTGTGAGGGTCTGTTGGGAATGTTTAGCAGAATCCCCTGTCAGAGAGATCTTCAACTCCCGCCTCCAGCAGAATATAAGCATATCTGTAACATATAAGTATGTAAACTTATGTGTGTTATAAAATAAAACCATTCTTAAGTGCATAAAATAAAAATCACCCTAACAAACCACACCCACTAAAGAGGTGTTCCGCAGAAAATTATTTAAAATCTGATGCCACATTTTGTCCTCAATCATTTTAAAAATTTCAAGAGTCACACAAACCACATTTGCCACGTTTATTTATTTATTGGTTCATACATACTACTGTATATTATTCAAACATCAAACAATGACTATATTATCCAACACAAAAAACAATTCTCCTATATGACACATCTCTGACTGGGTGGGTACACACAGCTCACAAACCTGTGAAAACACATGTCGGTGGTTGTCACGTAATGGAAGATCATACCAGCCTAGAGAAACAGAGAATGAAAAACCGTCAATCATTAGAACAATCAAGAAATATAACTGAGCAAGAAAATGATCTTACCATATACCAAGTCTTGCTTCTCTTTGAAATGGTAAAAGACAATGTAAAGAGATGTCAGAATGCTGCAGAGCCTTCTTCTTTTAGGCTTCCTTTCTCTGGAATAATCTTCTTGATGACATTAGTGGGCCTGAATCTGTTGAGTATCTCTTATTTGTAAACATTCAATGCAAAAAAAAAAATGCTGTTCTGAAAGGTGCTCAGCTGGGAGCTTGAAATAAAGATTATGTGACTTTTGGTGTCAACACTGATTATGACCAGAAATGACTTGGACAACGTGAAGGACTCAGAGTCCACAAGAGCCAGACAGCAACAGTTTGACACTAGGCACAAGGAGATGGATGAACCAGGTGTGGTTGTTATGGTCTGATGTGAACTAAATTAATTCAGGCAAATTATCCCAATGATTATTTATTATTACAATACTTCTAAACAGTTCAATAAATTGTAAGATAATTCAACAATCAGGAAGGCAGGGAACCGATTCACCATCTCCACCGAGAAATAAAAGTATTAGATAAGAAGACTGTCAAAGAGTCAGTCATTGTTGGCCACAAGGTACAGTCAGTCAGAGTCCAGAGTCAGGTCGGTCCCCTCTTGGCCAGGTTCTGGCTTTTTGTCTGTCCTTCCCAAACGCACACACACACTAACCCACAACTATTCTAACTTTTATCTTCTCCCAGTTACACACCCTGTACCCTCCCCTCCTATTGCTTAAGCCAGAGTCACAGTTTTATGCCAGCTCTACACCCCTTATTCCCGGACTTGTCTGCGATATCCAGTAAATGAACTTCTAGGTCGCACTGACAAAGCACACATTTCCTTTTCTAAACATGAACATAAAAGTGAGCACAAGGCTGAAGTTATGCCCAACTTTAAGCTTTAAATTTAAGGGAGGCTGCTCTCTAGATGTTTATTCACAAGACGAACCCATAAACTAAAAGAGGACATGAGCCAGGATAACTGGCTAACTTCATCAACCAACTCCTTCAGTCAAATCTCTTAACATCTCACATCCTAGCAGTAATTAACTACGTATAGTGAACAAATTAACTATATGAAATGACACATGACTTCCCATTCATAACAGACTACAAATAAACAGACATGAACATAAAAATGAACAACAAACATGAAATGGTGATCCTGTTCCCCCCTGCCAGGTAACAACACGGTTTTCAGTATTCCCAAGTGTCTGTACTCTAAAACAAACAGCCTCAGTGCATATGATTACAATTATTTCTTCACTGCACATTCAGGCAAAAAAACCCATTATATATTATATATTGATTATTGTTTGTTCTTTTTGTCTATTCTTTTTGTCTTTTTTTTGGGGGGGGGGGGGGGTCCTGTACCACCCCCCTTTTTACAACCCCCATTTTTGGGTGATCACCAACCATCCTGCAGTGAACCTGATTGTAGAAAAAACCAGACATAGTGAAAATTTTGAAAATTAACTCAAAATATAACATAGCTGTAACACAAAGACCAATAATTGAACTGCTTGTGTAAATATTAAATATTGCCTATTAAATATACTTTAATCTAATTCCCTTATATATGAGAATACAAGCTCAAACCAAAAATCTTCTGCTCATGGATACATCTGAGATGAAAATACTCAATGATGTAAACAATTAAGTAATGAATGTATGAATAACAAGGTACTAAATAACTGCTATGCATGAATTCTGTGTAGTATGAATGTATGAAAATATAATGTCCAAGTCCATTCTCCTTTGATCAGTTCACTTCCTTGCAGTTTCACTCTGTCACCTCCTCAATACCGTCTGCTTTTTTCCCATCCTTGCCGGCTGCAATGTCTTTCTCTCAACTGCTCTAAGCATGACTGAACTCAGCATCTCTGACTTGCGCTTGCAAATAGATGAGAACACAGCTGGGTCATAACCCTAACACTAATCCCTAACCTTGAAAGATGCAGAACATAGGTCAATCATATTAAACCACTTGACCTCAGGTGGAACATCAAATTAAATTTTATTTATATAGCGCCAAATCACAACAAAAGTCATCTCAGGACACTTTACAAAGTAAGGTCTAGACCTTACTCTTATCAATATTATTACATAGGGAAAACCCAACAAATCCCCCTTGAGCAAGCACTTGGTGACAGTGGGGAGGAAAAACTCCCTTTAATGGAAGAAACCTCCGACAGACCCCGGCTCTTGGTGGGCGGCTTCCGGGCTGCTTGGGCAGCCTGGGGGTTGGAAGATCTCTGGACTTGTAATGTTAATTTTGCCTGTGATCCTTGAATAAACCAACACGGTTATATTTTTTATATATCCAAGTGGTCTGAGTCATCCCTCTGAGTTCCTGGTTTGAAAGAACCGGACGTGGCTTTATAATAGAATAAAGCCTTTATTAGTAATGTGTAATGGTGGCATATAGAAGCATAGGGAGAGAGAGGAAAGGAGAGAGAGGAGGGGAGGGGAGAGAAACTCAGAGCATCATGGGGCCCCCCAGCAGCCTAGGCCTATAGCAGCATAAATAAGGGAAGGCTCAGGGTCACCCGATCCCGCCCTAACTATAAGCTTTATCAAAAAGGAACGTCTTAAGTCTAATCTTAAAGGTAGAGAGGGTGTCCGCCTCCCGAACTGCGACTGGGAGTTGGTTCCATAGGAGAGGAGCTTGATAGCTAAAGGCTCTGCCTCCCATTCTGCTTCTGTGGACTCTAGGAACCTCAAGTAAACTTGCACTCTGAGAGCGAAGTGCTCTGTTAGGATGATACGGCTCTACGAGGTCTTTAAGATACGATGGAGCCTTGTCATTAAGGGCTTTGTATGTTAGGAGAAGGATTTTAAATTCTATTCTGAATTTTACAGGGAGCCAGTGGAGAGAAGCTAATATGGGAGAGATATGATCTCTCTTGCTAGTTCCTGTCAGTACTCTGGCTGCAGCATTTTGGATTAACTGGAGGCTTTTTAGGGAATTATTGGGACATCCTGATAGTAAAGAGTTACAGTAGTCCAGCCTGGAAGTAACAAATGCATGGCCCAGTTTTTCAGCATCACTTTGAGACAGGATGCTCCTGATTTTCGCAATATTCGCAGGTGAAAGAAGGCAGTTCTAGTGACTTGGTTTATGTGTGATTTAAAGGACATATTTTGATATTGATATATTCCAATGTTCCTCACAGTAGTACTGGAGGCAAGAGCTATGTCATCTAAAGTAACTATATGATTAGACAGCAGATTTCTAAGGTTTTCAGGCCCAAGCACAATAACTTCAGTTTTGTCAGAGTTTAGAAGTAAGAAGTTGCAGGTCATCCAGGCCTTTATGTCTTTAAGACATGCTTGAAGTTTGACCAGCTGACCTGATTCATTTGGCTTCATAGATAAATATAACTGACTATCATCTGCATAGCAATGGAAATTTATGTTGTGCTTCCTGATAATATTGCCTAAAGGGAGCATGTATAAAGTGAAGAGAATTGGACCTAACACAGAGCCCTGTGGAACGCCGTGACTAACTTCAGTTTGTGTGGAACATTCGTCATTAACATGAACAAATTTACATTTAAATTACATTTACCCACAGTACATGTAAATTTAGAGCTTCAGTTTAAAAATCCTCTATGACCTCATTTAAAGATATATCAGGTTTAACACATCACCTAAATAACGTACCACTTGACACTTATTTTTGTCAACTTTCATCACAGGCAAGATTGAAGTATTACTGCATAAATTTTGCCATATAATCATTGAGCCTATATTCACCCTAATGCAACATGTAGAATGCTCTTTTTCCTTTTTTTCTCATTACAGCTAACTATTTCCCTATCCCAGTAAGAGAAAATTATATTTGAGCCTTCTGTTCTTTAAGCTAAATATGTGACTGTACTTCAGACTGTCTTAAAATATTGAAGAGTGCAGTGAAGTTGACAAACAGGAGGTGATGCTTCTGACAAATCAACATTAATGAAGTTCATTCACATTTGAACTAAATTTATAAAGGGGTTATCCACATCCTCAAGCCAATACACCATTGCCTCGGCTTTCTTTGTCCTGTGTCCCACAGTCATTTGGCCATGTAGTCTCAACAGTCAAAGACACAACGTCACATTCCAGATATCAGCACTTGCAGCTCAGTCTTTTTAACCACTACACAGGTCAAGGAGATAAAGATTTCCTCTGACAAAACCCTTACAGGGCTTAATGCAGAGTGGGAAGACTGGTGTTTTGTTAGGGCAGGAGGAGGTAGCTGCCAATCTCTGCAGAAAGACTTTTAAAATAAAGTGCACCAGGTTGTCCAAAAAAGGATGAACTTGATCATCAGTGCCGGGACCTAGGTGATGGGAGTGGTAGAGGAGAACATGGAGAATGTGGCCAAGCTGCAAACTACTGAGACAGGTCTCCACCAATGTGAGACCCAATGGCAAATACAGTACAAAGCTCTGGAGCATCACCTCAGATGTGAACTGGCCAAAAAAGAAGGACAGCTTCAAAAGACGCAGGAGCTGCAGAAACAGAGCGGAGAGACAGGGGAGAAGCGGTTCATCAAGGAGCAGGACTGGCACAACAAGGTGAGCAAGATGGAGGAGGAGATCAAGCTCCAGATCAAACAAAATTTTAAGCTTCAGGTACAACACATCAGCCAGTTGTTTTGATTTGAATAATAACTAATTGAATTGTAAGTTTGTTTCAGATTTGGAAGAGAAAATTGTGAAATATATGCTGTCTGTTTTTTTTGTGAACTTGCCTTAAAATCTGACAAAGAAAAGGCAAAGATGAATTAGGAGGAAAAGAAAGCAAAGAAGGAGACAGAAAAGCAGGTGAAGAATGTAATGAAGAGTAAGGAGATGGAGAAGAAAGAAGGGGAGGAGAGAGAAGAAGGAGAAGAAGGGAATATCATCTGTTCTCTCTTTCTAACCTCTCCCATCCTCTTACCCCCAGCCCCCCACAAATATTTCCCCTTCCCACACTTCCTCTCCCTCAACCACCTCCACCCTCCCATCAACATCATCTTACCTCTTACCCCCTCCCCTTACCTCCTTACCTTCCACTCTCAGACCTCCATCTCCTCTTCCTGGGCGACATGGGTGACTCGGTGATCAGCAGCACAGCCTCAGGGAAACATGTTCTCCCACTCTCCAAACACATGCATGTAAACTGATCATATTGGAACAAAATAATTCACTGTAAAACAATGCAATTGCATCTTGTTTCTGCTGTTGTGAACACCAACCTAATAATGATCATTTTTCTTGGCTCACACCATCTACTGGAAAGTCTGAAGAGATGATAAGGCTTTACCAGGTTACACAAGTAAACTGCATTCATTAAAAGAAAGAAAGAAAGAAAGAAAGAGATATGAATCTCATAGTCTAATTAGGAGATATTTTTTGTCTATCCTATATATCTTTATAATGAATAGCTTAAACATCAACATGATATTTTTATTCAACAGTGTATTTTGGAAAATGTTATATGAATTGTTAAAGGTCTTGTGTGAACAGATAGCCTATAGTAGCAGATGACTTCAGTGATACAGTACATTGCAGTCTATAATTATTAAGATAGGCCATTAGTATCGTATTCGGCAAGTTCTGATGCTCCTGTCCCATCACGTCTAATGTAGGCCTACTTCTGAGATCCTGATTTAATTTAGAAACATAGCCTACTTAATATATATGTACTGTATATTATTGTTGTTATTATTAACTGCAGGTTCCTGTGCTCTGTCTTGTACAGACCCGGAATGGTGTTTGGTTTCGTTGCTAGGTAACCGTTGTCTAGTTGTAATAAACTATGGTTAGTGGAGGGAAAAGCTACCTATGGAGCTAATCAAGTCGCGGAAAATGAGCATCTTTGAAGACAAACCCATTAATTTTGTTAATTATAGCGTGTTAGGTAACCGTTCGACGAGCAGCTAGATTCACGCCTGTGTCTGGCTCTGGTTCTTGGAGCAAAAAAAAGTTTATAGAATTAGTGTAAGTTCTCCGGCGTGAGAAGCGAAGCAGAAGTGGGAACACGATGTCGATGTCAGCACAGGAAGAACAAGCGAACATCGGTAAAGTGCTGAGTTTTCTTAGGCAATGGGACCGCGGTGGCAGGAGAGTCCGCAGCTGCATGTTGAACACCTTTTTGACCAAAAACACAGGGAAAACGTGTTATGAGCTGGAGCTGGAGTTTGCACAGGTGGCCAGTCTATTTCTGGCTCGACTCACCACATGGATGAGACTCACGTATCTTTTCTTCATCTTGGTGCTTCAGCCCCGGGGAAAATCTGGCCAGTCACAGTCGATTTAAATTTAATATTGCCAATAATTAACAGCTAATGCAAATGTATAATAGATTGTTTGTTTGTTCATAGTTGTGTCTTAGTTTAATGTCTGCATGTACAGTAAGGGTTTGCTGAGGTTACTCTTCCTTGCCACTGTAATCAGCTGAGTATCAGTCCTTCACTGAATATTCAGATACATGTTTGGGACATGTTTGGGACTCCAGCTGAAAGCACTTGGGATTTTCCTTTCTATATCAAGCCAGTGAGTGAGATAAAATACTGCATCATAGTCCGTACAATACTGTAACTGAGTCATTTTCTCATCAAACCAGTGAGTGAGATATAATACTGCATCATAGTCTGTACAATACTGTAACTGAGTCATTTTCTTCAGTGGCCCACCTTTCTGGTATTCCCCAGTGATCAATACCTGATGGAGTTCCTGGAGGATGGAGGGGTTCTCACTCTCCTGGACATCTTGAGCCACGCTCAGAGCAAAGAGGAGGACAAGGCAGAGGCCCTGCATCTTCTGCTCACTGTCTCAAATGCTGGTTGCAAGTACAGAGAGATAATCTGTGAAAGCTGTGGTACATTTCATAAAGAATTTGCCTATAATTTATAGTGTTGTATAGACTAGCATTGTATAATATGTGCATGTGGATAATCTCCTTATTAAAACAGTTTACAATTTCACTATAAATAGATAAATATAAATTTTAGTCTCTTCAAAGTGCATGTCATTTGGATTGATGTAATTTGCACAGCACTATAGGCACCATCATGTCAGCTTTGTCCTTTCTATTGTTGACTTTCCTGCAGGTGTGAAAGTCATAGCGGAGTGCCTGGCCAAGTCAAATGCAGAGGAAACCCAAGAGGTAGCATGGACTCTGATGGAATCCCTGTCGCATGGAAATCCTAAATACCTAAACCAAATTTATAAATGTCTGATTACTCTCATGACTCATACTTCTCCTAAGACTCAGCAGCTGGTCTTACATGCTTTACGCACTGTGCAGGTAAAACCAGAGACATCCTGAGTGTACAAGTGTCAGTATATTACAATAAGCATTTACTTTTTGTCATTGTCAGAGCCTGTACATGCACTCATTCTTGCGGTTTCATACAATGAACCTTGCCTTTAAAAAAAATTATCTGGCTTTTCTTTTATCGTGATTACTGAACTGCAGATTTTATTGTTAATACCCTGGCAAATGATGTTATGTCTACAATTTAAGCAATACAACAAGTTTCCCATTATTCTCTTCAACAGTCCAAATTGAAGACAATCAATCACAGCATTGTAGAACCTCTGTTGAATATGCTCACGTCTCTGCAGCTGGACGTCCAGGATGAAGGTAAGCACAGAAGATACTGTATGGTGGTGAAATTTGGGCTTGACTTATAATTTTTTTTAGTTAAAAAAAAATTTTTTTTTGTTTTGTATGCTGAATCTTGTCCACTAGTCATAGTTTTATGAAGGGAAAAATATATCCTGTAATATATTATTACCTTTTAACCTTGTTTTGATCTTTATGTATCTTTTTGGCAGCTATTAATCTGATGTTAGACCTGAGGTCCTATGATGTAAGACCAGTGCTGCTCAGTGGCCTGGTGGCTCTGCTGAGACCTACTAACGAAGCCATACAGGAGCACAGGAACACAGAAGGTGACACTTTGGTCTGAGGTCTCGATGCCTACTAACGAAGACATACAGGAGCACAGGAACACAGGTGACACTTTGGTCTGAGGTCTCGATGTCTGTCGATTTTTTGAAAGTGCAGGATTGTTCCTCAGACTGCTGCTTTAGACAGTGACAGCAAAGGTTCTGACATTAGGAAACTGAGACCAGCTTTCCATGTTTCAAAAAAGTTATTTTAATGGTTTTGCATAAAGGTTTTGAAATTTTGCAAACAGATACAGCAGGTTATTTGTCACATTAACATTTTTGTTGATGTGTAAAGTCCTATCGGAGGCTGAGATGATCAAGATGACTGGATCTCTGCCTGTGTTTGAGCAACAAGCTGCTGCAGCTAAAGCAATACGGTATGGTCTTTAAGTTTAAACTGGATAATGTAAACACAAATATGAGTCCATACATTTTTGTAGTTTATTATGCAATAAATATATTTCTAGAATATTGCATTATTTTATTTTCATGAGTTCAGTGTTTTCATGTGGAATGTGTTAAAGGATGTTGGCTGAGGAAGACCATGAGCTTTCCCAAGAGCTTCTCTCTCTTGGAGTGATCCAGAACCTTCTGTACGCCATGGGCAACAGAGAGCACATTGAGGCACAAATACAAGCCAGCCTGGCCTTGGCGGTACATATATGCACACATATACAAAAACACACAAGACAGATATTTGCTTTACTAAGACAGTAACCAACACTGAAAAAACAGCCTGAAATGAGCAGAGCAAAGTTTTTCAAGTTGGACTCTGAATATAAAGATATTTTATGTTTGTCACAGTTCTAATGTGCCACTATCACACAAATGCAACCCTACATACAAATTCAGACAGACACATACTGTATATTCTTACACATGCTCATTATAACTGCTTTTATTTCTGCCCAGCACTTTGTCCGCTCATTACCAGCAATTGAGGAACATATGCAGAGACTCTTGGGCAGTACACTGTTTGCAGCCTTTATGGTAAGCTTTACTGAGATACAAAATACTGTGTGTACTGTGTAGACACTGATAGAAAGCCGTACTAACAAATCCAGCCACCCTGTTTCTCCAGCACAAACCTGAGACTTTGTACATGAATATGGATGAAATACAAGCAGAAATCCTGCTTTCTAACAAGGTTAACATAACTGAAGGTAATGACAGTTTTCAGTTTATCCTAAGAATCCTCAGTTCACTGTTTTATCTCAGAATAACAGTTTTTCTTGTCAATCTTTTTAGCTTTGGATGGTGAGAAGAACTCTGAAGGCTGATAAGGAGCAGCATTTCCAAATGCAAGAGGTTACAGATGACCAGTTACCTTGTTAAAAATGTAATATGTATTGTAAGTAGTTTAATTACTTCATCAAAATAATGTAACTTATTACTTTTTGGTTACTTTTCTAAAAAATGTTTTGAACTGGGCAATAAAGCTCAAAAGGCCTAACATAAATGTAAACCAGGCAGTACTTAACACCTATTACTATAAAACATTTATTCAAGGTTTTTTTAACATAACTTCAGTTACATAATATATTATTGTGAAACATGTACAAGATGCAAACCTTATATTCTCTGACCTAAGTTTTTTTTGTTTTATACTGAAAAGAATATATTCAGATGTAACCTCTTTGTAGTCGCCAACATTTAGATTTGTAACTGTAATTTAATAACATTTTTTTATTTTTAATTACAGTAACTATTAGCATGTGCGTTTTTCTGTTGCAGCCAAGCTGTGGAATAACTTACTCCTACATATTAGAGTGGCCCCTTCAGTGTCTGTCTTTAAATTTCTGCTAAAGACAGTTTTATGCTCTGGCTCACAAGTCATAATGCTTTGTGATAGTCCTGTCTTTGTTTCCCTCTTTTGCCGCAACTTGTTATTATTTAATACTTCTGTTATTGCCAATAGGTAAAGCGTGATGTGCCACCTTTAGTTTTTTCCTTTTATATTTGTTTTATGTTTTAAATTTATTTTACTATGTATAGCATTTTTGCAAACACCTTTTGTTTCAAATGTGCTTTATAAATAAAATATGTAACTAGTTAGGCTACTCCCCAGCACTGACAAAGAGGATACATTATTTCAGTTTTGCAGTTCAATAAAATTTTGAAAATGTGGCTAAATACTGGAGTTTTGTGTTAATTGTTGTCAATGAAACAACTATTTTAAACATCTTCTACAGGGATTGAATTCACTAATGATTTTTTCAATCTTATAGTCACATTAAAAGCTGATATTCCATCTGAAAAAATCTGAATTAATTAAACCAGAAGAAACAGGACATAATTCATTTATTATTATAATAATACTTTATTTGTCTAGCACTTTACAACTCCAGAGGAGCCCAGAGCGCTTCATAGAAAAACATGTATTAGGAGTATAAAATCAGCTACATAAACAATTAAACCAAGAGCAAAATAAAACACACAATATAATATCAAAAGCTAATGGGAGACTTCCATATCGAAGTATAAATATAAAACAACAAACTAAAAGACATCGACATGATGCCACAGGAGCCCGCTAGAAAGAGCTAGCCTGTCTATTATAGAATACAAATTGAACTGACATTTGCCTCCTACCTTTATTCTTAAACTACACGTGTCTAAAAGAGATTTTAGTGTTGCTTATTTTGATTATTTAGTAATGAAATAATGAAATGCTTTCTTTAATCCAGGTCAATAATAGTCAGTATGAAATACTTGCACAACCTCTACCTATTGGGTAATTTTAGTGATGACCCTCCCACCGGAGATGACGTTCACCTGCGTCCCTTGCTTCCTTGCAGCGGATTGGACGAGCAGCGACTTTCTATTCTGAACATGGCGGGTTTTATCAATGAGGTAAATAAGCGGTATCATGCTGTGTGGAGAGAAATGAAATAATGAGCAGGCTACGTTCAGCTGTGCACAAAGGAAAAAGAGCCAGACTGGAAGTGGTAGAAACGGCAAAACCAAATCGGAAGACGTCAGCGACGGTCGTGAAAGACGGTAGGTCTACATATTTAAATTAAAAAGTTCATTGATAACATACAGGATTTGAATCCTGCTAGTGCTTTTGAGGGCTATTGAAATACTACTCAAATGTCATGGGTATTTGCCCAAGGGTTTGTTTTTGAATGAGAATCGTGATTTTGGTCTTCAGAGAAAACCACGAAGGATGCCTCACTGTCCACATACCACACCTTTCCTGACTCTACAGCGGTGGTGCGGCTGCGTTGTCAGCTCCTGTACTGGTATGACCAGGAGAAGAGAGAGCTGCCATGGAGGACTCTGGTAAAAAGAAACTTTTTAAACTGGTTTTTGACAATGAATTTTGGTGTTTGAAAGTTTTAGTGAAAAATCAGAATAATTATAATCCTATATGTAGGCTAATTATTAAAATGTTTGTATTGTTACTGCAGCAACTTTGTGACGTATGTGATTAGATGGTTTCAGTAGTATTTCTAACCTTCTATTTTGGCATTGTACAGATGCAGATAGAATAAAAAAAAAGTGTTAAAGTTGAACAGCAGAGTGAAGGCATGTTCCATGCTCTACAGATTATATGCACGTTATACTAAAGATGTACAAAACGGTCAAAATATCTTATTGATGATATATGACACAATTTCACTTTTTCCTGTATCTTTTTATGTTTTACTAAATGAAATGCATCCTTATTATTGTAAAATTATGATTAATATTTCTCAAATAAACTTATATCCCTCAGCCTTTGATACACATTAAAGTGGCCATGGCATGCTCATTTCGGGTACCTCTAGGTTAGTTTTACCCCCATCATAACTCCAAATAGTCTGTTATGTCAGAATGATAAAACCCGATATCACAAGGAGAGCCTCCTCCTGAAAACGAAAGGATAGTACATGAATGTGCACAACTCCTGTTGCTAGTTAGGAAGCCTGGGCAACACATAAACAAAAAACTTTGACAAACAAGCTACATCTTCAGCAATGACAATACTCCAATACCTGACATGTTCGAGCCAGAATATGAAAGTGAACAGTGTGACAACAGCACGACAAACCGCAACAGCATATATACTGATGAAAAGAGACACTCTAAACAAAGCAAAGCGGGTAATTGAGAACCCCCATATATTAACTGGCATAATGCAGACATAGTAACTTCTCCAGCTATACAGCAATTCTCTCTAACCTTACAGAAACAAGGTATTAACAGACATGCAATGTTTTTTTGTTTTTTTTTAATACTTGATCTTCTTCCACAAGTCCCTTGTGTTACAGGCGACCATATACACTCATAACAGGTAGCCTTCCATTGACAATAATAATATCATGGATTTTTAGAATCCTCTCACCAACCCACAACACATCACATGCGGCAGACACGCTGGCCTCAAGCAGTCAAAACAAACAGGTACTGTGCTCCGGGGGAATCCAGCATTGATGAGCTGGTCATTCACCGGCATGGAGGGCTTGCTAGCCGCCTGCTTGTAACTTAGACCTGGTCAGATAAAACAGTGAGTTCCTGTAAGGAGCATTCTCAGACATGCATTAACCTCAGGCCCTGTATTTTTCTCCACATCCTCTGGTCACATTGCAGGCAGCAGGAGGTAAAATATATCCACAAAACCGCGTGCAGTCGAAAAAACTTCCAATTTTACAGTGGCACCAGTGGATGTCAGGCAAACTCACATGAATGTGCAACTGCCTGGAGATTGTGATCATTCAAGGAAGTCAGTGAACTATTTGTGAGACTTGTATAAATTGAGAAGTACAACAACATAGGTGTACCTCATTTGTTGAGTTTTCAATCATGTTTAAGATGATAATTCATTGTCATACCATTGTAGAGAAGTCAGAAAACACAGAAAAGCATGCCATGGGCACTTTAAGAACTGTAGAAACAAAACCAGCCGGTACCATAAAGTAATATAACAGACTTGTGTTTTTTTTCTCTCTGTCAGGCTATGACAGAATCAGACCTTAACATCAGGACATATGCAGGTAAGAAAATATTTTCTTGGCAAATGCAGATATTTGTAACTGCTGCTCACACCCTTTACAGGACAGATTTTTTTTTTTCAGTGTGGGTTTCAGAGATCATGCTGCAGCAGACTCAAGTTGCCACAGTAAAAGACTACTACAACAAGTGGATGAAGGTGAGCACCCTTGTTCATTGTACTCATTACCTAGTGTCCTTGTGTTACAAAATATTAAATGTGGTGAGCCTCATCAAACATCATTCAAACTCTTTCCTCATTGTGTTCCAGCGGTGGCCCACAGTGCAGGATCTTGCAGCTGCTACACTGGAGGTAATTAATAGAAGCAGCAGCTGTGGTGATTTGTGAAATTATTTCAAATATTTATTTATTTTACTTTATGAGTAGGAAGTGAACCAGATGTGGGCTGGCCTTGGCTACTACTCCCGTGGAAAGAGACTGCATGAGGGAGCTCAGAAGGTTGTACTGCATGACATGGCTCAGCATATGGTTCCAGTTTAATCTGTGCCTCCTGTGATCATCTTGATTTGTGGCTCAGCTCTTAAAATTGTGTGTAATGATAATCTGGTTTTATGTCGTGATTTAATTATGCAGACCAGATCAACATAATGTGAAATTTTGGGGTTCTGAGTGTCATTTTACATTACAGTTTTCTTTTAGGTGGTAACAGAGCTGAAGAGACAGATGCCTCAGACAGTGGACAGCCTGTTGAAACACCTGCCTGGAGTGGGACGCTATACTGCTGCAGCTATAGGCTCTATTGCATTGGGAGAGGTTGGGTTGCTATACACACATACCTATACACCAGAGCTGGGCGTGTTTCTGAGGCCACATTTGATGACAACAGTGCTTCGTTTATCACTGAAGACTGAAATGATCTTTGTTGCCTAGGTTACCGGCGCTGTGGATGGCAACGTGATTCGGGTGCTGTGTCGGCTGAGAGCCATTGGTGCCAACTGCACAAGTCCTGCAGTAACAGAGGCACTTTGGTGAGAGATAAAATAAACAAGTACCACACTTAATCTCTGAGTAGCTTTTGTACCCTAGGATTTGTTATGTCGGTTGAGTGCCCAGATGTTTTTCTACATTATGAACTCATCCTTCTAAATGTTTTGGATTCTTGGAGATGCTTTTTGGTTGGCTGCCATAAATAAACATTGGCCAGTTAAATCTGTCTTGCACGGGCGCTTTGTTTCATTCTGCACAGGGTGATTTCTGTGCCTGTTTGAGGTTGTCTCAGATGTGTCCAAACAAATGCTGTTTGTAAAATTTTTACGAAGTGAGATTTTATTTATTTAAAGATATTTAGATATCAGGGAAACCTGGGTTTTAAAAACTGAAGATTATTCCATAATAAATGAATTATGTCCTATTTCTTCTGGTTTAATTAATTCAGATTTTTTCAGATGGAATATCAGCTTTTAATGTGACTATAAGATTGAAAAAATCATTAGTGAAGTCAATCTTTGTAGAAGGTGTTTAAAATAGTTTTTACATTTGACAACAATTACCACTACCTGAATAAAAAATAGACAAGGGAAAATTAAATAAGGGTTCTGATGTGCTTGTCCTGTTTGAAGCTCAGCCAGTGAAGGATTTTTTTTTTTTTTTTTAAGACCATCCTTTTGAAAGGAACACAGAAACTAAAATCATCCATGTGTCCATTTGTTTCTTGTTAAAACTTTTATTAGCATTTATGTTCTATGATAAATTGGTATATTCCGTAATTAGTTCTTGACATACTTCATTCTGGAGTGAGTTACAGTACTAATAGAAACGCCATGATTGCAGTTTCTGTGCTTTACTTTGCACTGTTTCAGGGATCTATCGAATATGCTAGTGGATCCAGAGAGACCAGGAGACTTCAACCAGGCCATGATGGAGCTGGGAGCACGAGTGTGCACCCCTAAAGCACCACTCTGTAGCCAGTGTCCTATACAGTCTCACTGCCACTCTTATCACAAAGTAGGTCCTGTCTCGCATCTGGTACCAATAAGAAAAGGTTATGCCTGCTAACTTATGTTGTAAACTCAGAGCTACAGTAACATGGGTTACTAATGTATCGGATCACAGCAGGCTTACCTATGCAGTGTGTGTGTGTATTTGCAGGTTCATGTCAAACAAGGACAAAATTCCAGGAAGCTCTTGGTGAAGCTGGACAGAAAACCTTCAGCCCTGCCTGACATAGAAGACTGCAGTATGTGCTCTTCTCTTTCCTTCAGACCTCCGTGTTGAGATATTTACAGTTGGGTCCATAAGTATTTGGACAGGGACACATTTTTTTGTCATTTTTCTTTGGTACACCAACACAATCAGTTTGAAATGTAGTAATCAAGATGTTACAGAAGTATAGACTTTCAGCTTTAAATAAGGGGGTTTCACAAAAATATCACATTTATGAATTACAAAGATTTTTATGCATAGTCCCCTTATTTTCAGAGGCTCAAAAGTAGTTGGACAAACTAGCATAAAAATATATAGAATTATTGTGTTTAATACTTGGATGCAAATCCTTTGCAGTCAGTGACTACCTGAAGTCTGGAACCAATGGACATCATCAGATGCTGAGGTTACTCCTTTGTGAGGCCTTAGCTCAGCTACCTTCAGTTGCTGCATGCCCACTTGGGTTGAGTTCAGGTGACAGACTCAGCCATTGACGAATATTGCAACTCTTGAGTTGCTTGGGTCATCCATCTGTACTGTGACATGCCATTCTGTGAGTTTTGCAGCATTTGGCTCTGTCTGTCTGTCTTTCCATCCATCCATCCATTATCTGTAACTTCAGAATTCATCATGCTACTTCTCTCAGCAGTCAGGTCATCAATAACCACCAGTCATCCAGTTCCACTTGAAGCCACACTTTCCCATGCCATAACACTGCCTCCACCACATTTGACAGATGATATTGCATGTGTTGGATTATTAGATTAGATTCAACTTTATTGTCATTAAACATGTACAAGCAATGAAATACAGTTTAGCATCTAACCAGAAATACAATAGCGGCAGTGCAGAGTGCGTAGTATGTACAGTGAGAACTAATTTACCGATGGATATGAACAGTTGATATTTACAATAAGTTATATAAGGTAATATAGTACAATATACAACAGACTGTATGGATTTAAATGACAAATAATGGATAAGGTACTTTAAGCTTATAAAACACTATGAAATGGAATGAAATAGTGCAGAATAAAAAGACAAATAAGTTACAGGAGTTAACATTTCAATGGATGTAAATAGTGCAAAATAAATATACAGTATTGGCATATGTACAGTACAGTGTGCAAATGAATAACCGAGCAGTATTCTGTGTGTAGAGTATGTGCAAATTAATAGATCACTTCAGTATTACAGGTAACAGAAGTGTATTGCATTAGTCCCAGGAGGAGAGATGAGAAGGGGTGAGGTTTGTGTAGAGGGAGGTGGTGGGGGTCAACGGGGGACAGAGTTCAGCAAGGAGACAGCTTTGGGGAAGAAGCTGTTCCTGAGTCTACTGGTCATTATGAATCTTTCCTTTCCTGCTCCATACTTTTCTCTTCCCCTCATTTTGCTACAAGTTGATCTTGGTTTCATCAGTCTAAAGAATCTTATTCCAGATCTGGGCAGGCTTTTTAGGTGTTTTCTGGCAGTCTAAACTGGTCTTTCTGTTCTTGAGCATTACCAGTGGTTTGCACCTTGAGGTGAACCCTCTGTATTTACATTTATGAAGGCGCCTCTTGACCGTAGACTCTGACACTGATACGCCTTCCTCTTCGAATGTGTTCTGGACTTATGTAGTAGATGTTATGAAGGGTTTTTTTTCTTCACCAAGGAAGGAATCAACCACCTTAGCTGTCTTCCAGGCCTGTTGCTGTTGCTGAGCTCATCAGTGCATTCCTCCTTTTTGAGAATTTTTGATTTGGTCACTCCTAAAGTTTCTGATATCTCTTTGACAGGTTTGAATTTTTTTTTAAGCCTTATGATGGATTTCTTCACTTGAAACAATACCTCTTTGGACCACACATTGAGAGTTCCAATGGACACCTGCCAAAGGCAAATTCACCACTTGAAATCAGTTCCAGGCCTTTTATCTTCTTAATTTTGTCATGAATTAATGAGGGTACATACCACACCTGGCCATGAAACTGCTTGTCAGTCACGTGTCCAATTACCTTTGAGCCTCTGAAAATGGAGGATTATGTATAAAAAAATGTCTGTAATTCCCAAACAATTAATGCAATATGTTTGCTAAACTGCTTGTATCAAAGCTGAACGTCTTTACTTCATTAACATTCTGACTGCTTCATTTCAGATTTATTGTGGTGGTGTACAGAGGCAAAATTACAAAAATTGTGTCACTGTCAAAATACTTAGGAACTTGACTGCAGTAATGTTTGGCTTCTCCGCTCCCTCAGCAAACAGTGGGACATGTCTGTTGTGTCCTACGGAGCCCTGGGACAATGACTTGGGTGTTCAGAACTTCCCCAGAAAGCCGGCAAAGAAGCCGCCCAGAGTGGAGCGAACTCTGACCTGTGTGGTGATCAGACCTGGAGAGAAGGGAGAGGAGGAGTATCTGCTCACACAGAGACCAAACAAAGGTCAGCACATGCGGATGTTTTGTCTACAATGGTCAACACAGGGCATCAAGAGCGAGCTGCTAAATACATTCATCAGACTTTGATGATCAGATAGAATTTAATATGTGAGCTGTCATTCAGGTATAGAAGCAGAACTTAGATTTCCATCAGTGTTAATGTTGGCAGGGAATTATTTCCATTTAGGATTTAATCATAGATGGATTTAGGTGGGTGAATATAGACAACACAAAGAAAAACATGAGAACATTTATGTGGGCTACATGAATAAATTCAATATATGGGCATGAGTTTAGGTTTAAATTGTAATCTGCTAACAAAACAAATGCATTAAAATAAATGGACACTTTGGTTGTGTTTTAAATGCTTGTTTTTATCAATCTTAATGTCTGACAGCCCATGTTTGTGTGTATTGACAGGTTTGCTGGCAGGCTTGTGGGAGTTTCCCAGTCTTCTTCTGGAGGGTGAGAGCTCTGAGATGAAACAGAAGGGGGCACTGTGTGCTGAACTAGGCAGGATGCTGGGAACTCATTTGACTGAGAGCTGCTTCTACTATGTGGGAGAGGTAAACAACAGTAGTGTGCACACTTTTACACACAAATCAGCTCTTTGTTTATCTGAATGACAACCCAGATGAATCACTGGTTGCAGGTGGCTCACGTCTTCTCCCACATCCACCAGACTTACGTGGTTCACAGTGTATATTTGAAGGACGGCCACACACAAACCCAGCCTGAAAACATGCAGTGGCTCACCAGAGCTGCTCTGCAGGAAGCTGCTGTATCCACAGGAGTCAAAAAGGTGTGTGTACTGCTGGTATATACAGTATCAGAATCTGCTAATAAAGGCCAGGTGTGTCGGACACACGAGGAATTTGACTCTGGTACATCGGCTCTCAATGTATATGTACATATCCCCATGCAAGGGGCAAGTAAACAGTAAACCAATATAAACCAATAATGTAATGTAACAAAAAAGCAGTATTAACAAGCAACAAACAGTGCAAATAATGCAAAATAAGCAGTATAAACAGGCAGTAAACAATGCAGACAAAGGAATGTTAATTGAAATGAGATAAATAGGAATAAAATTAGATTACTTAAAAATAGAGACCTGTACGGATCTGTATAATCTGTACAATGTATATTTACAGGTATTGCACTGAGGGCTATTGTCCAGTCATACTGTTGTGGGCTAAGTGTTCATCAGAGTGACAGCCTTGGGGAAGAAACTGTCCCTGTGCCTGGTTGTCTTGGTGCACAGTGGCTTGTAACGCTGTGCAGAGGGGAGGAGTTGAAACAGATTGAGTCCGGGGTGTGAGGGGTCAGCAGTGATCCTCTCCGCCCTCCTTTTGGCCCGTGAGGTGTACAGGTCCTCCATGGAGGGCAGGCTCACACCAATGACCTTTTCTGCAGTCCTGACTGTCCACTGAAGTCTGTATTTGTCCTGTTTGGTTGCTGAGCCAAACCAGACAGTGATGGAGGTGCAGAGAACAGACTCAATGATTCCTCTGTAGAACTGTATCAGCAGCTCCTGGGGCAGGTCGAACTTCCTGAGCTGGCGCAGGAAGTACATCCTCTGCTGTACCTTCTTGGTGATGGTCCTGATGTTGGACGTCCACTTCAGGTTCTGGGAGATAGTGGAACCCAGGAACTTGTAGGACTTTACTGCTGATACAGTGCTGCCAAGTATGGTAAGTGGGGGTAAGGTGGGAGGGCTTTTCGTGAAGTCCACTGTCATCTCCACTGTTTTGAGCGTGTTCAGCTCCAGGCTGTTGCGGCTAAAACACAAGA
>NW_018127963.1:33738-33910 GCF_001952655.1 Monopterus albus
GAGTCGAGGTGTTGCAGGATGTAATGCAGTGCCGTGTTAATTGCATCATTCGCTGAGCTGTTTGCCCAATAGGCAAACTACAGGGGGTCTAGCAGGGGGTCTATGATGTCCTTCAGGTGGGCCAACACCAGTCTTTCAAAGGGCTTCATAAGTACAGATGTCAGGGTGACAG
>NW_018127963.1:34364-65019 GCF_001952655.1 Monopterus albus
GATGGAGGTTTTCTTGGGGACTGGAATGATGGTGGAGCGTTTGAAGCAGGAGGGGACTTCACACAGCTCTAGTGACCTGTTGAAGGTAAGTGTGAAGATGGGGGCCAGCTGATCAGTGCACACTTTCAGGCAGGAAGGGGTCATACCATCTGGGCCTGGTGCCTTTCTGACCCTTTGTTTTTTAAAGAGGCCACACACATCCTTTTCACAGATCGGTAGAGGTGGGGGGCTGGAGGGAAGGGTGGTGATTGTCATGTGACTTCTCCACACAGCTTTTCAGAGTAGTATACAGATAAGAGATTTAATAAAACAAAGTTTTCTGCTAAATGTAACATGATTATTTTAGAGATGTGTAGGGCAATTGTAGTTGGTTGTTGAGTTTGTTTCAGAAAGGTGTGACTATATTTTCATGGGATCAACATGAACTCTTCTGCAGATTGTGAAGCTTTATGATTCTGTGAAAAGCCGAAATGAACAAACCTCCAAGGTAAGTACTGCTGTATAGACATGCATCTTATAATCCTTCATGAAGAATGTGCCCTTTTCTGTAATCATATACTGAAAATGAATGTCACATGTGTCACTTGATTCTGCTCATAGGATGGAAGCAAGAAAAGGACTACTGGTATAAAACACGACAAGAAAGCACAGATGTCAAAAAAGCCCAGAGCGTGTGCAGCTGGCGGTGGCAGCAGGCAGCTCTCACTCAGCTCCTTCAAAACAGTGAAAGAGGGATCCTGTTAGAGTCCTGCATCTTTGCCTTTATGATAAAGCATCACCCCTATGTTGCTAAGGTATTGTTATGGTACTGTGGTCCTATCACTGGCTGTTAAATACTGTACCAGTCTTTACTGTACCTGTAGATGCCAGTCCTTTAAAATGTTACAAAATGAAAAACAATCCAAAAATTCATATTTTGCTCAAATGGTACTGTATTTCTGCAGCAGCAGTGTACTTTGATTTTTAGGGACTTCACTGTAGATAATCACTTGGTTTTATCAAGATATTATGACTGAACTAATATGTATCATCTGTATGACATCCTAAACTTTGTTGCAGGATTGTCATCATTTTGTGACAACTGGCATGTTTTAAATACAGTATGTGAGATAACTGTCCTTTTTATTGCTACAATAAATTGTAAAATTAGCGAGAAAAAAAAAGATGTTAGCTTTGGATAGCAGAGCTCAGTTCGAGTCCAGTCACCGGACAGAAACTCATCTTCATGTTCCCTGGTGACATGGACACATGGACAAGTGTCCACATGTGTTATCTTCATCTTCGAGAAGTTTAACACATCATCAAATTTATAATAACAGTCTTTCTTGTTGCTGCAACTTGCAGACTTTGGTTTCTTGTAACTACTTTGATATGTGAAAGGAACAAGTTTTCATGATTTGTAACAAGAAAGACATCTAGTTAAAGCCTCTAGGGAGCAGTGGTGGAAAGTAACTTCATTAGCTTAAGTACAAATTTGAGGTATTTGTGTTTGAGTACTGTACTTTCATTTTTTTGTTACTTCACACTTGGGCTTCCCTACCCAGCAGTAATTCAGATTATAAGTATATAAGTAGTTAACATTAGCCCCCTTTTACCAGCTGCAACATTAAATGTGGTGAACATAATAATGTCCCAATAATTATAATCCAATAATATGATGTACATTAATGCGAAATGTGCCATTCTGCATAATGAGTGTTTTTACTTTTGGTTTTTTTAATGCTAATTATCATTTTGAATGCAAGCCTTTTACTTGTAATAAAAGCATTTATACACAGCCATTGCAACTTTTCTTCCACCACTGCAAGTGAATATATTATGGCTCATATCAGAGAAACTTACAGTGACCCAACAAACTTTAATTTCACACCTGAGACAACTCATTGTGATATTTTACAGTTACTGATTTCAGAAAATGGTTTTGTCTTATTGTCGGTGCAGTACATGTGTAGACTAAGATGATTTTAATAGGCTACTATACATACAGTATACTGTTTCTGTAGAGGAAAACAAATTTGATCTCGTCTTGTTTCATTGACTGGACATGGAAGACTGTGGAAATGTGTCCTCCTGGATTAGTACAAAATTTAAAGTGTTTTTCATCAATCATAAACACGGATGATCATCTCTGACCATGAATTAGCAATAGTTTTAATACAGCTCAGATAACAATTGATGGATGGAATACTGTAATGCTATACAGTAAACCATGCTGTACTGGAATCTATTTATTGTCCCTAGATTGTGCCTTTCATTTTAAAAAACCTATGCACTATAATAATACACAGTATGTGCAATCATATAGTGCATAAGAATTTATTCATTCATTTTCTACTGCTTAATCCCTGAGCCGGGGGGGGCAATCGGGCAAAGGCGGGGTACACCCTGGACAGGTTGCCAATCCATCGCAGGGCTTGCATAAGCATTAAATCCCTCTACTGTCCAAAACTACTATCAACCTGATCCTGTCAAGTCAAGATTTTTATTTGCCATTTATGCATAAACAGACAGTCTAGGCATATAGGAATTCTTGTGCAGCTCTCCTTTGGAGTCAGGTAAGGTGTCAAAAGCCAGAAAGAACACAGAACAACATCTGACAGGTAAATCCCCATGTTTTTATTATTTCATTGTAATGCAACTTATTGTGATGTGAAAATTCCTTTTTGTAGTACACAATAAAAGGAAACATTTGGAAAAATATTTTTATATACAGACAATCCCCTTGCCATTGTCGATATACACTTTACTGATGATTATGTCTTCACGCGGTCACAAAAATGTAATGTTATGAATTTCAACTGGATTATACAAATATACTTTTTTCTTCTCTTGTAGAAAAAATGTGGCAGAGTGTTGTTCTAGTGTGCACCGGCAGTACTGCACCTGTGTTTTTATTTGACTGAGTAAAGTTATTATTCAGAGCATCCTGATTGAGGAGGCGTTGGCAATGGTTCAACCCAGCTTTTCTGAGCCACCTGATGAAGTATAGCTGCTGCTGGGCTTTCTTCACTGTGGCGGCTGTGTTCAGTGTCCAGCTCAGATCAGATGTCACACACACACAATACAGGGAGTGATCCAAATCTCAGTAAGACTTTGTCTCCACTCACTCTGGGAGATAACTCCATATTTTTGCTGACTGGTCTTTACTTTGGTTTCTGTCGGCATAGCTGGTCGCTCCAGTCCATCTAGTCATGGCAAGGATCTGGTTGGACTGGACTGACCTGAAAGTTCAGCTCTATTAGCAGTTATTTACCAGAGAGTTCCAGGGACTGTCCAAAGGTTCTGCACGGCTGAAACAAGGTGAGCACCTGTGGATGAATTATTTTTGTATTGTTCAGTGTTTCTTCTTTTAATTGTTGAATTCCTTTATGTTTTCAGATGGCCTCTGCATGGCAAAGTTTCCTATCTGTGCACCAGAGGATAGTGGACAATGGGGGTATGATGCTGATTTTCCTACATATTCACTTAACTTTGTTTTTACAGAAAACTCATATCTCCTCTTGTGTCTGTGTTTAGTATGTGGGAGGTGTAGATCCCTCCCACTGGGCTGCTTGTTATTGGCCTATCAAGTCCTTGACAGCTTTTTTTTAATGAATGTTTTATGCTTTGAATTTGGTTAACACTTAAATCAGCACATATAAAGAGTCATCTGAGCTGAGCAGCAACAACATAAACTATAAAAAAAAAAATCTGCCACTGTCAAAATCAAAAATGATCTTTATTCAGTGCTGAAGGTTTGGGGCAAGCAAGCATCTCCTAAAGCTTGTAATTCTAGCTTGAAATGTCTGCTGAAATGTGCTGATTAGTATGAGAAAAGTCTCAGAAATAGAGCTCTGTTATCTTCTAGACAAGAGGACAGATCCCTGGCTGTTGGTCTACTCACCAGTCCCTGTGTCGCTGCTCTTCCTGGTGTACCTCTGCGTGATCTGGGCCGGTCCTCGCCTGATGAAACACAGGCAGCCTGTTGACCTCAAGGTTGTTCTCATTGTTTACAATTTTGCCATGGTTGGCCTGTCAGCCTACATGTTTCATGAGGTTTGTGAATGCAGCTTTTTCTCCTGTTGTAACACAGAAATCTAATCAATTCTAAGCCCAGTAAAGATGGAAGTAATAATTTAAAATACTGACTTTTATTACTAGATATGAAATTTAAATGATTGTTTTAATATTTCCAGTTCCTGGTCACATCCTGGCTCTCAAAGTACAGCTTGCTCTGTCAGCCTGTAGATTACAGCACCAGCCCGCTGGCAATGAGGGTAAGCAAGCTTCTCACTTGTTACAGACAGGTGACAAATTAAAGCAAATAAGCAACATAAAGAGTCATAGTAAGGTGTTGGGCCATCATGTGCCACCAGAGCAGCTTCAGTGCTCTTTGGCAATGACTCTACAAGCTTCTGAACTCTACTGGAGGGATGAACACCGTTCTTCCACAAGATATTCTCCCTCATGGTGTTTTGATGATGGTGGTGGAGATGCTGTCTAACGTGTTACTCCAAAAAACGGCCACAACATATGATTCACATAATTTTCATAGCCATCAAACCATTCAGTGACCCCTAGTGCCCTATGGATGGGGGCATTGTCATCCTAGAGGGGAGCACTCATTTCCTCAGGGTTTTTGTTTTATTTATCATCTGTCTGCATTTTTTGCAGGAGCTATATCACAAGCTATAATTAATGCACAATTCACAGTAAAGTAATCCTACCAGACAGCTGAAGGTGCAGCTTAAAAGATAAAATGTGCATTACCCTTTCTGAATCAACAATAACATGCAAAACTCACCTTATTTCATTCTGTGCTTCCTTCAGATGGCCAAAGTCTGCTGGTGGTTTTTCTTCTCCAAAGTCATAGAGCTCAGTGACACGGTATGTGCCTGTTAAAACTTTTTCACTACCTGTGATATTTGCTTGAGCCGCAGAGTTAAGTTTCTCTTCCTGCTGTGAACAGCTCTTCTTCATTCTGAGGAAGAAGAACAGTCAACTGACTTTCCTTCATGTCTACCATCACGCCACCATGATCTTCAACTGGTGGGCCGGAGTCAAGTATGTGGCTGGGGGACAGTGTAAGTCAATGTTTGTACTAATTTATTCTTATTGCTTGAACAATACTGATGCATTTAAGTATTAGCTTATGTGCCACAGAGAATTAATCAAATATACTACTTAAATGTACAATCTAGCTTTTTTTTTTTAAATGTAACTATACAATATATGTACAACCCCCTTTTTTTATTTAAAGCTTTACATTTTCATTGGAAACAAACTTTATAGTTAGTGCCATAGACAGCTCTGAAAAGTCTTAAACTATTAAAAGACATGCAAGATTTGAATGTTATAGGCTGTAGTAACAGACACACAAACACATTGTTGGTTTTATTCTTTAATTGGTTTTAATGGACAGTAAAAAAAAAGCTACAGGATTTGTTCCCTCTTTATGAAAACACACTTCAGCAAGACACTAAACTTGAATTTGACAGATAAGGATTATTGATCCAAGCAGGTAGATTTTGATGAGGACTCTTGTAGAGTATCATTACCTCGGCCAAGGAGGTAATGTTTTCACCATTGTTTGTTGGTTTGTTCACAGCATATTTCAAAATGTAATGAATGGATTTTGATGAAATTTTAAGGAGGGGTAGGGAATGGCCCATGGAACAATCCATTAGATTGTGATGATGATCTGAATAATGGTCTGCATCCAGGAAATTTTTTAAAGTGTTCTTCACCATTGTGAGATAGGACCAATTTCAATATTTTTTGGCTTCTAACTTCATACACAATACATAGAATGCTTGAACAAAAATTGCACGAAAACATCCACATAAGATCTACCACACACTGATATACGATCTGGATCTCAATAATATTCTGGATCTGGTGATCTAGAATGTTCACATCTATAGGGCTCACAGAAAATCAAACAACAAATAATGCTACAGACTCGCAACCAAGATCAGATTCCAGCATAAACTGCTGATTCAGTAGAGCGTCAACAGATTTGACACTCAAAAGGTACCAAGCTATATCCTGAAGAAATTTGCCCTTAGTGAAATAGTTTTTCTTGAATAACTTTCAAACTAATAATGATTTCAATGTGACTCCAAATGCTAGGAGTAGTCCAGAAATCATATTGTGAGGGACAAGCTATCACAGGAATGTTGCTTTTAGGTGGAATGCCATTATGGGGACAGTGAGCTGCCTGGGCGAAGGTCTGCGCTGTTAATGCTGTCTAGTCTTTGTACTGTAATATTGCTTTTTTTTTGTAGAGTGTAAGGTCTCAGGACCTGTATTACCAATGAGTTCCAAGAAGTGGTACCAGTTTGTGCCCCTTCTGATTATTCACTGTCAATACTTGGAAGTGTTTCTGTATTTGATACCATTTAATGATGGTTGTTTTGGGTACTGAGACAGAGTTAACAGATGTTTTTCCATTCTTGCAGCGTTCTTCATCGGTCTAGTCAACACCTTTGTTCACATTGTAATGTACTCTTACTATGGCCTGGCTGCTATTGGCCCTCACATGCAAAAGTACCTGTGGTGGAAACGATACCTGACGTCTCTGCAGCTGGTGAGTGGCTCCTGCTCTGTACAGCAGGGATTATACATGTATACACCATATGTTAGAGAAGTAACTAAACTGATCTGAACTTTGTTGGCTGCCTCTCCAGTTGCAGTTTCTGATGATCCTCCTGCACACGGGCTACAACCTGTTCAGCAAGTGCGACTTCCCCGACTCCATGAATATGGTGGTGTTTGCCTACGCCACCACTCTCATCCTCCTCTTCAGTAACTTCTATTATCAAAGCTACCTCAAGAAGAAGAAGCAGAAATAAGCAGCAGTGCTGAAGCATTACACACAAACACAATGATATGAGCTGATAGTGTTAATGAAGTTTTTTGTATGCAATACTCATCAGGATCCACTAGGAGGCAGAACATGCACATCAACCGACTGTTAAGCCCTATGGTCAGACATGAACACTGAGTAATCATATATCTAACATGAACAAGTTCTCCATTTTGTAAAAATGCACGGCATTGTATGATTCATTTATTTCTTAAATTGAGAAATGACAGACATTCAAATGATTGTTGTAAACAAACTGTACATTTTATACACATAATAATAAAGTAAGTTGCTTTCTCTGCATTATTGCAGAATAAATGAGCCCAAACCCTCCTTGGGGAAAAAATCCAAAAGCAGAAATCCACTTAACAACAAAATACAGAAATGCAAACATTTTTTCCCAGCACAGCAAAATAATATATTATTTTCAACACTTCAGTCTAAACCAGATCAAAATATGTAGATTAGAAAGGAAGAATGAGGAAGGAGAGGATGTTTCATTCATTCAGAAGTTTTGTAGAGTTTGACATTTACATAATAAAGCTGAAAACACTGCATGTGTAATATCAGTCTGATTGTACTGTAAGTGTGCACATCTTAGCACCAATGTAACCAAGTCAGATTCTGTGTACATTGTAAGTTCTTAGCCAATAAATGAGATTGTATTATCAGCAAACTGATGATACAACGGTCATTGGTCTCAGCCGAGACTATGACGAGTCAGTCTACAGACGGGAGGTTGAGCAGCTGGTCCTGTGGTGTAGCCGCAACGACCTGGAGCTGAACACGCTCAAAACAGTAGAGATGACAGTGGACTTCAGGAAGAACCCCCCCCACCTTACCCCCCTCGTTATACTTGGCAGCACTTTATCCACAGTAAAGTCCTACAAGTTCCTGGGCTCCACTATCTCCCATACAATCTATTTGAACTCCTCCCCTCTGGACGGCGTTACAGCTCACTGTGCACTAAGACAACCAGGCACAGGGACAGTTTCTTCCCCCAGGCTGTCACTCTGATGAAATATTAGAAAATATTAGAGGATAATAAAAATAACATGAGAGGTACTTGGAATATATTAAATAAATTGATTAGAAATAGTTCTAGAAAGAGTAACTACCCTCAAGGCACTACAGGTCACTGTGCACCAAGACAACCAGGCACAGGAACAGTTTCTTCCCCCTGGCCATCACTCTGAAGAACACTTAACCAATGACCATATGATTGGACAATAACCCTCAGTGCAATACCTGTGTATATATACATTGTACAGATTATACAGACTCATACAGGTCTCTAGTTTTAAGTACTCTGTTTTTATCCCTTATCCCTATTTATCTCATTTTAATGAACATTCCTTGTTGTCTGCATTGTTTAATGTCTGTTTATACTGCTTATTCTGCATTGTTTGCACTTTATGTTGCTTGTAAATACTGCTTATTTTTGTTATATTACACAGCCTTATGCTGGTTTACTGTTTGCACATTGAGAGCCGATGTACCAGAGTCTAATTCCTCGTGTGTTCAACACACCTGCCCAATAAAGCTGATTCTGATTCTGATTCTCAATCTAAAAGGAAAGCTTATAGATCACTGAAAGACTCTGGGAAAGGGGTTTTAAACGTCAATGTTCCTTCACTTAACTAGTAAAATGCTTCCATGTTTTTTCTTTGACTCCTGTTACACCTTCATTTAATGTGAGTAAAAATTTTGCCATCCAGAATGAGATCAGTGTCTTCCAAAAATCTGTGCTTTCATCAATTTGAGGGACTTGCTGGGGACACATTAACATAATGGTCAAAATCTAACTATCAAAAGTTGATATCCTGATTTTTAGTCTCTAGTCAAGCTCAAGAAACACTGGATCCTACTTTAACAATAATGCAGCTCTACCAGAAAACAAGCAACTAATAAGTGGGCACAAAAGTGCCATTA
Source organism: Monopterus albus (assembly GCF_001952655.1). Taxonomy (NCBI): domain Eukaryota; kingdom Metazoa; phylum Chordata; class Actinopteri; order Synbranchiformes; family Synbranchidae; genus Monopterus; species Monopterus albus. The sequence goes on from NW_018127963.1 coordinate 43,144, forward strand.
GACGTAATGATCACCACTATCGTGTTGTGGCAAATTATAATGACATTTCTACTCTCAATTTTCATGGCATTGAAAAGGTGTTTTCTCCACCACAGGGAGGGGCTATGGCTCTCTTTTTTAAAAAAGACGATGAGCGTTATGCATCTTTTCTTTACAAACATTGAAATCCAAGGCCTGAATAAAGATTTTCCTTGACATGTGCCGTTATAATTAATTGGTGGTGTTGGTTTCCCTTGATTCATTCCAATGTACACGTGATGGCAGTTAGGAACATTTGTTTTATTTTTGTTTTTTTACATTTTCTTGAATAAGATGTCTGTATAGTGTATTTTGTGATTTTTTAAAATTGTATAATATTGTATAATATTCTAATGCAAATACTGATTATCCTGTCTTGTCATTTTTGTACCGTGTTTTTGTATTCATTTTTGTGTCTTCTTTTTCCTCAGATCACTTACTAGGTGTATTCTTGTTTGTTCAGGTGCATTTGATGTAACAAGGGTGTCCTGTCTGAATTAGATGAATCTATTTCCCCCATGTCCCCTGCAGTAACAAATCATCTTACACTGCCAAAATGTTTACAGGAACATAGTACAGATTTCACCTCCAGAGTGTTTAGCGTCACCCTTGCTTGCATTGAAAACTGGGTCCTTGAATTGCTACTTCTACTGCTCCATGTTGATTCAATGGGTGGAAATACAAACAGCGCCCCTCTTTTATTGGTGTAGTTATTACATTTGCAATGAAAAGATACAACAGATGGAGACATTTTACACAGTACTATTATTTGATCATCTCGCTATAAATGCACAACCTAATTAAAGAGTAAAGATGTTATCTTTTTAAAACATTAATTTGCATTGTTCTACATGATAAAATACTGTTTAAATGAGTAGTTTATCTAGTTCTGATTAATTGTATTGATGTATATTGTAATAGTTTTAGGGGCTGACATGGGACCTCCACTGTTGGACATTTTGCCTCGAGCTACTGCTGCAGAGACTCTGGGCTATCCAACGTGGAAGAGTGGAAGCCTGTGACCTGGCAGCTTTTAACATGAGGGATCTGTGGAGAAGCTTGCTGCTTGTTGGTTTTTTTCTCCACACCTTACACAGCCTAATGAAATTAATCTCACTACTGTCAGGGATGTGATGCTATGTCTTATCTTTTGTTTAAGTTAAACTGTATATGCCTGTTAAAAAGGGAATTTCTGGAAAAAGAATTGTATGAATGGATAAGATGTTTTAATTTAATTTAGAACATTACATTTGTTTTATTCAAATTAATTTGGATTTAATCCATACCCATATTCAAATTTAGGGTGGGGAAAAAAAAAACTAAACTCACCCTTACTGTGGGGAGAAACGATCGCTTTTCCCCAGCTTAAACCATGAGAATTATTGACTTGTTTTATTCTGTATTTATCGTTTATTTAATTACAGAAGCTGGGTGTGGAAAAGTGAGCTAGGCTGTCAAATCACCTGTCATTCAAAGCCATAAATCACTGAGTTTGACAGAAGCTCTATTATTATTTTCTATTAGCTTATCATGACAGCTGATCTGATCTTCATCTGTAAAATCCTGAGTACTTAAATTCAATATTCATACTTGCACTATATCAGATAATATTTCTCAGATGTGCAGTTTGGTTTAGTTTCTTGAGGATTACTAGATTTTATCTGAAAATTATTTGTATAAGGAAATGGGGGGGAGGGGGGCATCTCTTTGGTTAAACTGGTCATAACTGGCACACCTATTTAAACCAGTAATGAGAGGTAACAAGTAAATTGTATTTTGTTTTAAAGGAATAGTTTGGCATTTTGAGAAATGCCCTTATTTGCATTCTTGGCTAAAGTTATGTGAGAAGATCAATAGCACTCTCAGGTCTGTTTTAAATGTGAAGCTACAGCCAGGAGACAGTAATCTTAGCACAATGATAAGACACAATAGGAAGCAAGCTAGCCTGGCTCCATCCACCTATCTGCACCTCTAAAGCCCAGTAATTATACAGTATGTTGTTTAATTCATACAAAGAAAAAAGTGCAAGCACATTTAGGAGCAGGCTAGCTGTGTCCCTGTTTCCAAGCCTTTTGCTGTATGCTGACCTAAACAGCTGCTGGCTGTAGCTTCATTTTTAACAAAATAAGGTACTGTATGAGCATGATGTGAGTCCTCTTATCTTTGTGCAAGAAAACAAATATTTTCCAAAATGTCAAACTATTACCTTGAGGGGTCTGTTTTAAATATTATAACAGGGGTAATTTGCTCAGTCTCAGCTCAGTCATCAACCAAAAGTGTAAACTAATTTGATGTCCAAATTTTCTTGTTGGTTCCACCCATCTGGCACCTAAATAGGTCAGCTAAGCAGAACAGTTTTGATTTACTATATGACTCATTTCTTGTCTGAAAAAGGGAAACAGGAACTAGAGAAAACTCCTGTGAGAAGATGCATGTGGAAGGAGTGGGACTGCAGAGTACTAGAGGAAATGAAGTGCGCCCTGCTCCAGTGTTGCTCTATGTCTCTGTGTAGATGGAGGACACATGGCTCAGGCTGCGGTCAAAGCTGCCCACCTGGAAGAAAATGCTCTCCTCTGGGCTGCAAGAAAACTGGCACCCTGCATTTCCTTGCAGCTCCTGGGTCAAGCTGAAGCCTGAAATGGACATGATAATCACAGCATGTTTGGATGAAATCTTTCAGGTGATCTTTTTTATTTTGGATGATGAGCTATAGGTAAGATGCGATCACCTGCAGAGCCAGTGTTGGCTGCTGACACATGGAAGCCATTGTGCTGATGGGAGCTGTAGGCATGAGACTCTCCTGGGATGTGGACACCACCAACTGGCTGCTCCATCCTGTAGGAGTCTCCAAAATGGAAGCAGCTCTGAAAGCTGCCTTGGTATTCTAGGAAATGAGGATGTTAAATAGCAGGGAGGACATAAAGGGGAGAAATAGAAACCAGACTTGATCAACTGCCACCAGTGTCTATGGGTGATTGTTTCCCAAGGTCAATGAATGTCTGCTCTATCTGCCTGAAACCAAATGTGGATCTCAAATTATGACAGTGCTATATTTGTGCTCATGCTAACTCTGCCAGCCCCATAGTATATAACTTTTGCCCCCATCTACTCAGTTTGTACTCAGAATTGACCACAGGAGTCACAATAATGGGAAAGCAGCCTGTCTTTGAGCACGTTTACGCAACTCTCTGACCACAGCGTGGTTAGAGAGATGTCCATGTGTGGATCCTTACAGGGAAAACAGTGTTTAAGGCATTAGGAAAACAGCTTGGGAGTGACAGCTGAGCCTGCCATGTAAGGGTGCTGAGAGACAGCTGAATACATGAGCCAGCATTTTGTTGGCTAATTTGGTGCAGGGAAAACGCTTCCGGCATGTGGTTTTCCACGCACTGTCTCTAGGACTCCAGTCTCTCTGTGTCCTAAAAATGCTCTGGCAGAGCTGTAAGGCAGTATTGCTGCTCTGAGACAACTTCCTCTCTTTGGGGCTTGTGGGTCTGGTAGTACAGCAAAGCATTTGAATAAAGACACAGGGGAGTTCGGATCTGAATCATGTTCAAGTGATCTGACATTGTAAATCCTCTCATAGGAGTTTATGTAAGAGTATTAGGCTACATATTACTGAATCACCTGTCACAGAATATTAAATTCAAATGCTGATGAACAAAACATCAAAAACAGATTACCTGAAATGGGTTACAACCAGCCAGATGTCTCTGGGACAATCTTACCGTCAGTGGCAGACTGATGGTGGTGATACTGAGAGTAGGGCTTGTGGTGAGGGTGGACATGCTGTTTCTCCAGTAGAGGAGGAGGAGGTGTCCCTGTTCCCTTTATCCCAGGAGACAGGAGGGGATCTGACACTCTGGAGAAGTCAGAAAGGGTGGGTGAGGAAACATTTAAAGCTTTTCTTTACCATTATTCTTTTCTTGACAGCCTCAATAATTTCCCAATAAAATGCCTCATGCACTGGGACATCCAAATCAAAGCTGGAGCTGTATGCCGGCCGGCTAACCGCATGATCCGACAAACCCAGCGGAGCAGTTACTGATCCTAAACACACAGAAGAAGAAACAGTCCAGGCATGTGGAAACTTGGGCTGCCCACATGTAATCGTCCTCTTACCACATTATGATCTTGAGTCAACAAACAGCAGAGTGTGCATTCAAGTGAAACCACCCCCCTACACACACCACCCAGCATTGCAGTAACCTCAGGCTTTGTGGCCTGTAGAGAAGAAAGCACTGTAGCATTTACATTCATGACTTTTGAGAGACGAAATATTAAGATGACATGTTTGTGACTTTGTGGATCCGAACAGCCTGGAGAACAAATGAGGTTTCCACACTGGCTTGTTTTCCTGGATACTGATCATTTAAACAAAGGTTTGTCTATGGGGTACATTTACCATTTGATACTGGAGTGGTAATATTTAAATGGAGCATAAAAAAATTTAAATGTCGATTTTTCTTTGGTCTCGGCTTTTAAGGGGCACATTGTGCGGCGTGGAAACCAAAATCTGGAGATCAAAGACAAAGCCAGTGATGAACTACTACAAGCACAGGAGCCGATTTTAAGTTTGCCATTTAGTACCACAGTTAATAACCTGCAGAATGAACTGAACACTGCTCAACATGCGTCACTGAGCTTGTACGGAAACTTCCTCTGCATAACATATAATTTAGCAGAAAAAAGTGTTGTTTTTTTTTTTATTTTGTTGTTGTAAAGTGTGAACAATCTTCATTTTGCATTAAAACCAAAGCTGTAGAAGCATTAGATTCCTTTCAAACAGGTCTCATGCTTTAAAATGTGATGGGAATTTTACTTGTCTGTCTTGTGTCCTGTTGATGTCCTGAATCATGCCTGCAGTCTTACCGAGTTGCACTGACTAGCATTTCCATTTTGGTAAATGGTACAAGTCTGGACTAATTCATTATAAGGAAATAGTTAGATTTTTTAAGAATTGTCCAGTTCCATTTCTTGTCAAGAGCTGAAGGAGGAAACCTGTATACACCATGTCATGTCTGTATGACCAGTGTAAATCTCTAGAGCCAGAAACCCATTAGCTTAGCTTAGCACAAAGACTGGAAATGGGGAAACAGCTAGCGTGGCCCTGTCCAAAGGTAAAAGGTATGCCTAGCAGCACCCTTACATTTCATTACTTTCTATGCTGCTATATACCTGGTAGTTTATTTAATCAAAACAAACACTGAAGTATAGAACTGGCAGGTTGTATGCAGATGTTTAGAAATGTTATCACTGAATAGTATCAAATTTATCAAATTTTCAGGAAGAAAATAAATAATTAAAAATGTCAACGTATAACTTCAACATAAGGGTTACAACTACACATGTTTTTGATATGTGCTTTGTTCAGCCTTGATGAGATCACAGTAGTAAATTTATCCAGAAACAGTAAGAACCACATCGGGTATTAATTCAGACATTTAAATGTTAAATGTGAAAGTTAAAAACTAAAAATGACCAAGGATTTAACAACTCAATGCTGCACACTTGACACAACAATCTGGTCCAAACCCAGATAACCTACAGCCCAGCCTTTAAAATAAAGCCTGCCATTCACCACCCAAAATATTCAGCAGCTATTTGGTACCGCTCACAACTGCATATCAGGAACACAACACAAACTGTTGCTGGTTTAATATGTGAAAGCATATGGTTTGCACTAAGCGCTATACAAATGTGATGACAATGTTGCTGGAGGTGGCCGATCCCTCAGATGACCACAGTCCTGTAAGATCTATTGCTCCATCCATTTGGCAGAGAGTGGGCAATAAAGGGAGATGGTAAACAATGTCAAATGAAAAAGGAAGAAGCTGCAAAACTTTGTTGTCCATGCTGAATCTATTTTACATTTTATTTACAGCTTCAGGATCTCAGTGCTTCTGACTTTATCAATAGAGATCATCATAAAACTAGAGTATGTATAAAAATACTCTGTTTTTATTTCCTCTGTAAGAGAGGTCATGTTTTTGCTCCTGCATGTCTTCTATATTTTTGTCTGTCTCATAAATGTACAAATGAATCTCGTGAAATTTGGTGGAGAAATTGACCTTGAGCCAGTGAACACACATTTCAGCAGTAATCTGGGATTTCCATCATACAAATAACCACCTGTGGATAGTACTGCACTTTTACTATTCAACTACTGCTTATATTGCAGATATCAAATTTTTTTTTTTTTTTTACAAAACATACAATCATCTTATAAAATATTATGCATTTCTTATAGATTATAATACCCAGTAGTATATACACTGATCAGCCATAACATTATGACCACTGACAGGTGAAGTGAATAACATTGATTGTCTAATTACAACAGCACCTGTCAGTGTGTGGGGAATTTTAGGCAACAAGTGAACATTCAGTCCTCGAATTTGATGTGTTGGAAGCAGAAAAAAACAGGCAAGAGGCAGGATCTGAGCAACTTTAACAAGGGCCAAACTGTGATGGCTGACAACTGGTTCAGAGCATCTCCCACACTACAGATCAGGTTGGGTGTTCCTGGTCTTCAGTGGTTAGTACCTACCAACAGTGTTTAAGGAAGGACAAACAGTGAACAGGTTCATGGATGCCTAAGGCCCACCGATGATGAAGTTGATCCACTGTAGATGAAAGTTTTAAATGTCATTCATCCTTTTAACTGTGTTTAAATCTTTGTTAAAATGGCTGAAAATGAGAAATATTGACCATTGGTCTCTATGAAGAGAAACATTCAGCATATCACACCTAGAGTGGGGAGGCTGTTGAATGTCTAAAATATTATTTCTATTAACATATTTTTATCACTATGTGATAGACAAATTCATGTTCTTTCAGACAGTAGACAAATTCACACAAGATGCACAGTGATCTGCAGGGACATGAGTGCCAGCTAACTGCCACACTGACTCCTGTGTACAGGTTCTCATAATGTTATGGCTGATCGGCGTAAAGTTTTCAGAATTACATCCACCCTTACCAGCTAATACATTAAAATGCTGTTTGCACAGTAATATTAACCCATTAATAAGACAAAGGGGCTGTTCTGTCAACTATTTTTTATTGATTGGTATTGCTACATTTATTTTTGTAAAAGATCTCAAAACTTCTCACTAGCTTTAATAAAGCTTTGCCAGACTAGTAACATTAAACCAACTTAAAAATAAGGTGATAGGACAGATGTCCTTGGAAATAACAGCACTCTGGAGAATTGTTCCACACTGGTATCATTTAAGTGCATAACTGTACATCAACTACAATTGACCTCCATGTCCATCTCTACAAAACCAAGGAAGCTTGTGGGGCGTGTGTTAGTCCAGCCCAGGAAAGCTAGCTGCTACCTAGCTGGCTGATCCATGGGGTTGGCACAGGCCCAGAGCATGGCCATGTGTTCCTGCAGAGAGCAGCGTTCCCCCAGGAGCTGCTGTCAGCACAAACTCAGGAAACAGTTACACTGTTCATATTTTTACAAGCTGCCTCTATGTGCAGCTAAAGTGAATCATAAGCTAATCACTGCCAGCTGCCCCTGGCCCTCCTCTTGCTAGTCTCTAGCTTGCTAGCTACTCAAGCTTGAGGTATGAAGGGAATCTTTCATATGCCATGTTAATCTCTCCCTTGATATTCATCTATATTGACCATCGTACACTGCTATTTTTTCCAGCCAGCCCACCCACTCCTATCCTGTTCCAATGAGAAAGTGATTTGATCACTGACCTGTTGATTCCTTAAGGTAGAGTTAGAAGAGATTTTAAAGTGAGGCTATCAGATTGATAGACAACATTTTATAAATGCAAAGAAAGTCAAGAAGAGTGTTGAGAGATATGGAAAATACTTGTGTGCTTTCTTCTACGACAGAATGATGTAAACCTTGACCTCTATTACATGAAGATTGTGTGAGGGAGAGCTGTTAACGTGAGTTCTTTTTAGTGGCTGATGAGCTAAATGGTTTATAAGATCTCACCAGCTCAGTGACGTCAACTTGAGTGTCTTAGTGAGTTTTCTGAGTAATATGGGAACGCTGATGTCAGTCTGGGAATAAGGTTCGGTCCAGTGCTGAAATTTACAACTAAACTCCAGACGTAGAAATGCTACAACAGGAAGATGAAAAAGACATTCTCACATGGACTGTTTGAGCTACTCTGAAGCCACACAAATCCAGACAAAATGAATGGAATTCAGGTATGCAGGCATGGATGTCATCACTTACTAAACTGCAACTATTGTCCAGATACATTGCCCTTGCAGTCTTGGCTCTCTGTATAGAGGGATGGATCGGGCAGAAAGACAACCGAAGATCCATGAGCAGCCCTGCTCTGCTCCTCGTTCATCTTCCTTCATCTGCAGTAAGTGTCCTACCAGAGAGCAGGGGGGGTCAGAGCCTCTCCTTTACAGAGCCTACATTCTCCACACACACCCTCTGCTTGCTCTCTTATCCTCCCCTCCCCTCTTTCTGTAGCTGACCTGACTGTTAAGCCCCGCTGATGGATGATGGGCTTCTTTGGCGAACACTGGTGGGAACACTTCTGGTTCTGGTTAGCAAGCTAAAACTGTGCTTGGGAAACAGACTACAGCACCATGGCTAAAGCTAAGCTAAAGCTAAGCCAGCCTCCAGGCCCCCAATGTGAGGAGCACAGCCAGGACTCATAATATTTTTGGGGCCCAGGAAGATAACTGCCCTTAACACAAAGGATCCATCTTTAATCACATCCTTCTTGGATTAATTTTGACAGTGAATCATCTGGATCTTTTCTTTGAGTTAACCATTTGTACAGATGAGTTAACTGACTACACATTATTAACCAAGCACCACAAATTGAGTAACTGACCACATGCTGGCAAGAGGAGAGAGAAATGAGTAACTGACCACATGCTGGCAAGAGCAGCTACTTCAAAATAAAATTTTCTCTGATTGACACTCATTTTCTGGATCACTGGAGAATGATAATGGCTGGAATACAGACTGTCTAGAGTTACAAGCCATGAACGTCCCCCTTCAGAGCAGGAACTCTTAATGTAGCTCTGTGCTGCCACTCTAATTCAATTAGCCTGTGTCAATCACTGCTGAGGTATCAAACCACCTCAGACTAATATTTGCAGAGGGGCTTTAACATCAATACACAGGTAAAAAGCAGTGAGTCCCCCCCTCTGCAATTATATAACCACAAACGGCTGAAGCAGTGAATGACAACATTTACTGCCATAGTTGTACTGCCATCTCTATGAGAAAGGCCCTACACACACTCACTCACACACACATGCTACGGAGAGTGCAAAATGTATTTTAACTGGCATATTTTGATATTAGCTTCAGAAAAATGACACTGGTATTTACAATGTAAAAGGAGTCTAAATGGCCCATCTCAGCCAGAGAAAACACATTTAGCTATGAGGTCAGAGGCTGCCACACTAGAAGCAGGTTAGTTTGATAATTTTGTCAAAATGTTTAATGTACTGCTAAACCGTTTGGGAAAAACAAGCGCAATGCTGATATTGACTTTGGCAGCAGGCTGAATACTGAAGGAGTGTAAATCAAATGCTACATCTTCATGCAAATGTAAGTAGACATTTCATGCCCAGCTAAGTTGTAGGTCCTGGCACAAGTCACTTTTTGACTCCTTACCCCACTCACCCTCCATACAGTGTGATGAACGGATAGAGCACTACAGCATGTGTGTACATTCATAAGTGCCTTTGGGTCAAACATCTTGATCTGATGAAATTTGGAAATTGCTGCAACCTCAATGCAGCGTTGTCATTGCGTTACAAGTACAGCGCACTTACAGTGGGGAAGCTAAGATATACATGAACAAAGTAGATGACTTCTTTGGCATAATGGGCACTCATGTTCCATATGTAAGGAAACAAGCGATTCCCATCATGCTGTGCAAGCACACACACAACATTCAGATGTTCCTCATCAAGCTCCTAAAGCAACAGGCCCATGTCTCACATCCAATAAATTACTCTGCCAGTGTAACTCGTTACAGCATCCTCTGCTCATTTCCATTCCTTTCCTTATGCTGGTAATTGTGCATGCCACTGAGAAAGAGGCACTGAAACCACAAGGTAATTCCTACAGCGTTCTCCTACTTTCAGTACTTGAAACAACACATCACCTTCCACGCTGGGCTGATGCTCTGAGCGGCACTTGGACATTTACATCCCAGTGGGTTCTTCAAATGGGAATGCTGTACTGCTTGGGCTGAAAGTCGACCAATCTGCTGCCCCTCACAGCCCAATCACTGGATTACTATATGTAAACTCCTCTCACTCACATATAGACACATGCATGAGTAACAATGAAGACTAAAAAAAAAAAAACTAATAAAAACTCACTGAAAGCAATTACATGTGCACTGGTATCCTGGTTACGATCATGTAAACATCATATCCTGGTTTCACAAACCTGGATATGTTACCTGGAGAACTCCAACAGGAACCAGGATACTATGGCATGTAAACACCTTATCTGGGCTGAGCTGGTAAAACATCACAACACACCTGCAGGCAAGACAATCACATATCTGGACATTGCTAGACTCATGAAGTATGGAAGCAAATAACCAAGTTTTTTATGTTCAGTGTAAATGCCATTTCCAAATATAATCAGAAACAGAATCAGAGTCAAAGCCAGGATCATCATCAGCATACATCCTGTTATTCTGTCATATGCTGTTGTGTATACTCATAAAACTGTATATAAGCACAGACACTCAAAGAGCAGATCACAGAGTTAAGAAAAGGCATGTTTATGTAACATGATCACTTTTGTAACACAGGGTTTATGACGCTTGATTCCATCTACTCTTTCTCAATGTTATCAAACTGTAAAAGGCTGTTTTCCTTCTCTACCTCCCTGGTTTTCAGCAGATTGTTTAGTACATTACACACTGTGTCTCCTGACAACACTCAGGCTCTGTAACTCTGCTCCGCTGGCTCTCTGGAGAAATCATCGTCATTAATAGGAAACACGCTGGGCGTCTCTTTCACACTGTTGCACATGCAAGAAAAACACTTGCACTCTTTTAAATTGTCAGTATCTAATGTAAGGGGCAGCTTTGTAAAAATGTGTTTTAGTATAATTAACGTTGCATTCAGCTGAATAAAAACATTTTCTTAATTTGCCAAAGATGTAGCAGTGCTGGCATGCTTACTAAATATTATTTAATTATTTTCAGATTTATTACCTTATCTTTTGTAATTTTCAATATTATTTTGAAGATGCATCATCTTTTGAGATAATTTTATACATTTCATTGTTGTCCAACCTACACAGTTGTACAACAATGAACTACAGTATAAGATGGTCTATAAAACATGAAACCTAGAGAAGATTTGTATATGAATTTTTTTTATAACGTTTTCTGTTTTCAGAGAAAATCTTTGTTCTTTGAGGGTAAAACAACTCGTGACATAAACACCAGAAGGTGATACTCATCTCACACTGTGTTGACAGTGCGTTCTCATTAAAATGGATATCCAGTCCAGCCAAACCGTTTGATCACTGTGCTTGTGCTGCCATATCCAGTAGAGACGAGGGACTTTATGAACACTGATTTGAGTGCCAGATATAGAGCCGGTGATGTGTCACATTGACCCTGTGGTGACCGGCACAGCCCCTCTTCCCATGAGGTACCTCTTAGGGGTTGTAAAGTCGAGTTTGTTTCCAGTAAGTCAGCCAAATGGGTTTATCAGCAGGACCGACAGGCTTAACCTAACATGATCTAAGCGGGTTCGCCCTGTGGTTCTGCCTGGATTCAAGATGAAAAATAGGTGAAAAACAATGGAAGCAAAGGGTGAACAGTGTTATCATAATGATAACATCAAAGTGATGCTAAGTAGAGATAGAAAGTTTGTGCTTCACCAAGTTTTACTGACCTTTGTGAAGATTCATACATAGAAACATTGACTTAAAGTATGTTACGATAAATGTGGAAAGTTGCTCAAGACAGTGACTCTGTTCCTATATGGTTTGGGATGGAGTTTATGCTAAAGACGTTACTGTGGTTTGTTGCTTTATTTACTGATGTTTTTGGTAAAATCAGCTAGAAAGCTTTGACCATATCATATAACTTTACTACCAAAGCCAATTAGACGTTTTGTTCATGTGACAGGACTGTGACAAAGCCTCAGATGACTGTATAATTTTCCACTCAGTAATCATGTGTGCTTTTACTGGATTTCATGTTTATTTTTCCCACCCCGCAGACACGTATGTAGTTTTCTTACCGTTAGTAGTGACCCAGAGTGTCTGAACAAGTATGACACATCCCAACATCTGAAAACATTGACGGAGGACTCACCCATCTCTCGTACTGTCCATAGCCGTTAGCTGGGACAGGTGATGAGGGCTGCCGAGGTCCCCGTCCAGTCGACGCTGCTGAGATGGCAGGTCAGCGGTGGAGGAGGGGGCAGGGTTGGGGTTACTGGAGAGGAGCTCCGCTGAGGCGCTGTGATGGGGGGTGCTGGAGCCAGTGTACAGGCCTGAAAGACAAACAAAGCTAATTTGGTCAATGTGCCAGATAAACTGGAGGGCCCTGTGGTCCCTCTTTCTTTTGAGCAAATTAAAAGCCATTTCATGGCAACGGCATTTTGTTTTGACAACCTTCATCCAATCAGAGAGTTTTGTAAAATAAAATGTTCAGTGCTTGCGCTGTTTGCAAGTTAGAGTACACTGTTTGTGTTGCCACAGGGATTGGCCTCGTTTGTCCTTTCAGCTCCTTGTTCTTATTACACAATAATAAACTAAAACTTTACATGTGTTTGAAGAGCAGGGGGAGTAAGGTTACTGGGTTAGTGTCTGTTTTTCTGTTTGTGCATGCGGATGCTCAACATTATGGTTATGTGAGTACATGTTGGTGTATATTTAACTGTGGAGGTGCAGTATATGTAATACATTTCAGCCTGTGCACATCTTTGTGCACATGGTGCGAGTCTTTTAAACTTTTTATATAGTGCTAGAAATATGGATGAAACGGCATCATTTCTTGCCTCTGCTGCAAAATGTCCAACATGTCTTTCCCCATTTAGTCACTGTGTTTTTCTGAATTATATTTGATTAACATGATTAAATTATAGACACCAAGTCTTGTTGGAAGAAATTGAACTTGAATTCCTCACACAGTTTATCTACTCCCTCCATCTTCTGTTCTGTGTATTTCCTGATTTCTTTCCCAGCATCCACCAGGAGAGCTGCGTGCTCACCGTCTGGAGCAGCAATGAGAGGAAAAGACAGAAGGAGATGAAAGCAAGAGAAAAGATCGGTGCTCCTGGTTTTGCCGTTTCCAGGTCCAGCTGTTTTCAAGTGTAAGCATGCTGAGGTCTGATCTGACAGCATTCTGAAATGGTTACAAGCTTGATTCATTACCCCCAAATCATCAATCACAGAACTTAAATGTTTTCCCCTTTAGCCCCAACATCTGCTACCAGACCGGCACAACGGTCAACAAATAATGGCTGTGATTGCTTCAATTTCATCACTAGCTCCTTGCAGAGGGACACAGAGAGGCTCTAATGGTGCACTTTACGAGTTAGTGGAGGATTATGTTCTGAGGATTTTGTGAATTGGCTCTGAAACGTTTCTGGTCGAATTCAGGAAGAGAGCTCAGTGTGAGAAGGAGATGGAGAGGTATATCAGCTACTCAGCACAACAGTAGGAGCACATAAACCTCTGCATTTAAACTATGATGAGTCCTTCCTCTGGTAAATCAGGTAATACTCTAATTATGCTCTATAAAACAGAGAAGTGCTTCTTGTAAGCTGCTGCAGCTGTATGAATAAGAGCAGACTTGTAACCAGCAAACAGGAAAACAAGCTCAGCTCTGACTGGAAACATGAATCATTTTAAGCATTACTGATGGGACAGCTGTCCTCACCTCTTCCGTGCACCCTATCAGCCCTAGAACAAAATGAAACTGATGTATATGGAGATCCTGAAAGCCAACCTGCAACATCTTTGCAGGGCCTTGAATAACACTGCATCCTTGAATGCTTTATGATCACTCATGAGTGAGTGAGCTCCTTGGGGATTTAAGCCATTTAAAACCAGAGAGCAAGCAGCATTCACTCAGAAACAGGGAGGCCAAGGGTAAAGAGCCAAGACTCAGAGGCCCGGACTGATATTCAAAGGCAAGTTGAGCATTCACAGTTGTCAACGGTGCATTAAGCTCCAGCAACAATAACAGAGAGCAACGGGAAGCTTGGACGGGGTACAACCAGAAACCAGGACAGATGTGTCCATAAACCGAGGAAGCTGCAGGGCATCTTTCTTGTCGTTAAGACTGTTACAATCTATTTAGCTCTCTCTTCCTAATCCAAAGTAGTGTTTACTTTTGTGACAGTCACATACATCAAATAAGTAAATGGAAGTTTAAAGGCTACATGAGGCAAATAAAGTTACCGGTTGCTGCTGTTGCTAATGGTTTTTACATGACAAGATGACAGGTTGACATGATGTAGTTATGAAACACAAACTAAACAAACATAAAGTACATGGTTCTAACACTTCCTTCTAAACTTATATAACTGAAGTACAATCCAAGAGCTGAAATGTTGATATTAAATGTAACAAGCGTTAAAGATAAATTATTGGTGCCATTTGTTTGACCAAAGGCACTGTAAATATGATTTTTCTTAAACTGCCAGAAAGTACAAAATTACTATAATACATCTGCAGGAACATTTACATGGCTGTCGATTATCACCAGTGACTCTGTGATTGCTTTGCCAGGTGCCAGGATTTCTGGCGGTCAGACCTCACTTGCTGGCCCGTTCTTCTGTTTTGGGACAAATACTCCCTGGCCATTGACATTTTGAGACTCAGCCAGTCTCTTGCACTCACATTTTGAATTGCTCAACCATGGAGGATGGTGCTACTACTGGTGTGACATGATATGTTGGATTCAAGTCAATGGATGCATTACTTGTTAAAATATCTTTGTTAGATTCATGCAATAATTATCAACAGTAATATTACAGTATTTTGTGCTATATCTGTAACTCTATATTATCATGGCATTGGATGACAGAGCAGTCTCCTGTGCACACCTGTGAAGATGTCTTGGCCGAGTCCAGGAGAACAACCATCTTTACTGTTGTAAAGGTGCTGTGAGGAGGTGGAGTTTTGAAGGTGCTGCATGGACAGACAGTTATTCAGAACGTCCTGCTCCAGGTGAGGGCACGGCCGAAGCTGTGAGTCACAAACATTAGAATAACATTAAATACAGACAAGAAATTATGCTGAGTCATTTACAGAGAAGATTATGCAACCGAAGAACAAAACAGTTTCAGTTTTGTCTGTTTGTAGGTTGGAGCCTATGTGGGGTGTGGGCTCTTTGTGTTTTCTCTTTTTGCAATAATGTGATCATAATGTTAATATGAAACAGTAACTCAGCAAATGAGAATGCTTTGTTAGTCAGAAGGAACAGAAGAAAGATCATCTGGTCCCTTTTGAGTCATGCATTGGCCTTGGACATCGTGGGTAAGTGATTACTGTACTAAAACAGAGCCAATGTGAGACTGGTTCTGTTTCTCTGCCTGCCAACAGTAACGGGGGCAAATGAAGACACATTTCTGCTGGAGAGGCGATCACACGCCATGCAGAAGAAATGTACTGTAAACCTAAGGCAACTTGTATCAGTTGAAAAAATGGGAACATCTATAGTACGGACCAGTGAATAGCTGACCTGCACATACAGCCAGTATGGAAAGTATTCAGACCCAAGTTTTCCACATGTTATGTTTCAAACCCATCTTCACAATAGATTCAGTTCAATTTTTTTCCTCTTCAATCTACACACAGTACTCCACAATGATACAGTTAAAACAGGTTTTTGGAGTGTTTTGTAAATTTATTACAAATAAAAGAAAGAAATATCCCATTTGCATACGTATCCAGACCTTTTGTTACAACACTTGCAACTGAGTGCTGGTGCATCCTACTCCTATCAGTAGTCAATGAGATGCCTCTAAAGCTTGGTTAGAGTCCACCTGTGCCTAATTTAATGTACTGGATATAATCAGGGAAGGCACACGCCTATTCATATAAGGCCTCATAGTTGATGGTGTATGTCAGAATGAAAAACGAAGCCATGAGGGCACACACAGATCTTGTAGACCTATGAGACAGGATTGTGTCAAGACACAGATCTAGGGAAGGATACATGACATCGGGGACAGGGGGCCTTGGTCAAACAGGTACCCAAGAACCCAAGAACCCAAGGGTCACTATGAATGAGATCCAGAGTTTCTTTCTGGAGATCGGACAACCTTACAGAAGGACAACCATCAGCACAGCACTCCACCAATCAGGCCTCTATGGTAGAGTGGCCAGATGGGTGAGTCATTCCTCACTAAAAGACACATGGCAGCCTGCTGGGAGTTTGCCAAAAGGCACCCGAAGGACACACAGACCACAAGAAGCAGGCCACAATTCCCAACAGTGTGTGTGTGTGTGTGGACAAAACCAGTCACCGAGCATCACCTCATTAATATCATCCCTACAATTAAACACGGTGGTGGCAGCATCCCGACCTGAAACCAAAAGAGCATCTTTGAAGAGACCTGAACATGGCTGGGCCCCAAACCACTCGCCATCCAACCTGA
This sequence comes from Monopterus albus, assembly GCF_001952655.1. Lineage (NCBI taxonomy): Eukaryota > Metazoa > Chordata > Actinopteri > Synbranchiformes > Synbranchidae > Monopterus > Monopterus albus. The sequence goes on from NW_018127963.1 coordinate 59,767, forward strand.
CTGACCTTGAACAATTCTGCCAAAAAGAATGGGAGAACTTTCCAAAAGAAAGGTGCCAAGCTTGCAGTTTTATCCCCAAGAAGACTTAAGGCTGTCACTGCTGCCAAAGGTGCTTTAACAAGTACTAAGTGAAGGGTCTGAATACTTATGTAAGTGGGATGTTTCAGTCTTTTATTCACTGTAAAACTTTACACTGGCTGAGGTACACATCAAGACTGACCTAACAACCACACCATTTTTTAGGAGGATAAAGATAAGGATAAGGATAATCACCTTTATTGGCCAAGTATGTTACAGACAAGGAATTTGTTTCTGGTACAGAACCGATGGCAGCCATCTGCGGTGCCATCTCTTTTGCCTTTAAAGTCAACATAACTGATTATCTGAGGTAGGCAGTAAGAAAATAATTTCAAACCAACGGTGTGTAATGCAACATGGCCAAACATCAGTTGGCCACAGTGTAGCAATGAGTGACAACATTGACAGTTACTCTAAACTTACAACCATCATTTAGGGCTTACAGTACATTTTGTCATTTGAGGTATGGTATTATTTAAAATTAAGCAGATTTTTGATTAAGTGTTGGGGCCTATTGCATTACTGCTCTGACTCTCCAGCTGCTCTTATATTATTAAGCTAATTGTAGCTTTGTCAGCTGGTTTAGTTAGCTGTGTAACTGTTGCACTGCTAGTTACTGGGTGCAAAGATCTAGTGAAAACTATATCTATTATGGTGCAACCTGTTTTAATCAATACTATTTATTTATTTTTATTCATAAACCACATGTATTCACTTATTTCATTGATGCATAAATCTCCATTAGTGAAAACTTACATGAACTTAAGCACAATTGGTACAACTGGCTTTAAATCCAATACATGCAGTTTCAGTTAATCAGGAATCAAATCAAAATATAAACAAATTGTAAAGAAAGTGTGTACTGTTATCATGCTGTGATATTAATTGTCTTGACTAATACACATTTTTAGCATATATTATTATTATTATTATACAGTACTAAGTGATAACTTTATGATAACAGCCTGGCATAGTTGCTTTGAGTCAGCTGGACAAGAAGAAGTCCAGTGCTCCATTTGCTAGGATTTAGATTTAATAGTTGGACTGTGTGTGGAAATATCCTTCAGCGTTATCATGACAGACAAAGTGGACAGACCTTCTGCCTTCTTGGCCACTGAAATCACAATTGATTGCACTTTTCAACATGCTGGCATCATCCACGTCTCACACACACACTGATACCGTGTATCAGTAAGTGTGTGTCCGTCCTCCTGGGAGATCCTTATGAGTGTGCTACAAAACTTTCATCACATGTAACCGAGGCTCTGTTTCCCCTAAAAGAACTCTAACACAGCACTCCTACCAGTTTTTCTCTGGGTCTGCTCCAAAAGTGGAGTAAGAGCATTTGTTTAACATTTGTCCATAACATCTGGCCACTGGGGTATTTTGCTCTACAACTTATTAACAATGCTACAAGCACATGTGTTTCCCTTTACGACGCTAAGCAAAGGAACACATCATCCAGCTCTGCCACTATCCAGCCCCTTCCACAACAATGAGCCCATTCTCTCTGTTATTTACTCACTTCCAGTCAGGGGAAGAATAGGCTTTTGAGCATGTACATGATGAAATGTGATCAAACCTGATCTATTGTTGGGCAAATGATTCTCTAAGATAAACCCCTAAAGGCCACAACTGGCCTCCCAACCCCTCAGTTAAACCAACTCGATGGATCTGTGGATAATGTAGATCACAACAGGACAGATTATATAAAGTGGTCTTTTTGTAAAACCTGCAGCCCTAACCCTACTGACTTGAATGAGGTCATACTGGAAGTACACCAGGAAAAAGATGCACAGTAGCTGGTGAGCAGGGTAGAAGGAAGCAGTAGCTTTGTAATCTACACAGACAAAGCAAACTATATATGTTCCCACTATAATGTGTTTACACAAATTTAAAAAATTAGTGCTTAATTAATTTAAGTCTGATTTTTAAGTAACTTTCATTTGCTTTTATTCCGTGCTCAAAAATAAAAAACAACAACGAATGTCATGTTGTAACATATGATAGAACTTTGGTTCCTGTTTAGCAACTTCTTTGCACTCTACTTGTATCGAGTACCTTACCTTTCTACACACCTGTTGTTCTTTGGCTGTATGGATCTTGACATGTTTGCGTAGGGAGCTGGGATCTGTGTATCGCTTGGTACAGCCGGGGATCTGGCATGCATATGGTTTCTGTGAGAAGAGAGAAAATAGTTCCCATCAGTTTGAAGGCTGAAATAGATTTAAATTTTCTTTATTGCAAGAAAGATCAACAGAGGAAAACTCAGGCCAACCAAGAAAATGCCAGAGGATTTTTTTTAAAAGGGAGCAACATTAAAATTAATACACAGTAAGTTTGAAATTTGCTGAAGTAAAGGTAAAGTTAGAGTCCTACCTTACAGCTGAGAAAGACAATTTGAAGTAAGAGGAAGAGCAGAAAGAGGATGAAAAGGCAATCAGTTGTAAAATACTGGAATATCAATTTATCTCTCAATAAGACATGACCGAATTGTGATCTATTTATTATTCAGGGTTGTAAAATGCTCCTCAAGTATAATGACAACACCAATTCTGCATGATTAATAATGTGTAAATACTTAAAGATGTACCTAAAACAGTCAGCTAATACATAAGTTTAAGAAAACTATTAGGACATGGTCAGCTGTGTTTCACTTGACTCCTTTTTACACAAGTGAGACAACAGAACTGTGGAACATAGGATTGTTGATGAATAAAGAGTTATAGGCTGTTAAAGCAATCTGCCCTATAGCCTCAGCCTGGATATCTGTATCTGCTGGCATGCAGCTGGTCATAAACATGGAGCTGTTGGCAGGTTAGTGTCAAACGGGTGTTCTGTCACAGTGTTTCCTCATCATTTCACATTCCTCTCATTAACTAAGCAAATAAAGCATGTAGCTTTGCTGATTGAGGGATTTTCCCCTCACAGCAGTTTTTCTTCATCTTCAGAAATTTAAGTTTCCCATTAAATGTAAGGGGATACTCGTCTTTATTACGTCTGCCTCCGTACCTCAACCGGGGTACCCAACCTTGTTATTCCAAGACGCTTACAGTGCCACTCATCTCTGCCATGTTTGTTTTGTCAAGCAATGTATGAAAATGTTCCCTCAAAGTGTTTCTGACAGGGCAGGCACACTGAAGCAGGGTGCTAATGTGAAGCCATAAGCGTCAGGGTGCGTAGTATAATACTACATGGACCAACAAAAGCATTGATGACCAGCCAGTACATGAACATGGAGGTGGGGGTGGGGCATTCTGGTAATATAAATAAAATAAAAATAATGTTAAAACAAATTTGTCTTTCAATTTAAGTATAGTAAAGTATGGTGAAATACAGCTTCCTTATCTGCAATGCAGTGTCACTGATAAAGTCTGAACTCACAAGTCTGATGTGAGGTTGAAGAAAAGTTACAAGTGCTTGGCACCATATACAACAATGCTGCCATACAAGGTAAAAGTAACTTGTTAAAAATTTCAAGGTTTAAATTATGAAAGAAATTTTATCCCCATTATTAACAATAATAATTCTATGACAAATACTCAGTTTTGTTCTATCCTGGACAAGGGACCTCTTCTCCGTTTCTTTTTGTGTTTTGTATTTTTAAGTGCCCTTGATCAAATCAAGGGTGCTGTTACGAATGTAAGGCTCTCTTTAAATAAACAAATATGTAATTAATGGGTAAATGAAATTTGACATGATTGTACTGTATGTGAGTCTCTGGCAACACATCACAATCTATCAAGTCTGAATTTAGACTAACACGAATTAGACTGTGGCTCAGGAGGTAGAGCAGGTCGTTTCCTAACCGGAGAATTAACGGTTTGATTCCTGGCTTGTCCAGTCAACATGTCGAAGTGTCCTTGAGCAAGACACTGAACCCAAAGTTGCTCCCGGTGATGTCACCGGTGTGTGAACGTTTGTGAGTGTGAATGGGTGAATGGCAAAGTAGTGTAAAAGTGCTTTGAGTGTGCTGTAAGGCATAGAAAAGTGCTAAAAGTGCTATACAAGTATAAGACCATTTACAAACACAGATTTGACAAACTGACTTTATGCCCTGCATCTAAAATGCTAGTTTATTTATGTTACTGGCTTAAAGCTGGTAAATGTATATATTTTGTTGTCTTTAAGTATCTAGTAATATATACAGTAGATAAAATAATTAGATAAATAGTGTGACAAAAAGTGGTAATTATTTTACAATGAAGAGGAGAAGCTCCCTGAAATGGCAAAGAAAACAAATAAGAACATAACTTGAGCAAACTTATTGACTTCATAGCTGTGCTGGCGGGCGGATGGTGATAAAGTGAAGTATTAGTGTGATTACTGAGACACGATGAGCAGCAGCGAAGGCTGACTCAACTTTTCCTTCCCTTTCTGCAAGTCAGAGAAAACATGAAGCTCTGTCTGACCTCGCAGCTCCAGTCCAAGTCTGAGCTGAGACTCTGCCTAATGGAACTAATCATTTAATGATCTGTGGCGTTGTTACTGCCAGTGTGGAGTGAGTGAAAATGCCACACTGCTCACTGACTGACAGCAAATTAAAGTTTAACACTGTCAAGATGTGGAAATGGACACTGAGGTCTGTATGGCTGTGCGGCTTTTAATGTTGGTGCAAATGCAAAAATGGGGTACAGCATGAGGACACACTTTCTGGGACTGGTAAACACTTTCCCATTCAATTCAGTGGGAAAGTGTGCCAACTAATTTTTAAATTTTGAATATAATCTAATCTCTGAAAAGATTTTATAGGAACTAGATACAGCCTATATCAGGAAAACACAAACTTTTGTAGTCTATAATTTCATGCAGCCATTCTTTTTGCAACTCTTTGACCACCCAGACTATTTCAACTATTGGACAGAACAAAGAGCTTCAGACCATGTCCAGGTGAGTGCGCTGGTGTTTGGCGCGGTCGCTGGAGTTGCTGAAAGCTTTCTGGCAGCCAGGATGCTGGCACAAGTATGGCTTCTCTCCTGTGTGGCTCCGCAGGTGGATCTTCAGGTTCTCCAGACGGGAAAATGCTTTGTTACAGCCCTCAAACTGTGGAAGAGGAAAGACGACACACACACACGCACACACACACACACACACACACACACACACACACACACAAAATCAAACAGTGTAAAGCAAGCAAATTCTGGCACAGTGTGAGCCTTGTATACTGTATGT
>NW_018127963.1:65048-94743 GCF_001952655.1 Monopterus albus
CTTTCCCTCAGTGGAGGAGCTCAATCTATACAACATAAGAACATGGGTGGTATTGTGAGCATTTTTCCATGGCTCTTGAATTACACGGCCAAGGACCTTTATTGAAAATCTACGCCCAGCTGAAAGACTGAGCCACGGGTGACAGTACACCTGCCTCAAGGCGGCCACTGCCTCTAAATTGCAGGGGAAACCAAAGTGCGTCATGCAGCGGCGGTTAATGAGCTGTAATGCATAGCATGAGTAAAGCGTTCTGCTGTGTATAGTACAGTAGAGTGACAAGTGACTGTAAACAAGCTCATATCTGCCCCAGCTTGGCCCATTTGATCCCAACCACTCAGCCAATGAACACCGCTGATTTGTTAGCAGGTGAATGATTCATGAGGCTTCTCATGTATCCACTCCTGCCCTTAAGCAGAAAACATGGGTGATTGGTAGATGAGGTGGTCCGTGTCAAGACCCCCTACAGAGATTCACCAAGTGTATGGGTGTGCAGTAGTGTGGGAAGTATAGTTCAATGTTACTTACAGTATATCTAGCTAATGTTAATGTCTTATGTATTTAGCAGCACTGTGACATCTTTAGACTGAACTGTCACGGGGTACAATAGGAGCAGGTGAGGGGCTCGTGTCTTTCATACAGCCACTCTGCCTGTCACTCTATCCATCCACAGGACTTCAGACACATGGCTTGCATGACTGGCACACATAAAGAGAAGGGCACAGGACAGGTGGATGGATGAAGGTGGAGACTATTTGGTCTTTGTGACCAGAGGGACCCAGGAACTACAAAACCACAGGAGCTAAACTTAGCTACTCACCCTTTTGCACATTCCTGTTTGCATTTTCACTGCATCTGAATAACTGAGATGACAGATTTAAAAAAATGACAGCAGTGCTTAAAACAGTTTTCACAGCACAGGCTGTTTGTATTTACAGTGGCATGAGTTTGATGTTCAGTTTGATATACAGTAATGACTGAATGATAATGAGACATCCACAGGCTGAAAAGAAAAGTGATACTGCACCGACAATCTGACCAGTTTTTTCTGGTTCTCTCTTTTTTAAATCAAGTCAGGAAGCTTAACTTTGCTTTTAAACTCCTTTGTTTGTGTCTTGTTTGTCTGGTTCTAATAAACACAGGTGGTACCCAGAACTTCCTTATTTTGTGAAAACTGTACAAAAGTTGTACTTTCTGTGACATCTGTGATATTCAGCCCTACAACTCCACCCTAACTGTTCCTGAACCATCAGAAAGTACCGTTTCCTGGAGCAGGGACTCAGTTTTACCCCTGGAACAACTGTCCAATAATAGAACTATTCCAGGTTTCTCCAGTTAAACTCTTGAATTGCTCTAAAGGTTCTTGCTGCTCTAGCAAAGTTCTCATGTTATATGTGCAGGATTTGAAAATTTCTGACTTTAGCACCGCTATCTTGTAGTATAAAAAACACTACACCAGACTATAATAGACCATAACGCAGAATTTGATATAACCTATGGTCACTCTTCACAATGGCTATTTTATGTTTATCTATTTAGTTATTTGGCAAGATCTAAAAGAAGTTAATTGTGTTGATTGTCTTTATTTGTACTATGTTAGAGAACCTAAAGATGAGGGTCAAACATGGTGCAAGTACTCTGACTTACCTAAAAAAAATTCCCAAGGATCTATGCTGACTTTAGTTAACTGAAGCTTCCACAAACTGTTGCAGAGGCTCAGTGGTCTTCACTGTCTTTAGTGAAGCCTCCTGACAACAGGTTGGATTACAGCTAAGAAGAGAGTGATACCATTCTTCTAATAGACCTTCAACTTCATCTGGGCTCATCCTGGCCTTCATTCACTCACATAGAACAGACAGGGCCCTTTATTCACTGACGCTCCATTTAATATCTGCGAAACCTAAGCCTGTCATGGTAGGTCCGTGTTCAGTGACCAAGCTGATCTACGGGTGTGTGTGAATGTGTCCATGTGGCACAGTAAGAGTCTTAATCTGTCCGATTATGGCTACAGAACAACAAAGCTTCTGGTGCTTCCTGTTCTAATTGTCAGATTTTTTACAAGTTTCAAACTAATAATTTACAGAGTTTGTGAAATCAATTTTACTGAAAACAAACCAGAGGAAACAAATGTACCAAAATGTAAGATGTGGGTTTGTCAGTGCCTTTTATCAGTGACTCTCTCATCCAAGCAGGCCTAGGTATGGTGCTAATACCACACAAGATTTTTTTTGGCATCAGAATAATAATTATGTAATATGTTTTTCTAGAAAAACATTTTTTCCTGACATGCACAATAACATCAACAGTCTCAAAAACACCAGTAAGTTAATCCTAAGACAAAGCAGTTGTATAAGAATGTTTTTGTAATTAAATTACAGTTTAAATGACCAAAATTTGGATTTTTAATGAGAAATATCTTATCAAAGAATAAGCCATCACAATCAATAACTTGACTGAACATTTTAATGCCAATTTTCAATAAGAAGCATTCAATACCCGGCCCAGTGTGCAAAGGTTCAACATATTTAGTGACAATCCACTTAGCTATTTTAGGGTCAAGGCAATGTACGCTGTGGTTCCAGTTAAGACAGTAAATTTGCCTATGTGATTACAGCTACAGTATGATGACAAATATCACTCAATGCTACACAGACATACATACTGTCCAAACTTCGACATACAACCATGGAAAATGTCTTTAAGAGTGCGGGTCACACAGTGTTGTACAGCAGACATGTATTATTCTCAAGTTAAGCCAGTCAAATGTTTCAGCTGGAAATCAGACAGTCAGCCAGAGTGGGAAAGTTTAATAAAAATCCCAGTGCAGAGGAACGTCCACACTGCTATACCAGTCATGACAGACATGGCCCACGCTGTCTGCTGAAATATGGCGCCAAGCGTTTGAGTTTGGAAAACAAACACAGCTATTACTGACGTGCCAAAAGCATGTATTTATGTATAAGGGCAATAATCACTCTTTCATTGCTTTCTTTTCTGCAATACAAATTTGAAGCTAAATTATAGCTAGAGACCCGTGGAGGAAAGCGTGTTAATCGTTTAGAGTGTATTATTACTCTGGAAGCAGAACTAGCATAGACGGCTGGGTGTGAGGTTTTCCTGCCTGCTGGGAAACCAATAAGGCAATGCCACCTCTAGGCATGGACATTACCCAGAAACGCTGCATGAAAGATTTTATGCTACAATAAGATATTTTAGCATGGCCAATCCTCTGGCTGAGTGAGAGTCAACTTCGTTTTGGATATATGGAGCACACAGTGGTATTAAAAAGAAATCTACTACTACTGCTGGTACTGAAGGATGTGACCATGTTTTAGCACTGTTGATGTGGGCAGTATGTTGACGTGCTTTGGTGAAGAAATAACCTAATTATATGTCCCAGGTACTGGGCTTAATTCCCATTACAAAGACCAAAGTTTTGAAAATATCACATGCAAGTTTTAAAGGGAAGGTCAGTACATCCTCTATATCATCCATGAGACAATGTTTAAAATATAAACTGCTGAGAAAGTGATGAATACACAGGTTAAAGTGGGAGAGGCTTCTAACACAGGATCCATTTTACCTTTGATATTATCTGTGAAAACAGTTTAGATGGAGCTAATCACATTATTGCTTTAAACATGTTTAGTTTTCCTCTCTGAAAACCTACGCCTAAGCTAAACCAACAGATCTCCACACTGGCAGCATGCAGGGATTTGGCTCTCTCTCACTCTTGAGTGGGGAGGTTCAGTAGCTCAGCAAACACTGGGGATGACAGTGGGGCCTTGACATGGCTGAAGCAGGCAAGAGCAGGTTGAGAGGCTGGACAGGCATCTGATCACAACAAAGAGATTATGAGCTCAGCATGCAGGCTAGCAGTGTTGCAGGCCTCCCTGAGAGCTTCATGGGAAATGACTGCTGACTGGTAGAGAAAAGCTCAAGCAGAGTTGATGATAAAAGGCAGCAGTGTACAGCTCTCGTCAAATGCAGCAGCTCAACAGCCAGCAGGGGCTTCAGATGATGCAAGCAAACCAGCCGTTATGAAGGAGTGTTGGAGGAAGATATGGTCACGGACATGTAGGACAGAAATATGATTAAAAGCCTCAGTGAATGTTGTAAAAAGAAAGATGAGGAGAATCAGAAAATAATATCTGACTGTATTCCTTGCAGCCAAGATCATCACCTACACAAGTCCTTTTTTTCCTTGCTCAGCAAAGGTTCTGGGATTTTCTCTCCTGGCAGCTAAGCTTGTCTGGAGTTGTTACAGACACAAGGGAATCCTTCAGCACAAACATATCTCTCTGGCCCTGGGCAATAATTGTAGATCAAGCCTCTGACTAATGATGGGGAGATTGGGATTCAACTACTCAGCTGCTAATTAGTATGAAATTCACTATGACTTCTGTTCAGAAGGCCCCCCATTACAGAAAAAAAGTCCTCAAATCCTAACAGCCTTCAATGGTTTTCTGCTGTGATTAGTTTTATCCAATACATGCAGGTTTCTTTACTACTAAGCCTGACAGACACAAAGGCCCAAGAACTTTGGAGGCAAAAGAAAACACAGTCAAATGAAGAATGTTATGATGCTCAAAAGAAACCTGTATATATTTATATTAATGAAAAATGTGGTCACTAGAATGAGTAGGTTTTTCACAAGGTGTCTTTCTCTGGGTTGACTGACGAGAAAAACCGCCAGTGCTTTTCAGGATCTGTTCTGATGGGTGGCTGTGGAGCAGAATGCCCTGGCTGTGGATGGGGAGGAACATGTGCATTTAATCTGCCTGCTTCCAAATGCCCTGTGGCAACCACAGCAAAGAGCAGAAAAACGTAAATGGACAAAATTATATCCATATGATTCAACGAGACAGCTAAGGAGAGGCAGGTTTCTCATGCGCTTCGTCAGGATACAAAATTAAACACAGCCTGGCTAAAACATTCACATTACATAGTTTACACATATCATTTCCACTGTGAAGCGGGAACTTTTTAGCAGCCAGCCTCATCTGTTGCGAATAGGGCTTTAATTTGAATCAAAGATAGCAGTGGACTTTTGTTTCTCAAAACAGAAGAAAAATTTATCTACACACTTACTGTTTTGCAGTGATGCATCTTTTCTCCCCTTCTCCTCTGCTTTGTATCATTTTTTAGAAGCTTTGATTTATAAATGTTAAGATAAGAGTACACACAGTGAACGAGAAAAAGCAAGGGAGTGTTGTCCAGATGCAAATTAACAAGGGAGTAGAGCAAGGTGGCAGGAAGTAGTCATGTAAATGACTAAAGAAATTGTTCCTAACAGCCATTTTGAACTTATGTCCAAGTAGTTTGGGGGGCAGATTAAAAACTATGTGAATGGCACAACAGGAAGCATTCCTATGATGACTAAATGAGGCTGCTCACATAATGAGCCGGACCAGCTGGTTTGTTCCTCTGGCAGACTGTTTCCTCGAGAATGAGGAGGAAGTGCAGTGATGGGTCTGAACCCCTGCTCCTGCTGCAGAGCAAGCCTGGCTGCACAACAACCTGGAGAGGCTTCATGGAAGCACTTAACCTGCTGTGATTCAGAGGCCTCCGTTCAGATGTCTACCAGCTCTGCAGCCCTGCATCAGATTAGAGAGCTAAGATGTGATTTCCTCTTAAACCGGGCAGCCTGGGGTTTACTGGTTCACCAGGTTGGGAGAAAAATGAGAGCAGGGTCATGCTCTCACAGAGATGAAGCGGAATGACAGGGGAAAATATATGCCAGCAGACAATCAAAGCGACTTTCAGCCTAATTTATCTGTTGCCACAGCATTTTCAGTTTTCTTGCCAGCAAAGATGGTGTCAAATCATTTTCATCCAGGTTTACTTTACATAAGGCTATATGAACACTGTTGTGTACTATACTGCACTCTAGGCTGTTATGAATAAAATTTTGCAGCATTTAGCTGCAAAAGACTGATTTTGTGAAGGTTGTTCTACAGATCTGCACTGTGACAAAAAAACAAAACAAAAACAAAAGAAAACCTGTTTTTACTCTTCACAGCTTAAGACCAATTAACTGCTTCACTTTACGATCCTATTTCATTTCCTTCTGCATAGGAAAGCATTGTTAAATGACAGTGATATATATTAAAAAGCAGTACAAGACATTTATCGCTTTTAAATTAGCATTTAAAACCTTTTGCAGCTTTTATGTGAACTCAATATTTAGGAATTAGGTTGTATGTGTCTCATTTTAGAGAAATGTTAGCCGATTTGATATGAGCCTGTCATTCCTGCCATGAAGTGAACATCTGAAAGAAGCTTTTTACTGCAAGTTCCAATGGAAAAACAAGAAACTACTTAAGCAATGTTCTTAAAACAATGACACTGAAAACAGAAAAATTATTGCTCCATAAGGGGTGAATACGAGCTAAAATTTGGTCTTCCCTTCAGCGAGGAGATGTGGCCTCTCATTCAGTGAGAGGCTTCCATGAGAGCCATCCCACTTTGTCTTGTGGCAATGCACTTATTTTCAGCAGCAATCCTAACCATTTAGAATGGCTGATTAGAGTGCAACAGAAAGCTTCCAGTGCTGCAGCTATTAGTAACATCACGGCATTAATTATAAACCCATTCTTGATATCCAAACCCACCGAGAAAAAGACAGACTGGGGGTTGCACAATGAAAATCCTAAACATGATCTGTGTTCCGAGCCGGCGCCGGGACTGATGTTACTGGCAGTCAATACAGGATCCTGTTTAATGGGTCCACGAGCTAAGGCATCCTTAGACACCCGGGCTTCAATCTATCCAACACCTTTCACTCACACCTGCTTCCGTTCTCGCTCTCACTTTCTCTCTCTTCTCTCTTTTACCCCCTCCAGCCAATAAGCTCCACTCACTCTACAGCATATTATATACCTCCACATGCTTCATCACTCTTTTTATATTGGTGGTATTAAAGGATGACAGACACCAATTCAGCAACAGCCAGTGATGACAGTAATATTTATTTGATCCACTTTATTATTCTTTTGTTAGACATTAGACAAACACTGGCCAATTCAATGTGACGGCTGGCCTGAGCTCTGTAGTGATCTTTCTATTGGGTCATCACCACCATCCCTCTGTTTCTCCTGCTCTGACTGTGCCTAGCATTTATTTGGCACTCTCCTCCACAGTTATTCTTCTCCTACACTGAGTCAAAAAAAATCTAATAAGACTGAAGCTAAACCAAGCACCTTTACATGCTCACAGCTCCAAAACCTAAGTTTCAAACAAGTCTAGCTCTCTTTTGTCTCTTTTTGCTTTAGTCTCCCAGAATGAAAACTGTGCAAGAAAACATGCTGCACTGCTTGCTCAAAAGTATTTTGTGACCGTTTCATTTTGGTCTATTGAGGCTGCTGGTAATGAAGATTCCCTGACTCTGGCAGCAATTCCTGACATTAACCATTCAAGTACTAGAAAGAAAAAAAAATCTCCACCAAACCAGAGCCTCAATCCAGAAAACCCATACAATTAGTCACGTTGTGAAAGTGTTTTAGGGTGTAGTTTTTATAGGTACGGATTCCTGCTCTGGCCAGAGTATTTCATGCTAATGTACTGTATATTCCCAACAGTACTACTTTAATTTCAGTGAAATGCAAACAGTTGCATTCCCATTTTGTAATTTTAGCTGATAAAATGGTTATATTTTTAAATCTTGCCTACTGGCTTAGATTTCTGTGTGACAGCTTGATATAATAAACACCATGGTTGAGGTCACAGTGTTCCTGTGTCACAGAGACTTGTTCGGTAAAGATATAAAAGCCCTTCTCCTTTTTGGCAAACCATTTGTTGTCCACACAAGGCAAGAGTTGACCCAGCTGTCTGAAGGCTCATGCCTGCTGTAGCATACACTGGTGACTCCATAGCTCTGATGTGACAACAAATAAACATTGCAGAAGCCCAGTGAGTCGCCAAGCCAAATACCTCGATGTCAGAAGCGCTATAGCATTCAGACAGAACACATGCCAGAAAAATTAAGCAATAGGTCAACATGGTACTGTGATCAACACCAGCCCGGGGAATGGAGCAGGGTGAAGGGGAAGACAGTGTGTTTATGCAACCCTCTGGAGGGGGACAGACCTCAAAGCCTTTTTGAAAAAAACAAAGAAGCTGCCCAAGAAATGTGGTGCAACAGAGATGCCACGGTGCCCTGAGATTTGTCCACTGCTCAGCTCTCTGTGGGTTTTCCAGTTATGTGGATTGGGCTGTTTGCAGTAAATCAGACTGCACTAGGCTTTCAATGTGTCAAGTTAATCACGGCTCAGGTGTTCTTTGTGAGCGAATCACCCTCAATTCACATTTCAATAAATCAGTTTACCACATTTCAGTACATAGTTCTCTGTTCATATTCAATCATTCACTGTTAACACACTTCCCAGTCCAGTGCAGTTATGACAGCAATGATCCAGAGGTTCCAATCTTCACTGAAATTCTTCAGTAAATGGTTTCATATTTGTGGAATATTTCCTTCCAATTTCTCATAAGACATCTTTTTATGTCGGCTATACTGGTACTCATTGGTCTCACACAATTTTCCAGTTAGAGCACAGGCACATTAAAATACAACATTTTTCCTATATAGAGTTTTTAGCTTCTCACCATACTTTAAATCATGCGAGACCTAATCTGAGTTGCTTGACTTTCAGTCATTTGTAAATGAAACTGGCATACCAGGAATGCTAGTGTTTTGTTTGTTCTGCCCCTGACAAGAATGTAGCACAATCTGAATAACAGCTGTGACACAGTATGAAAGACTGCTGTTATGAGAAGCTGGAAGAACAAAAGGAAAAATTCTGACTTTAAGGCTTCTTATTTCTACTGTAATTCTGGCTGAATAACCAAATCAATCTGGTTCAAAACCTTTTTACATCGATGTTAAACTAATTCTCAAACTGAACAGATCGAATGTGAAACAGATGTAAGAAATGAACAGATAAAATGAGGTCTTCTACATGGAGACAGTTAAGAGATCATTGGGGTGTAAAACTCTATGGAGGAGAGGTAAATCCTGGCTTATGTGTCAGTGTGTGCAGTTCTGCTGGGTCACACAATCAGCAAATCAGGTAACAAGAAAAACTGGATCATTCTGTGTCCTTACACATCCCACTGGAAGATTTCTAGTCCTCTTACACTCAATGTATCCGTCTTTCGTATTTCCCATCTTTCTCTCATTATCATTCCTTACACTACAGTAGATGTGGTTTTGGTGAAGTCTCCCTCTTCTGATATATGTGCCATTTAGCACCACAGTCCACACCTCAATATTCTGCTTGGATCTTCCCACTTGGATCACTCTTCACTCTCTGGTAGGCGTTTGAAGACACACGACTCAGCTAGGAAAGCTTAGTCAACCTGTCACTCTGTTAATGCTTCAAAGTACTGTCAAGCCTGCATTCAGTGCATACCAAATAACTTGTCATGCGTAATGCCTTGTGATGAATTCTGGGCAAAAATGCTATTTTTTTGATGACATCAGTAGAAGTCAATTGCCTGCCTGGCTCCGTTTCTTTCAGCCTTCACTTCTTTTCTCAAACATTCAAATTAAACACACCACATTAACCACAGCACACCACAGTGCGTAATTTAAACTTGACACCCTAAATGTAAACATGCCTTCCACTACATGGTTTATCCATACTTCACTTAGTGTTTATTTTGCACGGTAGTAACTCAGTTTCTCATATTTATTAGCTGCCGGCCTAGCCTAGTCTGGTGTGGTGGGTCTAGGGGGAGCAGAGGGATATTGTCATTCTAAGGCTGTGGTGTCCTGAGGCAGATGTGGTACCAATGTGTATAAATGTCCTTTTTTGCTGGTTTTGTGAGTAGATGATGTTCTATGCAGTGCCTTCTATCACAATGATAAATCACCAAATGAAACAAACAAACAAAATCCAACATCTGGATGCTCTGAGAGATTTACCTCTGTTCAACACACATGCACACTACCCACCTGGTAGGTTTGATGGGTATGTTTGCAGACTGGCTGCTGCGCAGCCTGTGCCTGGGCACAAAACAAGGCCACTGTGCGACTATGAAGTGTAGGAGAAGATGGGTGGCTCAGAGCAGAAAAGACCAGCTATGTCTTTGCCTCTTCAAATGCCACAATCATAGTTTGGCTATAATTATCTGTTTGACTGTAGCAAAGAAATGGTGAGGCACACCTCCTCAATGCAAATGATCCATGACGACAGAAAGAGCCAAGCAGGGAGTCTAAAAATGACCCAAGACGGAGATCCCACAGCTCTTTTCCTGCTGCATGAACTGTGGTCGCATCACTGCAGCAGCCCCATGAACCTGACCGAGATCCCCAACACACACACACACACACACACACAAGCTTCTTCTGCTGTGTATTAGTAAAGTGATCTGGCTCAGTAGAGAGGTTAAACTAATTAAGGTTTTGGATTGGACACAATTATGACACAATCTCTGTGCAATGTAGAACCAGGCACAGCTCTGGGTTTTCAGATTTCTGATACCAGAGTGTGATTAGATGTTGAGGAAATGGGGGAACTCAAAATATCACATTCCAGACAAATGCAATTAAAATGCGCATCACATGTAGTAATAAATACTGTATGCTGTGATACCTGGTTGTGAGGCTGAAAGCAAGGTAACTGTAGCTGTTTGACCTTTTGTGGCTTGAGTTAAATTTCAAAAAAGGCTCCAATGTTGATTTTGTCCATGTGACTGTACAATAATACTGTGTTTTTCCAAATACAATTAGTACAGTGAGAAAAACATGCAGCCACCCATTATACCATGATGTTGTCATCACAGTCAGAGAGGTTTTAAACCATGGATAAGGACCGACTAGTTCTTTCAATGAAAGCTGCACAGATTGCAAATGCTGAGCAAGTTTAACAAATTGCATTAGAGGTGCCACAATTTGTTAAATGGTGGCTTGATCCATGCTAAACCTACTTGGCTAAAAGTTAAGATGTTGACATTTTTGTTATAGATAACTGTGATTTATAACTGGATTCCCCATTGCAGAGGCATCAGCATCTTCAGACCTGCACTGTTAAACAACCCATGACACCTTTTGGCACAAGTGACATGTCCTGGGGAAGAAGTTATTATGCAACAAATTAACACACTTTGTCATTTTGAAAAATGATACAAGGTGTGCACCACTGTAGAGCAAGAACTCTCTCTTAAAAACGCCACAGGCGATTTCTACTTTGGGAAAATTGACAAAAGTGCCATGCACCTTTTATGTAAGTTATGCCGTTTTAAGGTGGACTGTTTTTATGCAGATGTTTTATTCTTGTTTTAGTGAAGCTGTTTTAACTTTTTTTGTGTGCGCTGATTTGGGCTTCCCACCCTTAAAAACTGGAATCGGCTACAAGCCGTTTTTAAGAAGTGCAGCAAGGTGTTTGTATATCTTTGGACAACATATCAAGCTTATATAGCGTCAGGTTGCTGGAGAAGGCCAAGTTCATCTTAGCTGATCCCAGCCATCCCTTGTTTGGAGACCAAGTTGCTCCCATCTGGTCATAGGTATAAGCAGCAAAAATGTAGAACAAATTAAAAGTTTTTTAAAAATATGGTCAGATGAGTATTGTGCCCTCTTTTCAATATATCTAGCTACTTATTTCCTGTTCTTATAGTTGCTGTTATTACTGTTGTTGCCATCATTGTTATCATCATTGTGGGGGGTTGGGTGGGGTGGGGTATAAATAATTTCATATAAATGTGTTGTTTAAAACATCATCATTAAAGAGATCACAGATAATTTTTTTTTCTCTGCATTTGGCCCTCACACCATTGTTTTCATTCAGGACAAAATATTTAAACATAATACTGAAAGAATTTTTTTCTATTTTATTTTTTACTTAGGTTAATTGCAATCATATTTTGAATAAATTTTAATTTGTAATAAAGTTGATTCAAAAATCAATTTTAATATTTTAATTCATTGGATTAAATGCAGGATAACTTTAAATAATTTTGTCAAAATTCTTTAAGTAATGCTGATAAAGTGCTCTAAGTTGATTTCCCACTACATCTTTATTTGGGCCTGAATCAATGACAAATATGAGTGATATGACTAATTTAGCTGTATTTCAATGTCTCGGGGGGCATTCATCACACAAGCAGTGTATATGCACAGTGTTGTGTTTCTATTTGGTTTGCGACAGGGCTGCCAAGTGACACAATAGATCTGCCAGGAAGGAATTATGGCTCTACAGAAAGAAGCTACCTGATGAACCCAATTGCCAAGGGAATGACTGGCACAGGACCTTATGATAAAGTGCTCCATGTTGAGCTCTACCAGGTCCTTTTTTGGGGTTGACTAGGTCTTAGCATGTACAGTATGCCAACTTAACAAACTTTGTCAGCTCCATTTTGTAAACATGCAGCTACTCCTGACATGCCAAATCATTGTCCTTTCTTGCCTGTTGACCCTAATTACTTTAAATGAGCCATATACTCTTTTCCCAGTTCATTGGGGTGTGTGTGTGTGTGTGTGTGTGTGTGTGTGTGTGTGTGTGTGTGTGTGTGTGTCCACAGCATGAAAAACCTGTCATTCTTGCTGATCCACAAAATGTTTAGTTGTTAATTTAGTTTCTATGTATGGCTGAGTTTCTTCTTCACTTTGACTATCTAAATATTGTTGCTGCTGCTGGGTGCAAAAAATACAGCAAGTTCATTGCTGGAGATTTTTTATGTTTTAATCAACTGAGGAATGACATGCTACTTTAAAGAATGAGAAAAAAAACAATGTTTTGCTTTCTAAGCTCCTGAAAAGCCAACATTTTGCAGAAATAATTCTTATAAATTATGCATGTATGTCTCAGCCTCTCTAAACACTCCTTATGATCATCTGAAAGCAAACCGAGCTTCAGTGAAGGTAGTTCTGGGACCTGGTGGTTCAGAAGCTGGTCACAGAGATTAGACTCTAAAGGCCACAGTGTCAGTGCTCATACGGACACAAAAACACGTTAATATCAACGTCACTCGCCGCCCACACACAGGGCCCAGACAGCTCCAGTTTCAGGCAGCATTCAGAGGAAAAGTTGGGTCATGTGTTGAAGCTCAGTTTTAATTAGCTAATAGCACTGCCCATTTCATCTCCTGCATCTGAGCTGATTGCTCACAGAGGACTCACTTTACCCTTAAAAACACATGCCATCTTGGCACCGGCACTTTATAGGCAGTACGGAAAGCATTCAGACCCTTTCAATTTTTCCATATTTTGTTATGTTGCAGACTCATCTTAAAATGGATTCAATTCAAAATTTCCTCATTGGTCTAAACACAGTACTCAACACTGATAAAGTGAAAACTGTTTTAGTAGTGTTTTGTAAATTTCTTATAAATAAAAGACTGAAACATCCCACTTACATAAGTATTCAGACCCTTCACTTAGTACTTGGCTAAAGCACCTTTGGCAGCAGTGACAGCCTTAAGTCTTCTTGGGGATAAAACTGCAAGCTTGGCACCTTTCTTTTGGAAAGTTCTCCCATTCTTTTTGGCAGAATTGTTCAAGGTCAGTCAGGTTGGATGGCGAGCGTTGGTGCACAGCCATGTTCAGGTCTCTTCAAAGATGCTCTTTTGGTTTCAGGTCCGGATGCTGCCACCACCGTGTTTAATTGTAGGGATGATATTAATGAGGTGATGCCTTATATGGATAGGTGTGTGCCTTCCCTGATTATATCCAGTACATTAAATTAGGCACAGGTGGACTCTAACCAAGCTTTAGAGGCATCTCATTGACTACTGATAGGAGTAGGATGCACCAGCACTCAGTTGCAAGTGTTGTAACAAAAGGTCTGGATACGTATGCAAATGGGATATTTCTTTCTTTTATTTGTAATAAATTTACAAAACACTCCAAAAACCTGTTTTAATTTGAAAGGGCCTGAATACTTTCCATACTGGCTGTATGTTTTCTGTTTTCACACCAGTGAGGAAATAGGAAATTCCATGACCTATGCTTTTTTCCATCAGGACTCAACATCAATCTTAATTTCCTTCAACAAACTGTCTGAGTGTGTCGGTGAGTTTTGGTGTTCTGTGCAGGTTGTGTTTTATGACTGTGGAATAGACGGACGGCTCTGAATCACCTTTAGCTCTAACATATGAGTAATGGTAAAAAATGTGAGCCTTTCCTTTTATGGAGACATTTTCTTTATAATCATAATCTGTCAGTGTCAATAAACTTTGGGAGGAAAAAAAATTGCATCTTTAAAAAAAAAAAAATTTATAAAATTACATTGGACATACTTAATAATTACATAAATCACCACTAAGATTTCCTTTATTTATTTACTTAAAACTTAATGAGTTTGCCTTAATATATTTGTATTTTTGGCCAGGTATAAAACAAAAATTACAGTATATTATATCCAGGCCAAAACTATCATTGATAAACATTACTATTGTCATTTACAGTGCATAATCCATTCACACTGTTTTTCTTAGAATACATAAAAATACTGCAACTCTCCTAAAGATTCTTACTATGAAATTTTGTGTATAAACAACAGTGACAAAACAAGTACTGGACCAGGTTTCATGCCCTGAACCTCTGACAACAACACAGCAAATCAGACATTGTTCTTGTTTTGATATTTTTCTCCAATGCTTTGCCAAAGAAACACAAATACACACTGCACTGTACAATGCCTGGCATCTATCTGCCCTGTACAGTAAATGCTGTCAGTTCCACATAGAGCCTCTATGGTTTAGGAGAATGTTCCTGAACTTCATAGCTCACGGTTCAGCCTTTAGACACTACAAATCCACTGGGCTGGCCTCTGACAACGCAGAACAATATCAAAGTCTGAGTCCATGTCAGGGCCACTCTTGCTGGATATATTTTTAATATTTATGCAGACACAAGAAAAAAATGTAATAAACTAAAACAACAACTGAATTAGGCATGAAACACAACAGGATATTGCAGAGAGATTATGTTGTTTCCCTTTTGCCTGTGTGTCCCTCAGTGCTGGCTGCCCTACACAACAGCCCAAGGCCCGCTTTAATTGGGGGAAGAGGGAACTATCCATACTTTCTGAAAGGTCACAGAACAGCCCTGTAATAGATTGGCGACCTGTCCAGGGTGTATCCCGCCCCTGAAGCCCTTTATAGGATAAGAAGTATAGATAATGATATATATTATGTTTGTCTATAAGGAGAACCCTGCTTCACTAGAATGATAACAGGATCAGCCTTGATCTTTTCTCAAGCATCTGGTCCTAAAACAGATCATCTCCTCCATTTCCTCTTTATAAATTGCCCAAATTCTTGAATACTTTTGTCTATTGCATAAGCACAACAAACACAAGAGGCATCAGTGCTAACGGCAAAAGAGCATGCAAACTCAGACAAAACAAATAAGGACTTGGGATGGTCACAGCTAAAATACATGAGCATGTACGCTCTTTCGGATGCATACAGAAACACTAAGGGTTCTATAAGCACAGAGTACTCACTTAAATCAGTATAAACTATATACAAACACAGTTACAATTACACACAGAGAACATGTTTATTTTCTCTGACCCTCAAAGTTTATCTGTTGAATTCCTAGACCAACACACAGTCAATCCCTGCTGATTAGATGTGTTGATTTAAGCTTGAAAACATTTCACATTTCTGTTTATGTTCTGTCAGAAAAGCAACCCAACATACCGTATGTGGAATCAATACTTCCTATTGTGAGAGGCAATGGAAACAATATCCCCATTTTCATATCACTGCATGGCTATGAATATGTGTTTGTGTGTGTGTGTGTGTGTTTAAAGAAGGGGTGATTGGGAGGTTAGAGTGTGTAACAGAGTTCCACATGTCCGCAGACAAAAACCAGTGGTTCGTCCACACTGTGCTGAATTATTCTAGTGTGCACATATGGTAAACATTGCCAAAAACGCACACAGGCACAACTTTACTGTGACATATTTATGCAGACACTTCCTCCATGTACAACAACCACTCGGTGTCTGTACATCGCCCAAATGCAACTTCAGTCTACACCGAAGTAAAGACACACCTGCATAATGCAACAACAACAATTATAAAACAAACAAACCAATGAATGACTTTAATAAGGCTAAATTCAACAATCAGCTCTCATGTGCATTAGGTATCAACATGAATTTCTTGCAACACTGCTATAAAATACAATTAAAATACTCTTCCTCCAGCTAATTTTACAAGCCACTTCTTTATTTTGAAAGACCTTGAGATAAAACAGGTGTATACTCAGTTTTTCAATAATTAGGATTTGGATGGGTTCCTCTACTTGACGAGGAGTGCCTCTGACAGAGGCTCTGGGTGAAGCCATGAACAGAGCACGAGTAGCAAACGTTAGCGACTCTCCCTCTGCGGCTCCCTTCTCCAGACTACTACATTTCTCCTCATGTTTAACTTGGAAATAAAGCAAATTCACTTAATACATGTGAGACAGCTGAACATTTAAAGCTCCCATTTAAAAGGATCAAGTGTAGGCATTGTTTGGTTATGTTAACCATATGTGTTGGATTTTCCTGATCTGAATCCCTCCTCTACAAACAGAGTGCTCGTGCAAATAAACACAACTTTGCTCTACACAAATTGTGGACTAATTGTGTATTTGAACTAAATCATTCTTAAGGTTGGAGGGCTTTTTCCATTCACTAGAGGACAGGAGGGAGTGACAGCTTGACACTGATTAGTGTGCTGACTTGTGGAATTGGAGCCTTACCTGTAAAGAATACAACCACAAATCTATTTATACTGACGAGTAAGTGCTACTCTTGAAGCAGTTCACTCCTTTGGCAGATGTTTTTTTTTTTTTTTTTTTTTTTTTATGTTACACTAAAAAACAGGAACTACATTCACAATGGTTTCACAACCAAAGAAAATAAAAGTAATCAACAGTGAATCAAGTCCAGTATTATTTGCTGGACACCATGGATGCATATCTTCTTGAAAAAAAAAAAAAAAAATCCTAAAATCCTCAGCTGGCAACCAACTATTGGGAATTATGCCCTTGTGGTTAAGTCAGACAGAAATATTTGAGAGATGGCTGCAATTATGGAACAAATTAAACTCATATTGATCCAATAATACAACTTTATACTTTGAGAAATGAAGCAAAATGTGTAAACGTACAGCTGATTTAGAGGAGATTTTCAACAATATTGAATGTGTGGTGACCATTGATGTCTGATTTTTGGTTCTGGTCAGTGGATATTTAATGGTTTATGATGACTCACCATACACTTGTTAGGTTTCTCTCCAGAGTGGACCCTCATATGAATGAGGAGCTTGTAGCGGGCATTGAAGGGCTTGTAGCGGCGAATGCAGCCAGCCCAGAAACAGGTGAAGTCCTCGCCTTTGCGCTGATCAATATGGACCTTTTCAATATGCCTCACAAGCTCCTCCTGCTGCTCGTACGCAGAACTGCAATCAATCCAGCGGCACACCTGCTTATCAGCCAGTGCTCCCCCTCCGATGTCTTCCCGCTCTGGGGCTGTGTGTGAACCAGTAGACCCTCCAGAGTTCAGTTTGAGTCCCAGGGAAGAGGATGGTGCTGTTTGCTGGCCCTGGTGGTGAAGCGGCCCCACATACTGGTGTAGGTGGTAGGGCGGAGGCATGGTAGGTCGAGAAGGGTGGTGGTGGTGACGAAGGTGGCCACTACAACCACTCATGTGGTGGTGATAGTGGTGTGGAAAGAGACTGTCTTCACTAGGAGAAAAGTCATCGAGGGGCTCTTGCTTGAGGGCAGCCCCTGCTCTCTGACCTCCGTCCAGGAGAGCCCCAGCTTCTGGCCCCATATGCAGCGTCCCAGACATCAGGGCCCCGCTCATCAGTAGCCCCAAACTGCCTGAGCCTCCTCCTTCTCCCACTCCTCCACCGACTGTTCCGCCAGACCCGTGCCCCTGCAGTATGGAGCCCTGCTCTGGCTCCAGTGATGACACTGAAGAGGAAGATGAGGAGGAGGAAAGGGACAGCAGGCAGGCGGCAGGTGAGGACAGCTGACAGCTCTCCTGTAGAATGGTCTGCTGGGGGCTGCCGTGACGTGGGGGCCTCTGGGGGATTTCCCGTGAGCAGAAGTTAGAGGGTGGGGATGTAGAAGAGGAGGAGGAGGAGGAGGAAGAGGAGGACAAGCTAGCACTGCGGGTGTGGCTGGGCGAGAGGTTGGTGCAGAACCTGTTGACACAGGCAACCATTGACATCTGGGAAGTAATAATGATGTCCGCAGAAGCAGTACCAGTTGCTGATGGAGAGCCTGTGGCAGCAACACCGCCCAAGCCAGCAGTGGTAGTGGACTGTGATACTGGGCAGCGTTTCTTCAGACTGCTAGCACTGAGCAGTTGTGCTGAATGATGGGAGCCAGCTGGAGACAAAGCCAGAGGGGAGGAGTCATCTTCATTATTAAACGGTTGCACTGCATCCCCTGACACAGCACTACCTACATTGCTTGGTGTGCATACGCCACTAGCACTGTTGCTCACATGCGTAGCTCCAACTATCTCGTCCCTTGGCAATGCCAAAACTTGGCCTGCCCTGCAGTTTTGAAAGCCAGCCTGAGACATGCTATGTACTCCGGATCCTGTGCTCAAGATCTTGTAGCCCATTGAGTTCTCCTGTTTGATTAGGTAAGGGAGAGAAGAGCGAGCACCATTGGCACTGCCGTAGCCCAGACTAGATGGGGCCCCAGTCAGGGTCCTTTGTAAAGCAGCGGAGGATCTGCATAGAGGAAAAACACACAGAAGAATATGAACACTAACAGCTCACGGACCAATGACAAACTGGTTCATCCATCCCACCAGCAGCACTGTTAGAGGTTATCCTCCTGCTTACTCCCCCACATCATCCTAAATGAGTCCCTCTTTCAAACAAGTCTCTCGTTCATCATAAGGGACCTTATGAAACGAACATGATCACTGTGTAAGCCATGTTAAGGATTCAGTGACGTATGGTGATAGTGGACACTAGGTGGCATCTACCAATACCTATAAATGAAACTGGATCTTCAGGGGATCTTCTGGTAGAGAAAGGACATGAATAGGCATTTATAACTAAGAATAGAAAAAGGGGGAGGGATGGATGATTACTGAGACAGAGTGGCTAGTGGCTAGCATGTCCATCTGACAGGCTTTGATGACACAAAGGGGTTAAACCCAACCCAACACTGGGGATAAATAGGGAGTCACCTGTTTTTCATAGCATAATTGCAGACTATGAAGGGTCATGGTTTACAATACTGTGTATTATGGTGGGAAGCTTTGCCCTGTTGAATGGAGAACCCAGGTCAGATTTCTCCATGCATCGCTGTGATCTCCTACATAATCATTCCTGTCAGTTGGCTCATTATGGATTTTGTCCAAAGGCCCTGAGTGATGTGAGAAGAGCTCTCTTTTCACTGGGCTGTCTCATGAAGGAATCCTCTTTGTCCCTTCCCTTCAGCAAGCTGGGAGAAAAGCAGAGCTAATGCTAGCTTGGATTGGAGAAAGCTACTGGCTGACTTTTCATCTTTGTTAATAAAGACTTAAGCCCCTCTCTCTTTCCATTAAAGAACACCATTTCCTATTTGGCTGTAGTGAAAATACTGAGATGATACAAGGAGAATGATCATCTATCCAGAAGAACTTTCAACTGGATGACTGAGGATAGAGGGACAAACGAGAAGGGAACTAAGCAGGACAGAAGTTCTTTTTGACTTGGCCAACAGTAGTCAAAAATTGCACAACAGATGAATCACATTACTGTAACATAAATGTTGTACTTTGGACCCCTTCCGTGTGTTTTATGAGAGTGAGTAAAGCTTTCCAGCTAAAAATGTGTGATGTAATTCGCAATAGCAAAGATAATGAAAAACACATTGTATTGTACCTGCATAGTGTTTGTAATACTATACCAAACAGGAAACATTCAAAACAGTTCTGTTCCAATACAAACTAGAGAACAGGAACAAAATTATAAAATAAAAATAATAGTGGCAGTTTACCTGGCATCTTGGTGAGGGCCGTTCTGCAGCAGGAGATCAGGTGCAGGTCTGTTGCAGTGGAGGCTCGGGGGGTAAAGGCCCCCTGAATGACCTCCCACCGAAAGTGACAAGCTCTGCCCACATCGCATCAGGGTGCCCTCAGAGTCACCGAGCTCGGCATCTCCATCCTTCTCTGAGCAGTAGGCAGTGTTCACTAGAAAAGGACCAGGGAGAAGATTACTGAGATGGCTGCTTAACAAGTGATCAGAATGCAGCTGATACACTATTCACATACATTTATTTGTTTAAATTAGTGAATCCTTGGTGGACGTTAATATTAGAGCATTGTTTCAGCTAGCAGAGCTTTGACCCCAGTATCAGATAAAACGACTCAGTGATCTAACTGCACAGGAAGAAAAGTGACATGCTGAAATCCTATTACATCATGAATATCCTCTTGATAAATAATAAGGATAATCACCTTTATTGGCCAAGTATATTACACACAAGGAATTTGTTTCCGGTACAGAACCGATGGCGCCATCTGCGGCGCCAACTCAAATGGTTATGATAATAAATTATAAGTTGGTCTCCATGACTTTAGTATGCAGTGAGAGCACAAGAATAATGCTGGAGATATTTACTGTTAAATATTATTGCTGGAGTAAATGAGGATGTATATTCCAAATGGCAATGTGTTCATTTTATAAAAGTAAAGTACCTCAAATAAATGTGTCCAGATGATCCAGCCAGTGAAACCGAACCACTGAATTAATCCATTTTGATTGCAAACCAAGTTCACCATCGGTTATTCTAATCTAATGGAATCAAACCCTCTGTGTAAACACTGACCTCGTTAACTGATTTCATTCATTTGTTATTTTATATAATTAATAAATTATTCATTTTAGAAAACAAAACATTGCAATTAATTTCCATTTAATCTAGAAGTGGAGTTAAGTGCAGATCTAGATTCATAAAGATTCATTCAAAAGGCTTCTTCAGTAATTTAAGGCTGGATGTGCATTTTTTTAATTGACTGTATTGTGTTTTATTCCTCAGGCACATGCCCCATACAACTGATCACAATTTTAAGATTTTTATTTTTAAAATACACTAATAAATACAGGAAAGAGAAGGATGAGTGTGACCAAAGGAAAGGATCGGTGTAGGAAGAAATATTTGTGAAGGGAAAGCAGATATCCCCACACATGTATATGTAAGCACGTCCCCTGCTCCAATTTTCCTAATTCAATTTCTCAAATTGCATTTTCTCTTAACAATGTTATTGACAATGTTATCACACACATTAAAGACACTCAAACACCCTGTATGTGAGAGAGAACACAGACAGATAGTATAGAAGAATGAAAAACATAAGGAGGCAAAAAGAGCGAAAGACAAAATATGGGCTACACATGGAAAAAAGTTTAACAAAGGAGAAAGATAGTACAACATAAGTAGCAGATGGAGGGGGAGAGTTTTGGAATATGAGAAAAGGGTTACAAGAGTGAACAAAAGACAAGAGAAAACAAGGGAACTTTGTGAAACATGTTATTCAGGGAACATCTATTTACATATCCCTCCTGCAGCTGATGTATCCACAGTCTCCTCTAAATTTTTCTTGTTGCGGGTCACAGCGGAAACACAAAGAAGTAGAGAAAAGGCAAAGCAAGCAACATAAACAGTCCAGCATCGCCAGGGGACTGCAGGAGCAACGCTGGTTTCACTCAAAGTCCTTCACAGAAGGCAAAGATGACTTTTAATTCTGGTCTGTTTTCAAGCAATACAAATCATTCTGTTCATTAAATTCTGGATTCTTCTGTCTTCTGACCTCTTATTGGTTGTGCATCCTTACCATTTAACAAATACAGCTGTGTTTCTGCATGAAAGTTTAAGTGTTTCCCTGCCTCAAGTCAGTTCTTCTTCAATGAGGGTGACCAGAAGTGACATGAGTCAGAAAGGAGATGACTAACATCGTCCTAATTAGGCCTTGACTATTCATGCGTGCACACACAAAAGGCATAAACAACCAAATAAAAACACTGTCATCATAAAGCATGGATGGACTGGCAGCCAGTAAAAGAAGCCTTGACTGAATGCACATGCTCTCGCTCACTCACACACATATTGTCAGCACCAGATAAAACAAACCCACGCCAGGCAGCCCAGTAAATGCAACCCAAATTAGGAGACAATGCTCTTTTGAAGCCTTTTGCTCTGTTTCACAGAAGTCCTGGCCACGGAGGGCCAGGAAAAGTCCTCTATGCAAATGAGTTAAACACAGAGAGACAACAGGTACGACCCCAGACAGTGATTACCGGTCTAAAAATTGTTTTACTGAAACAGGCTGATAAAACAACCACTTTTTTCAGTTCAATATCTTGAAACATTCTTCACCACCAGAACAGGTCAGTGAAGAATGTTCAGAACATCACTGAACAGGGATGAGTATGGTATTTCCATGTCATTTGAAGACACTACACCTGCTACGGAGGCAACTCATCAAACTTTATTTGATTCCAACATCTAAAATGTGACCTCATATCCATTTGAGTAACTGTCACCTATTGAAAGTTGGTCAGATTCATAATGTTTCCTTATTCTGTGATGAGAAATTAAAATTTTCATATATTTTGTTACATTTTAAAAAGAGTTTAGTAGAAAAACTTTAGTTCTCAAACACAGCACAGATAAAAGGTAGATATTGCATCAGCATGTACCTGGTATTATCGTTAACACCATGGTACACATGCTCTTAGTGGACATTGTAGTTACCAGCTATGAGCCAGGGTTAATGCAGCTTCGCCATGAACCAGAGGTCCCCGACTACAGTTTGGGGGCACAGATCTGGGCAGGTAACACCGTATGACAGAGTTACAACTAAAAACAAAGTTGGATGCTGCAAGAAGTAAAACCAGAGTTAACATCGATGTGGCTTTTGGACGACGGCAACGGCTAAGGGAACAAAGGAGGCTGAAAAGTGATGCCATGGTGGCTTTATTTCTGCTGGACAGGTAGTTATCAGTTTTGTTTCCTTTGGGAGGATTTGTTACTTTCCTTAAATCTGCTAGTAGTAGTCAGGCAGTGCACGTTGTGTTTTCAAGGAGGAGTTTTGGGAAGAACTCAGAGCAAAAGGGTGTGATTTCTTTGGTTGGCTACTTTCAAAGCTTGCTCTTGCTGGTATTTCCAGGATCACCAACCATACCTTTAACTGTGTCTATTTACAGTGGGGCAGGTAGTAAAGAGTCAGCATTTTACACTGAAAACAGTTTCCTGCAGTGTTTGGAAGTAAGGTTGATGAGCGGTGAACTGCATGTAATTACACTAGCAGTTCAGTTACATTTAGCAATAGCTTCCTTCTAGTTCAACTACATTCATATTAGCATAATAATTCTAGGTCCCCCCCCCTTTCTTTTTTGGTATAGTTAACTACTGGAACTACAGTTCTGGGCCATAATATTATTTTATTGTCCTGCGTGTGAGTGGCTTTTCAGCACTGGTTAGGGAATTTTCTGTGCAAACCAGAACCATCTGTTGGATAAAAACTTTGAGAGATGACTTAAGTGTCATATAGAAATTCTGCTTTTATATGCCCATTATTTAGACCAGTGCTCAAGCTGTTCATACTGTCTAAAAGCTGCAAGTTGAACACAGTTGTAGTTGTGTGGCTGTGTCCAACATTTGTGACTAGCATTGCATCATATTACAAAAGTGAACTAACCTGTTTCCATCAGAGACACCTCCTGAATGTCTCCAGGACATTAAAGTCAGAGTGTTAAATGACTTTTAAAGGCCTTGATCCCACTGCTGTAGAACGTTAGCACTCTGGTGATTTAGAGCTTTACTACATTAACAGAATCAGTCATGCTTTGGTTGGGGAAACAAGGTCCTCAGCATATGGTGGCTTGGATGGGACCCAACAGTAAATTCAGTTTATACTGAATATGCCATGGCAGTTCAGTACTGAACATTTCATTGTGTGTTAGAGTCATTTTGATCAGGAGGTGGAAGTCAGAGAGGTGGCATGCAACACACCCAGCAGCAGTGACAGGAGGAGAGGGAGTGTAAGTGAACGTGTGTGTTTGTGTGAACAAATGAGTGGAAAACTCAGAGTGAAACAGCTGATCATTCTTCTTTTGATGGGTGGTCTGTTGAGTAAGGCAGCTGTGTCTTCATCATGCTCCTTTTGGCTCTGGAATTGAATATTTTCCAGTTTTGTTCTGGGAAAAACTTACACATAAATATATAGTTACTAAGTTGTTATATATATATATATATACACACACATACATACATACATACATACATACATACACACACACACACACACACACACACACACACGGTTTTATGCAGGTCCACTGCATAGTAACATGCAAAGATATATAACAATGTGCCTGCATTGAAAAACTAGCACTGCTGGCATGTAAGCAAAAACCATACAGGTTTCAAAATTCCAAAGACTTTAAGAATAAACATACAGTATGTGCTTTGGTAAGAAACACTAAATATAAACATTTGTTTGTTCACAAGAAAGCTCCACTGGGCACCTTGAAGCTGATTTCAATCTCCAGGCAGGGTAACAAAAATGTATTTACAGGTAGTGCCTGCAGATTATCTATGGAAATAGAGTTCAGTATTCTGCATAATAATTGTGAACTTCTTAGAACAAGCAGGGTGGGATGCTGCTGTGATATACAAAGTTGCAAGCATTCAGGCCCATTAGAGTGATGCTGTAAGGGCAGGGAATGAGGGATGCAGGGGCAGAAGGAAAGAAAGAGGCAGGACAGTGCCAGAATTACCAGAGGCGAGTGTTGTGTTCAGTACAGAGGCCATATACAGATGTGCTGGCACATCCTCACAAAGAGCCACTGATGTCAGCTTAGCCAACTAAACACGCAGGCACAAATAAGGGCTCTATTGTTATCCACCTCTTTAAACACCACCCTTGAAAACAAACTGTTTTGGAACGAGGAGTGATGGCAAGAAACAGCCCCTATTGATATCTAATAATACTATTTAAAATCTAAAGCGGTATCTTCCGTTCCATAAATGTCATCACATGGTATCTATTACTCACTCTGCCTACTCTCTACTCCAGTATAATTAAAGTAGCACATACCTTTCAGTCAGTATCTTTGCAAGGTGACAGCAAACTGAGGTACTCACTAGAGAAGTAAAATTAAAGTAGCAGTATATGCCATTGCACATGAATACATAAACTAATGCTTCAAACAAGTGTAATTGTGAATGGGTTAACATGGTTATTAGGAACGTATGATTATTTTTGTGCTGAGGTTTTGAAGAGAAACAGGGTTGCAGTCATCCTGCAGTAGGCGTCTGCTCTGATGTCACCCATCTGTCATACTTCCTTATGGCAAAAACCTTTGGGAACATAGCAAATAAAGCCATGAAGCTCAGAAGCACCATGATCGGGAATGGAAAGGGCTTTCTAATCCTTTCCCCACTGATTAATGCAGCCACTGTGACCATAGAGGCTGAAAAATTAGACAACAGACAGGAACAATGAATGAATGCAGGCTCTATAATTCTGATAACTAGAGCACGACTCACTCTTTAGTGGAAGGTTGTGGTCACTGTGAAAACGGTGATTACACTGATTGTTGAATACGCTTCACATGCAGTGCTGGATGAATTTTACTTTGGGGATCATGGCCAGTTAGGGTGCGCTGTAATTGTGCACCTATTCGGCCTACCTCAGGGACAGATGATCAGAGTCGTGCCTGAGCTAAGCAGTGCTGTGCCTTGTCTAAAAATTCTTCCCTGACCTCAGTGACTAATAAATGACTATTAATGCAGAGCAGACACATGTCTCCAATCTGGCAGAACTTAACCCTTCTGAAACAACATGGCTATTATCCCATCATACACACTTATGACTACATTACCTTACAAAGTATTCCAGCCTATACAGCACTAAAAAGATCAAACCCAACACTTATCACATATGTCGCCATCTCCCTAAATGAATCCCCCTCCTTTTTGCTCTCTCTGGTATCATTATTTCTCCAAAGACACCACCAGTCCTCCATCTGATCAGCAGATGGTCTAGAAAGCATTATTAGCTGTAATTGGTGGTAATCTGGGGTGATTTTTTATTTTGGTGACACTTCATTTTCTGTAATTCTCGCCTCTCCCTTTTAAGTCACCTAAGCATTGTGTTAAGTGCCAGAGTGAGATTGTGCTTATGCCAGCATTTAATGTGTTCAAGTCTTCAGAGACATGCAGGCCTCAATGAAAAGCAGCTGTAGAGATGGATAGATGGTTTAAGGAGGGGAAAAAGGAGCGATCAGAGGTGTAACTGTACTTAAAGTAGGACAAAGCTGTTAAGGAGGGGGCTGAACAGGATGTCAGGAGTGTGATGCACACATCTGAACCCAAGGTACAACAAACTGCCAAAGCCACAAGACAGATGCCTCTGGAAATCCAGCGTGACACCTCAACTGGCCACACTTTGGCTTCATAAATCACAACATTCAGCACTTAAACAGTTAATAATGATCATTTTATTCCTGTCCGCCCCAACACGCCCACCTACCATGAGTCTCTCCCTTTCTTTTAACATGAGACAGGTCAACAGCTCCAAATGTACGACACCAGGCTGCAGGACTTTGGAGCGGGATGCGCTGGTTGTGCCTGTTGTCCGGTGCAGATGTTGTGTATTAAGGTCCAAAGCCCTTCCCAGCTTTTCTGAATCTCATAACTCATGTCTATATTTATGTCTGCGGCAGAGGCCCGGAACTTATTTGTTTGCTTAGTAATGGATGTATGATTGAAAAACCTGGGGGCACAAGTAAATGAAAAATAACATCTACAGAGAAAGCTCCTCTTAAAGCAGGTACAGAGCAAAGGAAGAAGAAAAACTATTAAATTACTGTTGGAGCACAGAAATGTCACCGTTTATGTAGCAGGATTACCAGTACCAGAAGACATGAGAACTTTCAGGAAGACAAAATCAATTTGTTCTGGCTTATTTTATCTCCTTTCAACCAAGTATCTTTGTTCCTCTCTGTTTTTTCATGGTCAGCTTGGTCACACAATAACCACAGATCAGCTGTTTGAAAGTCAAAGAACAAATCTCAGAGTGAATAAGATGGACACGTGGCTCCAGAGGCAGATGCATGCCCAGACTCTTACTTCAGCTCCAAATCAAATGTGAGAAATTCTTACTGTATATACCAATTCAGATACAGCTAAGTACCCAGGCATCCAAACAAACTGGTTCAGGGGTAGGACTGATTATTCATGCTTAGTGGCTATATACCTTAGTCATGCTGAGGAAGGGAGCGGTCTGTGAATTATTAGCTTGCCTGCCTTTTAGAGAAAAAGGTACAAGTTGTGGGAAGCAGGCATCCTCACAGTACTAAGCGCTTCTCTTCTACTGCTAACCACAGCCATGAACACAGATAGTCTGAGGCCAACACATACAAGTAACTCTTCTCTTTTTGAGACAGGCATGCAAAAGAACAAACAAACAAAAAAAAAAGCAAAGCTCTCCACGCACACTAAACTGCAGTTATTCCTGGTACGCTCATTCCTTAACACACACCACAACTTCCATCAGCTGTAATAGCCCATCACCTTCTCTGCTGTCCTCCCTGATTAACATAATTAAAGTGTTATACTTGTGCATGTCACCACCTGGTGGTAGCACCTTGTCACTGGTGGTGCCTTCCAGGCCATCCTTGATGAGCACACATCTACTGTAACAGGTGATCTCATCACTGGCAAGATGGCTTAAAAAGTGTTGTCTGAGAGGAGCTGCAGAAGATATAGGTAGAGGCTCAGCTACAGTAAGTCAAACTGCAATAACCAGACAATCTTTTATTTCAGTTTACCACAAGTCCTACAGTAATTTCATAACTGTCACTAACACACAGCTCATTATCAGTATTGCTAGTAAGTGATTTCTGGGACTGCAGGCTCAAATACACTTACAGAGCTTTTAATGCAACAGCTGATACCATGTTATTTTCATGTGGTAAATATACATGCTATATATATGCACACACTATAATGAAGTGTTCAGCAGAAACAAATGTCATTGACGTCTATAGATTTCCCTTTATTTTTTTCAATTTAGGAGACCAGTCCAGACCTTTTGTCATTATTGTGAAAGGTGCTTAAATATCAAGTGTTTATAAATTTTGGGGAAATAAAATACATTTACTCTAAGCTATGAATAATAAACCATACATTATTAAGAATCAAATTATTTTGTGTAATAACTAGACACAAATGGTTCTTTAGTTAACTTTGGCTGTACTCCTTGCCTTCTCCTGGCTGGGGACATGGCTGATGCACAGTGGTTCTTCCCCACTGAGGCTAATCATGCTAAGTACTCCCCAACAACACAGTCGGAGAAGTGAATGCAAATACAGTATCATGCTGCATGCATGCTATAAAATAAAACTAATTTGACCAATATCAATTATAAAGCCCCCCAAAATATTAGTGTTTAAAGCAGTAGATTGTCATTTGTTAATGCCGAATAACATCACATTTTGACTCGTGAAGGGGTGGCACCAGGGGCAGCCAGTCAGATTCTGGGGATGGCTGGGGCACCCTATGGACCCGCCCATACCATCAGGACAATAAAGAGACGGGAGGTGAATCCTAATTCCCTTAATTGTGTCCACGTTTCCCCTCACTTGTGGCTTTTCCTTATGTCTTAATGTGGCCCATGTAAGATGCAAGGAGAAACTTCATGGGGAGAGAAACAAGGAAAAATGTTTTAACTGATATGAGATATTATCTTCTCTGATTTTTCATGTGAATTGTCCAGTCACAGATGTTTTCCAATAAAGGAGTGTGTCTATCCATAACAGATTTCCACAAAGGATAGATTCATGTGTCTTTGGTTGTAGCTCCTCCAGGCATCCTCCTCATTCCTTGCTCCTCAGAGTAGAAATAAGAGCTCTGGGACATGCATCATCATGGCGGACTGTAACAACTTCCGGGTCCAGTGAGGATCAAGGAATGAGGAATGATAAAATAAGAGAATTGGGATTCACTTGGGGTCATTGAGTACCACAAGGCCTATTTGTAGTTTCTGGTGATTAAGTCTGCGTTTCTGTATGCTGAGGTTTTTGCTTTGTCTGTTCAGATATCATCATGTTTGTCACTGCAGCTTGTTCTAAAACTCAGCTCTTTTGACTATGATCTCACTGTTTTATAGCTGTTAGAAACACAAACATCACTTTTGGAGCATCAGGAGACCAGCACACACTGCAACACAACCTTGTACTGATACAACTTAATCTAGAGCAACTTGGACATTTATGTGTATGAACATGGGAAAATTAATCAAAATTTTATAAGCATTTCAAATGTGCCACCCCTCACCAAGTCTACCTGGCCACCCCACCCAAAATTTTCTAGATTTGCCCCTGTCTGAAGGGTAGTAAACAAACAAACAAACAGTCATTGCTGTTTTTTGATTATCACAAAGTCAAAATCTTCCAGAACAAAAATGTGTCAGCAAACCACATGAAAACGTCTTGTAGTCACAACTTTATGTTGACGATCACCATCATAAGAATTTGTCCATAAACATGCACACTGCTAGGATTAATCACAGACAATCACAAGGTTTTACACAGAGTCCTCAGCCAAACCACATCCTATAATTTGGCAGAACAGCCACATATCTGTAAAGACCACCGAGTGCACAAAGCATCAGTCAGGCCCACGGACTGACTTGATAAATTGACAGACTGACGAGACATGATGCACTTGGCT
>NW_018127963.1:94757-126283 GCF_001952655.1 Monopterus albus
TTGGCTGACCAACAGGACAGAAATGCCGGCTTTAGTGACAGACACCTTTATAGAGCTGGTGAACAACATGGCTCTGCAGCCGAGCCAAGAGCGCTGAAATGTCAGCATGGGATCAGGAGGTGCTTCAAGGTCAGACAAGAGGCTGCTCTGTTTAGAGAGATGGCAGTAAATACTGGCTGAGTGATGTAGCCAGTCCAGAGTTTTGGGACCGATGATGAGCACTCAGCACACCACACTCTCAGAGAAAGTGTTAAAGGTGAGACTGCTACATGTCTCAACTGAATCAAGTAGTTTCTTACAACAACTGAACACACATTACACAATTTAAAAACTTGTTAACGCAGCATTTATGTTAAAGGTTTTATATCCTGAATCAGTGTGTTCAATGTCATTTTGACTACCGGTTTTTCTGTGTTTGTGAGTTCACTCATGAGAACAACCAATGAATACAAACCTGCCATAAAAATAAAACATGGTAATTTAATGCAGAGGCTGCATTTTGCCTTTCTAAGCCTCAGTTTGTCTGTGTGCCAGCCCAAGTCATATCAAAACACATCAGTGAAATCAGATCTATTTGTCAAACATCAGCATGGCCCCCTATTTATCAAAATGACTTTAATAGCACAATAAATCTGTACTGCTGAGAATGTTGAGGCTCAGTTAGGAAAACAGTGCCTGTCAAACAAAGGTAATTTGTAATAATGGCTTTATTCTCATGTTGGATTTTATTCTGTGTGACATAGCAATAAAGGAGAGATTCGTGATAGTACAATCAGTTCTCATGGTTTTCCATGTATGGCATAAACATGTGGGCAATAAGCAAAACAACTGTCCAGGAAAGTTCAGAGATTCAGTCTGTTTTTCACCATATCATGACACACAAAAAAATTTGTTATTAAAAGATCCTAAATATTGGGAACCAAATAAAATGCAAACTGCAAATGTAGGTAAATTGTTTGTTCAGTATTACAACTACACTGGCACCTCTGTGAGGCTGTGCTTCCTGCAAGCACAGCTGTGCTTTGAGTTCACTGCTCATGATAGCATGGCTACATGCTCAGTGAAAATTCTAACATCCTGCTATTTAGCATACGTTTACCATGTTCCCAATCTTATTTTAGCACGTTAGCCTGGTGCTGAGAGGAATGTCAGTTTTGCAAGTACTTGATCATAAGCCAAAATTGTACAAATTAAAATTGACATGATAAAGGCATTAAAAAGTTAGCCATCAAGTTGTTGTTAGGGCATTCCCCTTAAAACCACATGCATCAACCTCAATGTGGCACTAGAGAAAAATTCAGGGGATCACCAAAGTCATTACAATTCATCCTCCTGGACATCATGGATATCTGTACTAAATTTGAAGGCAGGTCATCCCAGTGTTAATGAGATATTGCAGTCTGAACCATAGTAGTGGGTTGACATTGCCATCCCCTAAATCCATTCTGCTAGCACAACTAAAAACAGACACGGCATAAGACTACAGTGGAAAAAGATTCACCTGATTTCAAGTAGGGAATCCATAATTAGCAAGTAGTATCTTTTTCAGTGCAGCCAGATACAATACCATCATGCTACAGCACCCATTAATAAGACTTTGTTGAACTCTCTCATTTCTGCACCACGGGCCTGTTCGTTTTGGTCCAAGAGGCTGCCGGTACCAGACTCACAGGACTCCTTCAGTCCTTTTCAGCCAGCACCCAATATTTACAATAAAGTCCAAATCTGGGAGAGACTTCGATTGAACACAGATGGCAGGAAATTCCTTGGAAATGACAGTGGCCAAACTCAACCACAGAACATGAGACTATCTACATGTAGCAAACCTACTGAGGCCCATCTAAAAGATACTCTCTTCTTCTAGCCCATAGTTGCCTCCTGCCGTCAATTACAGTTTGACCAGTAAAACAAGTGTCTGCTGGAAAAAAAGTTCACTTCTTTTACCATTTCTGTATATTATTAATACTTTCAAGGCAGCTGTGGGAGAGAAATGAAAGAACAGTTAGGATAACCTCTGGACTCTGGAGGAAAATGCCCTTGAATGGTGGTGGTCCAACTGAGAGGTTGAATTTAAGTGTTGGTAATTAGATTACATCTGAATAGAGCAATGTTTGAAAATGATTATTTTGTTACCTACACACTGTGCAAATAACCTTCTGTTATTCTTAGAGGGGATGCTAGTTGTTTAAACCCAGGGCCAAACCAAATGTTTTGGAAACTAAAAGAATCCAGTTTCACTTCCTACCTCTTTGTTACTTTTTGTTGTTTTAGTGAAGGAGGAATAAGGAAATGTAACTTTGTGAAAAAGATATGTTTAAGGCTTGCATAGTAACTGCTTTGATTCCGCTTCTCTGTAGTGTTCACAGTGAATGCATGCTAGTCAGGACGATTAGGAGTTAACTTGTGCCCAGAATTCAACCCTTTGAGGAAAAGGAGTTTTTCAAAAGCCCAGAAGTTGCTTTGACAGTGGAGGCACAGAGGGGAAGCTTTTATTTTGATTTGATTACTGGTGTTTCATATCACCAGTGACTAAACCCTTAAATTTCAGCTTACAAAGCAAACTGATCTGCTCAAACATAATGAACTAAATCCCTCTACGTATCCTCAAAACAAATAAAATACAACAATACAGGAGAACCCAGTTGTGGTACAATAATGATGTTATGATGAACAGTAAAAATATTGGCCTGTATGTAAAGTGCGACCATGAAGTCAGATAAACTATGTTGTCAATAAGTCAAGTTATCTTGTTTGAGAAATGTTTCTTTGAAATGAGGAAGATCATTCAACTTGTTTAAATAAATAAAAAGGCACCTAATTTATTGGAAAATACTTTAAGAAAAAATTGATTTTTATGAGATTCAAAGATTTGGTGCCTGTTTAAAATGTTTTGAAGTTGACATTTTACAATTGTAACACTTCTGACACACTTCATATATAATGTAACATTCTGTAACTCCTTCAAAGCAGCACTGATGGATTGTGAGGAAGGTCTGCTATTGCACAGCAGTCAACATCTGCCACCAAGAGCATTAACACGGCTGAAAAATGACCAGAACCCAGGCTGGGGCAGTTTTGGGGTCTTCATACATATACAGAATAAATAAGAAAGGGCCCCAAGTTTTCCACTGAGCAAACCTGTGTTGAATTTCAAACCACACATGCCTAAGGAAGTCAGCAATACCACTTTTCTATTGTGTGGGGAGTCCTCATTCACCAAAGGCTCTGACACTAGGACCACCACCACCCTTCACAACCACACACACACACACACACACACACACACACAGAAACACAGATCACACAGAGAGACAGGAACGTGCTCTCCAGGTAACTTGAGATGAACAGTCCGCCAGACATTATATATCACTACACATCAAACAGAGCTCCATAAGGCTCCTGTGAGGAGGAGGGGGGCAGCAGCTCACAGTTAAAACCCCTCAGCTTTCGACAACCTCAGGAAGAGCCCCCTGTTGGCCATCGTTGGAGCAATAATGACATGACCCCTGAGCCCCCACAGTCAGGACTAAGACACAGGGTCCTGTACCAACATGGCACAACCTGACACCTATAGAAACACATTCAATCTTATGTGGTGGGAGGTCAATACACAGCTATTTACACAGACAGCAGCTCTGTGTTGGAACGGACAGGGCCACCATCAAAGAGCTTTATGAGCAAATATATTCTCACTGTGTAAGCATTTCAGATGCCCAGGCATTAAAGCCCTTCTGTGTTTTCCCGGCTCGTGTTTAATGTCTGTAATAAGATGCCTTTTAATACGATTTCTGCTCTGGCTGCGTCCCTTCACCATGTGAGTCAGCCCATAGTTATGGCCAAAGTGAGACAGTTTTGTCTTAGTAGTGAAACTTTTGCTGTGTTTGACTACATACATACATACATACATACATACATACATTTTCTACCGCTTAGTCCCTGAACGGGGTCACTGGGGCCGTGGGGGTCCTGGAGCCAACCCCACCTGACACTGGGCAAAGGCGGGGTCCACCCTGGACAGGTCGCCAATCCATCGCAAGGCTTGTGTTTGACTACTGGACAGCAAATTCAAAATTTGCTGTCCACTTTTGAACAAAGGCAAAATATACTAAAAAAAACAAACAAAAAAAAAAAACCATCAAGCAAACAGGAATGGCTCTGAGCACAACATTGATTATTATTAACCCCAAATCTGTGGTCAGGAAGAGCCTAATTTGAGAATAAGCAGAAATAAAGAAATCCTTCTTCATTCGGACCTTGGCCTCTGCCATGTGTGTCGTTTGGCTCCTCTTTGCCAGAGCGTAAAAGGGCTGAATGAAGCAAAGAGAGAATCTTGAAGAGCTCTGGCCTGTACCACGTGTCAAGCCTTTTACATAACCTGGCATTCATTGTGAAGCTCTTTTATGAGCCATAAAAAAAAAAAAAAAAAAAAAAAAAAAAAACATTTTTCCCCTGCACTTTTTTCAAAAACTAGTCCACCCATAAAAGAGTTTGCTTTTCATTTATTTTTATTTGAAGAACTTTGAAATGCAAATGTTTGTTTCTTTGCATGTAAAAATTGAGAAAAGCCATCTTAAAGAGAAATGTGAATTCTGCCCATTTTACATCATCCCTAACATAAACATGTGGGCTCGCAGTGCAAGTCTTTTTGTGCTGTTAAATGAGTGTACTTTGGCAGGCTGCAGTGTGCATATACTGATGCTTTGCCTCACTTGCTGGACTACTTCAGGCTTGTACAAGACTGGCATCTTTACAGTGGCCTATATTGACCATATTTCCATGTCACATGACAGGTCTGGCCCTTGTAAACTGTGCATTTACTCCTAAAGTTATCAAGGACATGGCAAAAAAAAAAAAAAAAAAAAAAAATTTTTGACTTTTTTAAAATTTCACTTATGGATAGGGGCTATACACCAAGACATTTTTCCCTGCAGCCTTTCACAGGCTTTAATGAAAGTACGTTCTTGCTAAGCTTCATTTTTAAGAGTCATTCTATTCAGTTTACAGTTGGCAAACAATTGATACTAGATAGATGAAAAAGCAGCATACTTCAGAGCAATAGTGACTTACTGGAAATTTGGAATTTATTAATCTCAGCATAAGAAATCATTCTGAAAATTAAAAAAAACAATATTATATTATTTAACAATATTAAATAAACACAAACTGGCAGTTTACACTGGCCATTAATACTCAACTGCCATTTCAGAACAATAAAAGGATGAATACCATGATAATAAAAGGATCAGATGCAAAAAAAAAAAAATTTTTTTAATTAAACTTGAATTATTCATGAGTGCTGAAATCATATAGCCAATATATTCTGCATCAATGTCATTCAGACAT
Source organism: Monopterus albus (assembly GCF_001952655.1). NCBI lineage: Eukaryota > Metazoa > Chordata > Actinopteri > Synbranchiformes > Synbranchidae > Monopterus > Monopterus albus. The sequence continues at coordinate 100,101 of NW_018127963.1, forward strand.
TAATCAAAGAGGTGGTGGCACAAGCACTGTTGTTCCTCTACAAGACAGGAAGCACATGTACAAGCAGCAGGTATTAGTTTGTTAATCAGTGTCTGAATGAAGCTAGAAGCATGGAGACTCCCGGCATTTGTAAAAGATTAGCGACAAAGTCCCAATACACTGAGCTCAGGTCAGGCAGAGTGCAGGCCTCGGACACAACACATCTACCAGTCAGGGTATATGAGACACAGAATAATGAGATTAAGGTTTTGAAGTGGGGTTTAGAGTTCGCTGAGGGACTGAACAGAAGTCGTTCCTTCAGGAAGCAGCGTTACCCAGTTTGACAAACAGCCACTGAGGTCATGCCAGAGGCACTTACAGCATACACAAAGTAATAAGCATTTCAAGACTGTCTTACACTATATACTGAAGTTTTCTAGTCTGTCTGCCTTCTGTGCGTCATATTTTGGTTGGGTTCCATGGCATGGGAGCATACTATCAGAGATGTACACTTTCACTTGGAGCATCTATGCTAAGTAAAGGAATAACAATAGGCAGAGAGCGTGTTGGCTATCATTAGGCAAAAGACTAAATGAAAAACAACTGTGTGGGAACAATAAAATAATTTGTCAGGGTACAGATAAATTCTGCAAAGTATTTTCCAACTGGATGAGGAACCAGTACACTGGGCCAAGTGCTCACCACCTGGCTGTCATGGCTCTGATGCTGCCTGATTCATTTAAACACATGCCTATTCGATCACTGTCGACACAAGCTGAAAATGTCTGATTAGGCTTTTTCCTCAGTATTAGTCAATGTGTGGTGTGAGCTGACTTTTTAAGAACAAACATTTGATGAAAAGAAAGGGGAGAAGACTCCTCTCTCCTTCTACTCATCCAATAAATCTCAGCTTGACTTAGCTTCAGTGAGGACATACAAAGCCAGGTACTTATCCTACATATTGTTGTCAAACGCTACTAGCAATATATAAGAGACATTTCCTACTGTGGGAAAGTTTATTGGTTATTGAAGCCATGTGAACCCATGTTTCACATCTGTGTGGATCCAAACATGTCGAAATTGGTTTAAAGGTGACAGCTTTTGGCTTCACTGTAAAAACACAGATATTCAGGATGTCCTCAGCTGCCCCGATGTGTTAAATAACCATAATAATATCTCTTTGGCAGCTGATAAAGTTGCTGAAAAATATCAGTGACTCCGCATTTATTTTGCCAAACAGATTTTTTTTTTTAAACTTTCAAAAACAAAGTTGCATGTCCGTTGCATGCAACAAGTGGCTGACCAGTGTTGCAACAGATTTCATCCTCAAGCCAAAAAACTATAACATTTTGCACTGCAGTAACTTCTTTAGAGCTTCGGGTTGGATTTGATTAGTTGGCAAAAATCTTTTATTAACTTCTAGGTTTACATGTTCAGAATTCCTGAATGTGTCCAGCTTCTCCTCCACTTTGACTCAGTTAGCATACACTCTCTCTCTCTCTCACACACACACACACACACACACACACACAAAAGTAGTGTACTACTGCCAACAACAAGCCCCATAAGAGATCTTAAGTGTCCAACATGATGTTTGTGTTAAGCAGTGTATTATAGAAGCCGACTTCTGGGTCTTTGGGGGAATGTTAAGCACGTTAATGAAGAGCACATACTGAGGCTATTAGTCAGTGTAATGTGGATCTGGTTAACATAGTTATTGCACTGCCCATATGAGCCTTGGTTCAAATGGTGACAAGGGGTGGGGTACAGTACATTTCATCTTAGCAACATTAAGGCAAAGAAGAGAATTGATCGTCTTCCACAAAACTGTTTCCAGCAGAACTGTTTCCTCATTTAGGATCACAGGAAACTCTGCCAAGTGAATGAATTTTATGCAGAAAACTTTTATGCAGGCAGATACTACAGGAGCCAGAAGATAACAGATGTCTCTACTGTTTCCAGTGGAACTCTCTGGACACAGCAACGACCTCATACATAAGATGTGGTTTTCATTTCCAGAGGGTGAGAGCAAGCAAACATCTCAGGCAGACAGCAACATCAGTATAGCAACTGCAACAAGCCAAAGTCATCTTCCTCAACTCCCAGTTTGGCAACTGGTCTGTCAATGACCATTGATCAAAGACACCGACAGGTGTGAGAGATGCAGGGAGGAGAATAATTAGCCATTCCCTGAATCAGCTGAGAATTTGGACAGTGAGTAAAATCAACAGTGGTCGCTTTTCCCCATTAAAAAGCTGTTCAAGCACCCTCAGGTGTGTGGTAATGCTAAACCTGAACATTCTTAGGAAAATCATTCACTTTTAACAACCTTCTGGTGAAGTTATTATGGTGGCCTTATTTACCATTTCATTACTTCATAGGGCGTTCTCATACACAACATATTCCCACACGATGAAAAAAAAGAATCTGCACACTCCACAGTATCACATCATGGGAAACTGCATCTTCTTATCATATGCACCATGTCCTTGCTCTGACATGAGCCCAATGAAAAAGTCTTTCCTTTTAAATATATCTGCCTATAAAAACAGTCTGTAAAAATAACCCCAAGTATTACAGATCACAGTGCTGGCATAGAGCCACTAAACCTCATTAACATCTAGAGTCGGCCTGGCGAGGCTCCCAGTTCCCTGCAACTTGGAGCTACAAGCATCATCCTGAGCAGGGAAGCAGCATCATCTTCACTTCCTCCCATCATACAGCAGTATGCTATCCAGATTTGCTACTGAAAAAGAAATGTTTTGACAAAACACCAATCCAGCTGTGCTTTAATGCTGCCATTAAGATGACACTGGATGAACAGGATCATCACTGTGTGTACCTTAGAGGTCTCAGCTACAAACAACACACAAGTTATAATAAATTCTGACTCAGCCCTGCGATGGATTGGCGACCTGTCCAGGGTGTACCCCGCCTTCGCCCGATTGCCGGCCGGGATTGGCTCCGCCCCCCCCCGTGACCCCGTTCAGGGATTAAGCGGTAGAAAAAGAATGAATGAATAAAATTCTGACTCAAAGATTTGCTTGCCAGTGCTTTAAAATATACTCTTGTAAGAACAGTTCAATGGACACTGACTCTGTGTGATGAAACTTGGCTCTTTATTTGCAAAATGATGTGTGGAGATCTCTGTCAAGACACAATGCACACACAGTATAAATATCAAAGCCCAAATCAGCAGATTACAGAAGGGTAAGTTGGCACAGTCAGGGTTTGTGATTGATGTCTGCCCACATCATTAACAGACAAGCAAGAGAAAGGTTCTTCTCTACACAGCCTTCATCCCATCATTCCTTTGTGCACTTACTAGTTCTGGTAAGCATGTAAGCACAATTTGGATTGCACTGCACATGACCAGAGAATAAGAAATTCTTCCAGAATGGTTTCTATTAAACAAGCTTTAGTAAAATATATACGCTGCACTATTAGACTTTATGATGTCTTGCAAAGTCCTCTGTCAGTGAGCTGACTGGGCACTGCCCCATGGCAGCTTCCTGGCAGGGACAGAGATAACAAGAAGGAGGATATAACTCAAGTTGTTTCGGCTGCTTTCTCCTTCGCTCTAAGGAAGGCATTAAAACTGCCTTAGCTCCCATCAGTTTGCCCATTTGTTTTTACTCACTTGGTTTAAGCTAATGTTTGATTGTCTGACTTATTAATATAGTCAATGTGACCGGCCTTGTAAAAAAGAGCTCAGACTTAAACAAGTTGAGTCTGAGCATTTGAAGCCATAGCAGCTGCAGTTTAAAATCATGATTGGTTTACAAAGCCCTAATGCAGACTCAGCAGCCAACCTGTGTTGGTAATGTTACTCACACTTGATCTTGAATGAGATGAAGTGCTGACAGTACCATACTCTCTAGAGAAAAAGATGAAACAGCAACCTCCTCATGATTGACTCAAATGACTACAACTGCCGTTTCACACTCACATGATGAGTACTCGCGCTGCTTGGTTATGAAGGTCAGTAGCCCTAATCCTTATGGCCACATCTCTCTCCCTCTCCAGCCGACAGCTGTGCGGGCCCTGTCAGCCCTCTGCCCCACTCTAGCAGAGGCAGCCCAGCGGCTGACGGCTGTCTTAGCTGCCACAGGCAGAGTGGACCCGATTCTTCTTTGATGAAACACAGCAGCACTGAGCCAAGAACAGCAAGTGGCACAGCCGAGATGTAAATCAAAATCCCACCCGTGTGCTAAGTCATACACAGAGAGGTCTGCAAGATGAGGACTGCTGTCTGAAAATGCATGAGTAATACAGACTCTATAGACATGCTGACCGCATGTCTATAGAGTCTGAGGAATGCCTGTCCAGGCAAGAATGCCAGAAGTAGAGAAGGCTTTATCTTTGCAATAAATAGTTAATAAAAGGTCAAACAAATCTGATCTAATTCCTGGCAACTTAATCCCTTCATCAGCCAAAGTGTAGTTTGTTAAACTGAGTGTACTTCTCAAGGTTTGGGCTAAAAATACTTTTTATGATGACATGTGTGAGCCAACTCTCCAGCTTTGTCTTGATTAAACTGAGGCCCAGAGCACATTTCTTCTGGTATTCCAGAGATATTTCGACACTTACTCAAACCAGACCATGTTTTTGTTGTGTGGCTGTTTGAATTCATTGGCGGTATGAAAGTCAGAATACCTCTGGTTACAGTGAGATGCCATAATCATACCACACTGGTCAGATAAGAATGAAAATATCTGACCCAAATGGTACTGACTATGGAGAAGAAAAGGGACAATGGAAAGACTGCAGTGCTTAAATTTGCATGTTCATTCTGCAGCTTCAGATGCTACTTAGGCAGAAACAACCTCCCATAAATCTCATTTTCTTGCTTTAAATCCAAACCTTTGAGTTGATGCAACCCTCATCTCTTCCTCTGCCACTTATCTCCTGTTTCCACACACGTCATACGTGTTCCTGGCTGAGATCGACTGAGGTGATTCAGCCAAGCAGATGCAAGACCAGGGGTCTTCTCTCACTCTCCTTCTCTAGTGGCTGTGACTCAGGAAGCACTCTCATTCCATTACCCAGCATTCCCTTTTCAGCCAGACAAAAGGTTTACGGGAATACCACTGCAGAATCATCACCAGGTCTCGGCTTTATGAATCAGTGGAACATGCTGCAAACATTACACCCTATGACAACCTCCCCAGGCAGCGCTCTTGCATTTGCCCATAACTCACTGCTGAGCTCATACTAGACTCAAAAGACGTGGGCTGTACTGGCCTATGGGAATGTACCGACCGGTGAGAAACCTGGTAAAAAGAATCCCACTACCACTGTACTATACAACATCCTTCATGTTATAGTTCTAATTTAGAGGCACAAATGCAAAAAAAGGATGTCTGGCTCTTGTTTAGCAGACTCCTATTGACACATTCCATGTAAGGTACAGCTGGGTGCAAACTGCCAGCAACACCAGAAACTGTTTCACTATAAAATAAAAAGAAATGTTCTCAATCAAGCAGGGCAGTAAAACTAAGTGAACTGCAAGTTCAATAAAAGGTCAAACCTCTTTTAGCAGCAGTAAAAGTAAAATGTTTCCTCTGAGGGTTGATCAGTCTTTCACAACATCTGGGAGGGACAGCTGTTCTAACCTGGCTTTGCTGCTACAACCTTTGGCATGTTGACCAATAGTGATGTTGAGATCCTCAGTTACTCTCTCAACTTCAACCTCACTTAATAAATATTTTCAACAGAAAGTGATCCACAGAGGTTGTAGAGATTCCATGTGCATCCTAATTTCCTTAACTGATCATTGCTTGCTCCTTGGTCAACCCGGAAGCGGAAGGGTGTTCCAAAGTTTTTATTCCTGCCTTGAGGATCAAGGAGTGAGGAGGCTGCAGGAGGAGCCTTGAATGAGGATACAATAGACCTCTTGCCCAGGTCTATTATGGACCAACTCACATCTTTATTGGGAATCAGTTGGTAATGGGATGCTTCAGATGAAGGATCAGAGGAAAGGAGTCTCATGCCTCTGAACACATTTCCTTGATTTTTCTCTCCTTGCATTTTTTTCTCACATATTGTGTGGGTGGGACTAGGACACAAGGAAAAAATGCAAGTGAGGAAAACATAGATGCAGTTAAGGGAATTGAGATATATCCCATCTCCTGTTGGTAATTAAAACACACACACACACACACACACAGCCAATAGTTGTATGTCTGAAAATTTGGCTACCAGACATAAAATTTTCAAATTTTGAATAAAGAAAAGATTTGGTTTGAGTATTAAGATTTTTGTTCTATTCTCTCTCAGACACACACACACACACACAGACAGACACACATTTTCATTTTTCTGCTGACTTTACATTGACTTACACTGATTTCCTGGAGACCTACCCTGATCTTGACTATAAGCACTGTTTATCTAACCTTAAACCAAGTAATCACTTTAAAATTCAATCTACGCGGTGAGGACTGATGTTTGGTTCCCACAATGAGGGCTCAGTTCCCATAATGTGAGTGTGTAAACAGGTTTTGATCCCCACCGCATGAGTAGCACCAGGCACGTGTGCGCACACACAAACGTATATATCTATGTATACTTCCACAATATAAAACAAGAAACAGTACAACACCGTAATGTGTGCACTATAGATACATGGAATTTTAAGTTGAGTAAATATTTAAAGATGTAATGTGCAACATAGCAATAGATACAATAACAACTTCAACACAATTTAATATCTCAGTTGCATATACAGTGTAAAAGGTTATGAAACACACTTCACTCTTGCACTTAAGGGTATGCTTACTTATGCTGCCCTCTTTCTGTAGAACAAACATCTTGAGCACAGAAACTAAGTCACTTCCAAAAACAACCTAAAACCTATTCATTGTGGCTGAATTGTTGTTTCTTCAGTGTCTTTCTCTCACGTCCTCCTTCCGTTTTCTCATATTTATGTTAAGATTTATGCTAATTACTGACATCCAAATTGAATAAATAATGTGCATACATCAAAGCCAAATGTAAAGCCAATATAACCCTCAAGGTCACCAAATTTCAGAAATTCAAAACCCACTGAAACAGTTGAAGCAAACTGTCACAGAATTATAGCTGTAAAAACATTTCTACGCAACACGAATCTGCTTAAAAAGGCACTGGATTGCACTAACATTTTAAAAGTGAGCATCAGTTCCTTTGTTGGTTAAGCTGTATTTTTCCTTACTGTAAAACATTTAGCATATCAGTTATTCTTCTATTTTCAGAATTCTACAAAGAGACAAGATTGATATGTTTTCAAAGTAACGAAGACATCAACACACTATGCAGCTTTTTCCTACATACAAAAAGAATACCAACTACCCACTTTAACTATATACTTTGAATAAAATAACTGACTTTACCAAAAGCACTTACTGGAAAGTTGTCATTTAGCGTTTCACACAGCAGAGGCTCAAAGTGGGCCGTAATGATCAGCTGTTTCTCATAGCAGTCAGATTACCGCCCCACAGTCTGACATCTACAAATGCTTCTGGGGAAAACACAGGAAACTAAGTCAGTCTGAGGGAATTCAACATTTGTGCCAATGCCACTTTGCACAAAAAAAGCATGTGTACATATGTGTGCCAGTGTGTCAATGTGTAGTGTGTACTTAGTGTAGGTGCTGAGCATATACATCTGCAATGGATGCAGTGGTGTTTGTGTGTCTGCATAAAGGTGTTTATTCAGCATGTATATAGACTGTATATAGGGACATAGATAAAGATGCCACACAATGTGTGTTGGCCAGAAACCCTTGGTAACAAGCAGTAGACAATACTCAAATGCAAAATTCTTTTACTCTTGTGACCACAGGCTGAATCAGTGACAACCCTCTGCATCATCCTGGCCAGGGGACCTTTAGTAAGGTATCGAATGATGCTGGGACACACGCCTCAATCAAACCAATATTCTTTTTCAAAAGGGGTCAAGTGTTTTTCCTTTGCAAGCTAAATACTTTCATTGCTGGTGGGCACTATTGTACAGCGGATCTGTGGTGTTAGAATGAACAGCGGCAGCTCATTGAGAGCAATATGTACCAGGTGGGATCCCTGCTTCATTCAACTTGGTGCAAATAAATCTACAGAACAATTTTTCTTGAACTGAATGTTCTTTAAAATGCAATGGCACTCCAACAAGGACACTGCATGCACACAAGAGTTTTTAGTAAATGAATGCTACGAGTTACTTTTACATTTACAATACCTGACCCATAAAAGTTGAATCCAAATTTTTACTGTGTTTTGCATAAAAGATGAAGGAAATTCAACCATTACACTTTGTAACTTGCGTATTAGTATGCTAACAGTGTCACTTACTGCGCTAAATATCTCATCTATTTATTATTTATACAACTGTAAACACACAGGCAAACATTAACAAACAATGTTCATTTTTGGAGTAATTACAAAAGCAGCAAAGAAGTACTAAATGCAAATTTTCCATAGTACAGCTTCCCTCCCATAAAACACTTTGAGCTGAGGATCTGACAAAACATCACTATATTTTAATCACGTTTATCACTGAGTAGTCGGTCACATTTTGCAATCACAGCGTACATTTTAGAGGTCAGAACTCTCCCATCTGAGGTGAGTTCTTCCTACACTGTCTCACTTCCATCAGGATAAATGGTGCAGTCTGTGCTTGTTCAGAGATTCCTTTCAGTATAAATCTAAAGTAATGGCTGAGAATGCCGTTTAAACTCCAGCTCTGTCCCCAAATGGGAGTATGTAATATGATCAGCCTGAAATGAGGCATGATACAAAAGACTGATGAGTACTGAGATCACTCTCATACTCCATGCTCACCAGAAGAGACCATAAAATAAAACAGAGCCTGGAATACACCGCGCATTCAAATCGGAGAGAACATTTGGAGTACAACTGAAATTGAGTTAAACTTTTAATTTCTGAAATATGACTGTAAAATCTAATGTGAAATGAATTACTTCCAACTAATGAAACTTGTTTTGATGTGTGGCTGACTGCTCTTATAGTAAAATAGATGTGTGGTTATGTTTTTCTCTGTGTAAAGAGCAAAAATCTATTTTACTTCATAAAGCCACAAGATATTGAAATAATTAAATATTATAGTCACAAGGCAACAAACATATATATGGGTCTGCTTCAACGATAATCTGCACAACATAATACACAAACACATCTTGCATTCCCACAATTTACAGGAAGTACGAGTTCAAAAGCGCTGCAGAGACAATGAGACGATTCATTCTGACCAGGATGGAGGGCTGAGGGCACTGTGCGGCGAGAGAACTCATAAATGCTGAGACACATTCAGCAGACATATGGTTTGTGTTTAGCGAGAAGAAACAACAATTAAATCCGTTGATCCTCTTCTAGCTGCAAGGATGACTGCTAATATAAAAGTATGTTCCACATAATCATAATTTAGGATGAGGCTGTAATTACCTCCGCCCTTTCACAACAATGCTGTCTAAACAGGATGGAGCAGGCTTCCAGACACGCGCAGTTCACTTTCCATTCATTTCATTTATGGAATTGTTACATTTTCACTTTTACTGATGAGCCCATGTCAAATATTTCATTTACTTAAAGGCACTAAAGATTATTTCAAGCCGGAGTATACAGAGTTAATAACTTTAATATTTCTATTTTTCTCACAAATTAAAAGCTAAATGTATCCACTCATTAAAATATTGACAGTCAGACGTTTAAAGTCAACATCACACTAACCCTACCATGAAGTAAATGCTGCCATGCCTTGTTAGCATCCATAGTAAATGCACACTTGCTTGGCAGTTATTCCACGCGCCTCAGATGGCCTTTGTGTGATTGTGGTGTTATTTATAAATTGGCCAAGGATCCAAGTGTGCTCTGGATTTAATTAACAGACATAATTCACAAACTACAAGCAAGACTTGCAGCACAAATACACGGTATAGCTGCACCAAAGATTGCTCTAGAGAAGCCATGTGAAGAAGACTGCACTATTTTAGATGGTAGCTTTTCAGAGAACCTAGAACTTTACTGATCAAACATATTCTGTTTGGCTGAATTCTCTACTGTTGTTCTCAAAGTCTGTTTTAATGAAGGGAAGAAAATTTCAATATGTCCAGAATTTAGTCATTCTGCGAATCAACTTTCTAATCTTCACCCACCTCTGCAGCACCAGTTAACAGGGGCCTTACCTTGAACTGGTGAGAGAGAGAAGCATGAGCGCGGAGTTTTGGTTGGAAGATGCGTTTTGTCCTCGGGCGCGCTGAGTCGCTTCGGGCTGGAGCAGTTCATGTGAAAGTCATTGGGGCTCCGGCAAATCTGAGATCCAAAACTACCGTTCCCGGCTCGCCGTGCACAGATGTCCGCCTTGCTGCCGTACACGGAGCGTGTCATACCGGTGAAGTCCGTGATAGTTGGGATCTGACAGTGGCTAACCATCCCGAACAGCGCTGAGGAGTTCTGCATTGATGACTCGGCTTTCCCATGCAGTGGTGAGGTCGCTGCTCATTACCTGTACACATGACAAAGAGTTTTAAAGAAAACCTAACTAAAATCACGGTAACCCTCACAAATTCCGCAGAGACATCGGGTCTGTCTCTCATCAGAGTCTGCGTCAAATTGTGCAAACATGCATCAATTCATCTGAACAAGAAGAATCAGCACAGTGGACGAGGCGATTAAATGTAGTTGATTTCGCAACACCCACCTTGTCCAATTAGCCTACAAAGAGCCGAAAACGTCTAATTATGCACATCAGCATGTTTACCACACTGTCAGCGGAAACGTTTGCAGGTCTGTTAGATTGCATCTTCGCAGTGAGAATCAGTCATCAGCGTCATCAGCATCCCATGCATTGCATTACCCCCCCGCCCCTGACACCCGATAGCTCCAGTGCTCTGCGGGATTCGAGAGCACCAGTGACGACTATATCAGTGTATCTATGGTAGGTTAAGATTTGGATCAAGGCGATGGTGTTGTAGCAATTCACGAGACACTGCTGATGCATATCCTGCACGCGACCAAGCATAATGCACTAGGTGTCGGGTTATGTGTTGAAGGCTGCAGTCATTAAAAAGTTGCATAAAGGTAACTGAAGAACGGTGATCGATACCTTAATCACACTGATTAGGCTACAACTGCACCGTGTTTCCAAACTTGGTGGCGACTATGATTCAGTGGGTAGAGCAGTCGTCTCCCAACTGGAGGGTCGGAGGTTCGAATCTCGGTGCCTGCAGTCCATGTGTCCGTGGGCAAGACACTGAACCCCCAGGTTGCCCCCTGATGGTTAGAGCCATCGGTTCAGTTGGCTGCTTCGGTTCTGTACCGGAAACAAATTCCTTGTGTGTAACATAGTTGGCCAAATAAAGGTGGTTATTATAATATTATTATTATTATTAACTTGCAGTGATATGATCGAGACTATTATAACGGTGTATACAGCAACAGTATCATACAATGTTTATGCTGCATAGATTTAGAGGGAAAGTGCGAAGAGTCTAATTAAGGCTAATATGTCCAGCTCCATAAGTCATAATTTATCAGATTTCACCATGTGGCTTAGCCTTGTAGCCTAATGTGTAGGAGAATGACATCGATAAAAAATAAGACGTGGGTACTTAATCGATTCATTACTGACTAAAAGTCAGGATAAAAGGATGAACCTGTTGTCAAATGATCAAAATCCTTACATAAATCTTAAGACTAGAGTTAAAATGAAACTTGGACTTTCTTAGGAAAAAGCATTTCTCAAAACAAAACAAAACAAAAAAATCTCCAATAGTCACGATCTGGTGTGTAGTTGCTCTTTTCTGCGATGTGGAGCCTTTGTTGAGCGCCTTCATTCCACAAGCACAGCATTGTTTTTTAATTTATGAAACCCTGTTCTGCAGCTCCACCTAGTGGTGACTACGTGGCAGGGACAATCCTAAAAGGGTCACAGTGGGCACCATCAACACACCTAGTTATTATTGTCCATACATGACGAGTGGAACAAACTGCTGAGCGAACGTTTATAAATGTAGTGGAAAATGAGCAGTGAGGTGTGAATGGTTTGGTTCTCAGTAAAACTGGAGATGGAACTCGGCTGTAGAAATGCGGAACTGATGAATAACTGGGTGCGATGATGCCTTATGTATCGTTGGAAATATGTCATGTGCAGACAGAGTGAGAGAAAGTACTTAAATCTTTTGGTAGATGAACTATATTGCTTGGTAAGGACACTTGGTACGTTTGATAAGGTGAAATTATCAATGTACGGATCACAATGAAATACAAAGCGTAGGAAAGAACCGAGAAGGCATTGTAAATTAAACGGAACGCACTGCCCGACCACATTTGCTACTTGTGATGTACAAATGTTTAGAAAATCCGAGCTCGGTCTAAGGGCGTGAAGGCAGCTGTTATCAAACCTGGGCAGAGTGGGCGGTAACCGACATATTTATCAATCAAATGACAGTGACTCTGTGTTAGGTGTCAAAACGGGACGTGATCATCGCGGAGCAAGCATGTTTTTGCAAAAACTTATGCTCTGTTTGTCGACAGTATGCAATGTCTTCTACGTTATAGCACTCAATCTCACGGTCAGGATTATGCATTTCATTTCACCAAGCCTCACCAAGAAGCACATCATCAGAATGAATGAAAAGACAACTATGACCCAGAATCCCAAATTTAAGTATGAAGATTGGGGTCCGACGTTTAACTCCTTTAATTTCGTCAAAGCCGCCTCCTGGCACATGTGGCTGTCTCTCGGACAAGAGGCTTTTCTGGAAAAAGAAGCTCCGGACTCACCTGTGGTCACCATGGACGGAAAGAAAACGAGTATCTTCCAGTACTTGAGAGGTACGTTAAGAAGATCCATAGCCTTGGTTTAGTCACCTTAGCCCAGTTGTTTTCCTGATCTTAAAACGTGAGCTGTATTTTCTTTATGCAGACAACAGGCCGCTGGTGTTGAGTTTTGGAAGCTGCACCTGACCCCCGTTTATGTATAGACTTGAGGAGTTCAAACAACTCGTCAAGGACTTCAGCGATGTGGCGGACTTTCTTGTGGTTTACATCGCCGAGGCACATTCAACAGGTGAGAGGAAGTCGCCAGATTGCCAGGTGAAATCACGATCATCATCAAACTGATTAATTGGTGGAGGAGAAACTAGGCTTCCAAACTATGAAATCTGAAAGGCAAATCAAAAAAGAAAACGGACTAACTTTATTCACTGTGGCATTTCTGAAAAAGGCTTCTTAAAAGTGTGCATTAGACCAAAATACACTGTTGAAAGTTTTAAATAGATGCATACATATCCTTTCCCCCATCTGTACTTATGAATGGTCTCCATCACCTTACATGTTTATTAAAGAAACTCCTGCATTGGAGAAGTTTAAATGTAGCTGTAAAAAATGTGGACTTTAACATCATTACATTGCTTGATGTGATGTGTTAAACTGTAAAAGAAGTCTTCTTTTGACTTATATTGTACAAAAATGGTCTGCTTTTTGAGTCTTGTCGTTCAGCTTTGACTTGGTGCAACAACCATAAAACAGTAACAGATTTATATGCTCCCCTGTTTTGCTGCACTCAGTGTCATTCTAGTGAAATCACATTCTGTGCTTCCGTCTCAGATGGTTGGGCCTTTAACAACAACTATGACATCAAGCACCACCGTAGCCTGGAGGACAGGCTGTCCGCAGCACGGATCCTGGTTCAGAAGGAGCCCCTGTGTCCGGTGGTTGTGGATGAAATAAATGATGTCACTGCCATAAAGTATGGTGCTCTACCTGAAAGGCTTTATGTGCTGCAGGCTGGGAAAGTCGTGTACAAGGTGAGATCTGTACACCCTGACATACCGCACTTTTAATTTATGTGATCCTGATGGAGGAGTTCCAGGTAAAAAATGAAAGGCATAATTTCTTTAGGTTCACACACTTTGTTCTTCTCATGCAATTGCGTGACTAGAAGTAATACCAGCATTGTGCTGTTGTGTGGGGAGGAGCAGAATAAGGAACAGACACAAAACTGGAATTCTTGGCATTGAGATAGGTTGACGTTAGCCAAGCCAGAAATATACAATTGCATGCTGTTATATGGCAAACACATGTATTCTGATGTTCTTTATAAGTCTAACCAAAGTGGTATCTAAGTGCAAATGTTATTCATTGTGTTTCATTTACATTCCTGGCTCTGTGTTCCCTAGGGGGGCGTGGGGCCTTGTGGCTACAGTCCACTGGAGGTGCGTTCATTCCTGGAGAAGATGAATTAAGATCAAAATCATTTGTCATCTGACCAATTTTATATGGAGGGGGATCTGTGTGTTCAGTAGGTCTTGACATTTTAACCAACACAATAATACTATGTTTTTAATCAGACACCAATCAATACACCACTTGACATAATATTGCCTCCAGGCTCTCCTGTACACTAAAAACTGATCTCAGCTGTCAATATCTGAGCTTGAATTCACCTCTCACTGTTTCCTAGTGACGGCTACAGATGAAACCGTTGGCCTCTGTAGCCAGATGACGCGAAACAGAGATGGTCCCCTCAGAGTTTATGGTTGAGGTGGTTGAATGTACAGGAGATGTTGTGTGCTTTGCTTTGCTTTAAATAAGGTTCAACACTCTAAATGCTTCAAGGTAATACCACAAGAAGCTACTTTGCTTTATGACGATTACAGTGAAAACCTCTGGCAACTGTAATTTGATGAAAGATGACCTAAAAGTAGCCCTTCTCAAGATTAAGTCGGAGCATTTATGATTTGATGTATCTAATCTCTAATAAGCATTCTGTAAAACAAATGAATTTGCTTTTCATTGCTGTTTCATCAAGAGATGTCTGTATTATAGTGTAGTAAAAATAACCTGGGAAGACCCCTGGATCAAGTTCTCAGTATATATTTTAGAGTATGACAAAGTGTGTTTTATCATGGCACTAGTTCCTAAATGGTTTTCCATAGTCCTTCCACTACAAGACAGTATAGTTGGATGGATTTTACACATTAAACTAAAGCTAAATAACATCGTAAATTATCCAAGATATTGCTCTCACTCTAAATTACACCTAATAAGACTAAATAATATTGTGTACAAAGCTCGAGCAGTCTCCATTTTTACATCATGTTTCTTCAAAGAAAATGGCTGAAGGGTTTTAATGTTGACACACACTGGTTTTCCACCACATGAGAATCTGGGTGGTGTTTGCTGTCTTGTCTGGACGTGATTGTAAACATACTGTGCTGTATGTCAGTTATGCAAGTTCAACGAATCCACGGCGCACACATTCATTCATGTGAGTTGTGGAGTGTGTCATTCATGCCCCCATTCAAGTTAATACTTAACCTTCTTATCTTTGCACATGAATTGATTTAGTCTCAGATTGCATAAGACATTGCGAGAAAATGCCACTATCACTAGAAAACTGATCTGTTGTGTTAATTCTTACATGCTGTTATGTAACAGTTTAACCAGTTGAGTTTTTTTTTTTTTTTGAGGGGGTGGCTTTTCAGGGTCTTTATGTGAATTTGCACAAAATGGTTCATGGCCATTTTCATAATGAAAAATACTGCTGATGCAAATGTTAGATGTTATTTCCCTTAAGGTAGAAATAGACTTCATCTCTTAGTTTTCTTAAAATCAGTTTAACTTTCATTTCATGTTTGTTGCTTCTTTTGCACAATAGCACTAAATGAATAGCATACTCATGTATTTGGGTGCATTTTAATGTGATCTGCTGTAATATTTTTCATGAATCCAAGCAATAAAAGGGCAGAATTGGTGATAATAGGTCTTGACTTTGTAGATTTGTGTAAAAAAAGATTAAACACTGCTGGGAAAAAAAGTCAATATTTAAAAAGCCCAAGAGCATCCTGTAACACAAACCAAATAAGATACTGTAACTAAAGGATTGTAACTGTGTACTAGATAGGGTAATGAACAAAGCAGTTTTGTGTTCCTAGAACTTTCACAACATTAACTATGTGGCTGTGAAGTTGGAGAGGTTTGGCTCTTGCCCAGCCAGGCCACATCCTGTGGAGCGCAGCCAGCAGCAGCAGCAGCAGCAGCTCAGCTTCATTTCCTATTGTTATGACAGGAACCAGAACACTGTCAGATCCTCACAACCATGCTTTTGCTAAGATTCATCTGAAATCTTATAGAAAAACCAAAGCCTGGATCTACAGCAAGTTGAGTCACAAACATGTTGGGGAGTGCAAATTGTGTCTCTTGGCCAGAGCAGGAAACTGAAGCCCAGCAGAGGGCAGTGTGAGGCAAGTTTTTCTCCAAAAGGGGTGTGACAGAGATGGAAAATGTTGGATTGCCTGTCATTTTGACTCCTAGAATCTGGAGTGACCCCTCTGGCTGAATGTGCACAATTAAATCAGCTGGATTATAAAACAAAAATAACTTCCTCTACTGTAATGATCTTCATTAGTTTCTTATTTTGACCCGTTTCTAATGCATTGACTGCACCCTATTGAAACTGTTATCCTCACCTGACCAACTTTTCTATAAAGACAATAGGATTCATTATCTAAGGGAACTGGTCCTTTCATAGTGCAAAGAAGCTTTTCATGACAGAGCTTACAGAGGCCAAGTGTTGGGGTAATTACTGCCCATTTATAACCCTTTAGGCTCGTTGTGCTGTTAGGCTCAGGAATCTAGTCACAAGCAATGACAAAAGGGGGGAAAAGGAACACAAAGACAATTTACTTGTCACACACCAGCATTGACAGCGATGAAAATCAGCTCTGAAAGGTTTCACTGACCACATGAACAGTCATGGAGTTCAAAAGGGTTTAAGCAAAATGATTTTGACTGGCCAAAACGCAGCTTTAGAAATAACCTAAAGACCCTCTGTAGGCTTCATTGTCACATTATGAGACTTTGTTTCAGTGGACTACGTGATTACTGACAGCCATTCAGCAATGGCTGGGTGGTAGAGGGGTGACTCATCACACACACTAGCTGCACACTGACATTGTTGACCAGGTAAGTGTGCTCTAACCTAATAAGAGGAGTGCACACTTACAGGGAGATTTGTAGTTGGCAGACTGTTCGACTATCAGGAACAGTACATTAGAGTAGTATGATGGGCATACTGTAGCCCCCAGGTTGCGAACCACTGTGTCCCTTGTCCCTTTTCATATCTGGCCAACCTGCAGAGGTTTCCTCTGCCACAAAGGCTCTCGCATGCTTCCCAGGATTTCCTCTCCCAGGTCTGGCAGCTGTAGAGTACAGCACCCCCTGGCTCCCCTGCAGGGATTACTAAGTGGAGAGTGATCTGCTGAGACTAAAGGAAGGAGCGGTAACAGCCAAAGGAGAGATGTCAATCTAATGTTAGCTGTTGCCGTCTACCATAAGCTCATCTTCTACAACACAAAACAGCACTGTGTGGCATTTTGTCTTCATGTATTCACTGTGTGATTTGTATCATATGTTAACTTCAATCAGAAGTCTTGTATCTACAGAATCAGTAACAAACCTTCATTACTCTAAAAAGTTATGTATGAATCAGCAAAACATGAATAAAATAAAACAATCCACACATTTGGATAAGTTATTGTAAAATTATATTAACAAGCAATCTTTCCTCAATTTGAAATAAAAAAATATCAGCAAATAAAGGCAACATAGGGCAGATGTGTATAATGCGTAGTTCACAGAAAAAAAAAAACATTCTCATCACATTTACAAGACTGCTGCTAAGTTTATAATGATGCCTACTAGAATCATTTTAGAAAGCTTTGACTAAATCGGAATAACTGGGGCAATATATGTAGTCAAAGATTGTATCAAAATATAAAAAAAAAAAAGTGTGGGGCGCCAAGGGAAAGAAGGATGGAGGGGTGCTAGGTCAAGAGGGATGACCATTGACAGGAGGGAAGTATGACCAACAGAGTGAACGTTTGAGCAATTAAAATGGGCAGCTCATTCATAGCCATTTCATCATCATCAGCTAATCTGGAAACAACACAGAAGGCTACGACGATGGAGAGCACAGAGTGTTAAGCACAGGCAGATAAGAGATATACACCACATCTTAAAGCAGGTGTCCACATAGAGAAGAGCAGCACTAGGTAGTATGTTGTACACAGATTCTCAGCATTCATGCACTCACTTCTAATGTCAAAGTCTGCTTTATCCTTGACAGGACGGAACAGCACAGAGTGCAGAGTAGCACGTCCATCAACAATAAAAGACTGCAATTGATCAAATGGGATCAATCTGACATTTTAAGAACCATCTGAGCACTCACATACCGTGAAAGGTCATCACAATAAAAGCTGTATTCTTTCACAGCTTCTCCCTTTTAAAACCTCTTTAAATCAAAGAGTGAGCATTGGGAAGAATAGTACGTTATTTATAAAGGTGGCCATAGAGTAAAAGGCAGATTGCGAGTCCCATGTCAACTGACTTTTGTGACACAGTATGCATGGCGCTATGTAAAATGACAAGACAAAGGCTTACCAAGCTCACAATGCATATGCACTCTCCAGTGTTTTAAGTGACAAAAGTGGAGACACTTCCTGCACATCTTGCACCACAAAGCAATAATTAAAAAGTACAAGAGGTAAACCTTTTTTTTCCTCTCTTCGCACTAGAACTGAGGGGGTTGAGGATACAGGAGCTCTGTGAAGAACAGAAAACATGTCATGAATGCATTTCAGTAGCTGGTTTTGTCACACTTGGGGCTGTGATAAATGGAGAAATTGTCCTTCATTTTGAGCAAGGAGCAGTAGTCGCCGGCCATTTTGATTTTTCTCAGACCAGCACTCTGGCGTTAGTGTGGAACCAAAATGGCGCCTGTCCCTGATTCGGTGCTGATGTGTTTGGCCGTGTTCTGTAGTGAGTTCAGATCCTCAGAATGATGGCAAATAATGTCGGGTGGGGTGGGGGAGTGGGGGG
Source organism: Monopterus albus (assembly GCF_001952655.1). Taxonomy (NCBI): domain Eukaryota; kingdom Metazoa; phylum Chordata; class Actinopteri; order Synbranchiformes; family Synbranchidae; genus Monopterus; species Monopterus albus. Next base: position 118,958 of record NW_018127963.1, read on the forward strand.
TCACACACTCATCGTCATGGTTGGCGAGTACTGTGGAGGCACAGAGAAGGGAAGATTAAAACATGCACACATACCTTTTCCCCACCGAGTTACCCTTGGTCAAATGCCCAGCTTGCTCTCCACAGGGCTACTGTAGTCAGTGATGCTAATACGCCGTGTCTGGGGCTTCACTGTGCAGTCAAACAGCACTCTGCCACTGGCTTCATCAAAGTAGCATTACAGTCACCAACAGTATGATGTTAGCTGAGGAGAGGAAATGGCAAGAAAGGAGACTTACGTTCTCACTCTGAAAGGAGTGGAGGAAGTTTCCACTCAGCTCCCCATCATCCCTCGGGGTCCCAGGAGGATTGCTAATGCCACTTAAATTGTTTGGGGAATTCTGGAAACAAAGAGTGTGCAATGTTTTTTTTTTTTTGAACGTTTAACATTTACCCTAAAATGCATAGATTTCTTTGCATGATAATATTTACCTTGTTCATTCCATCCATATCACCCGAGCCTAAGAATGAAGCAATAGGAAAAACAATGAAAAAATGTTTGTATGTATTTTTATTTATTTTTTTTATCTGTTGCCCTCTACTGAAGTATCATGTGACACAGTAGACAAAAGTATCCTCTGAAATCAATGAATGCATAAGAATGCAACACAAACATTTCTCTGTCGTCTTATTACATGTTTTGTAGTGGTGTTACCTAGAGACCCATTCATGTGGTGTGGTTCCATCCCAGCCATGGCTCCCAGGGGTCCGTCAGAGCCCGGGCCCATAGGGAACTGGTGGAGAAACAAGATGGCATGGACTCACTTATTACAACTCATGTGCAACTGGAAAGTCCTGAATAACAAGTGACCAGAAGAACCATGCATTTAAGTCCTTCTGCCAGTTGAAAAAGCATGGTTCTGCTCATTTCAGCTTCAAGAGGCCTGACTGCAAAAGCAGACTACGGTATTGAATAACTAACAGACAAACAAAACCAGTGTAACAAGTGCATTTGTGTGTGTGCTGATCTGTGAAAGCTACCAGAGCATTCATCCTGCAGTGTATCCAACTGAGAATGATACAATACAATTGTGGTGTTTGCTAAAGGTGAAAGCCTTTCTTAATGACCAGTTCAACTTACAACTCACTATAGTATATGCCTCAGTCATTATATTATTTGTCAGCCACTTTAAAAGTGTCCCCCCCGAGTCTGACTCTGATGTTTCTGCTGAAACAGGTTTCTTGATACAGGACAATACTGAAATTGAGTTGTGGGCTTGGCGCAAAAAAGAATATACAGTATGTAGTCAGGTAGTTAGTGAACAATAAAAATAACTTTGTAGAAAGAGCTGTCTTTAAATTTATGCTAACTGTACTAACAGTGCCTCTGCTTAACTCAGTGATCACAACATCCATGCTTATTTCACAATAAAGTCACAAACAAGGAACTTGCATTATTTCGGTTTCCGGGTCCAGTGTTGATCATGGTGTACAAATTGTCACCAGAGTTGTTTGAGTCTGGAAAAGATGCAATCATACATAGAATTGGTACTGGATAATGCATGGAGAAGGTGGTGATTAACAGCACAGGTCAGGGAAGCACTAACCTGCAGGGCTGGGCATGATGGGAGTTCCTGGGGGTCCTCCTCCTCCAGAAGCCCCCTTTGGAGAAGCAGTCACAAAATAAAGATATGTCACAAATGCACACATAAAAACAAATGAAGATGTTATTTCCTATACTATAGTGTCTGTAGTATGTATGAGTTGAGACATCAGGACATGTTCTCACCCCATATGCACCAGGAGAGGGTGATGAGTAAGGCATCTGAAACCAAAAACAAACATTACAGACCAGAAATGGGAGCGAAAGCCATTGTCTATACCTCAAAATGTCATCAGTCCATCATTTGATCATCCTAACACCATTATGGCTGTCTGTCCAACAGTCGGTGGAAACCGTGACACATAATACTACAATTACATCCTAGACTAGAACCTTGGTGGAACATTTAGACCTCCTCCGCTCTGAGAGGAAATCTGTCTGCAATCTGAACCAGCATTTCTCTGGGTATATGTGTGTGTGTACATTATTACTCACAGAATTGGCATTGTTGGGATTGGGCCATGGTCGGCCGGTCCCTGGGCCCCTAGATGGTAAATGCAATAGAAGCTGTAGTTCAGTGTTGCATTTTGGTTGAAATACTTGTAAGAGAATATAAATTACAAATGCAAAACAGGCTCACATGTTCACTCCTGGCATACCAGGACCCATGGTATTGTGTGGAGGCCTCATCCCACCACCAAAGTTCTGAAAAGGCAACCAAAAATCATAAATCATCTGGGAGGATTTAAACCACATGATACAGTAATGGAAGAAACCTTTTATAAATAAGGCCGAGCACAGCTCGCTCATAAATGCAGTGCTCATATGTACTAAGTGAAGGAGCAGCCTACCTGAGGGCCAGGCCCCATAGGTCCCATACCTCGAGGGCCGCTCATTCTCTGCATTGGCCCTAGATTAGGGTGGCCTAGAGGGATAACAGGAAACAGGCAGTTTATATGAAGAGAGAAGGCAGGAAATAACATCTGATGTAGATGTAGTAGGTAGTTAAAGGGTATACAGCACACACCTTGTGGTCGTGTGGGGTCCATGCTGGGCAGCATGGGATGAGGACCTGGTACTCCTCCTGGAGGCTAAAACAAAAAGGGCCAATGAAAGTGAAGTTTTACATACATGCTATGTATTTTGCATCCATGCTGTGTATGTGTTTACACTCTACCTGACTAGCCATCCTGATAGGTGGACCTCTTGGGCCTCCCGCAAAGCGAGGCGACATGAAGGACTACAACACAAATACAATTGCTCCATAAGTAAGAAATAAAGAAGTGATGTACATCTCTCCAAATATTGTATTGTTCTAATGTCTCATTAGCATGTTTGTGACTACTGACAGCAGCATAAAGCATTAAGCTGGGACGAATACCAAAGCATGAAGCATCAGCAATAAGAACCAGCATTCCCAAATGACCGCAGATAGCAAAACAGAGAAAGACAAAGAGAGAGTCAAAAACAGAGAAAGAGAGGGAGGGAGCATTACCTGACTATGAGGCCCCATCATACTGTTAGGGGGAGGAGGCTGAGGGTGAGGAGAGCCCTGGGGACCAGGAGGACCCTGTGGCATCGCATAAAATGAAAAAGCAAACAGGAAAGTAAGAGGGAGGGGAGGTTGAAAGAGAGAGGAAAAAAGAGAGAACAAGAAACAGGTGACATAGAGGGGCAAAGAGAGAAGCAGGGTTACTGCAGGGCAAAGGACAGTTGGAGTGCAAGGAACCAAAGTGTGTTGCAAAAAAAAAAAAAAGTGAAAATGTACAAAAATAGGATGTTCATTTTCATGTACCAAACGCAGTGAGAGAGAAAGAGTGAGCAGAGAAGAGCAAGCAAATGACTTAGCCTTGTATGAGAGAAAAGAGACAGAGATGGAGAGGATGTGTACTCTTTTGCCTGTCAGTCAAGACATTAAGAAGCCTGCTGCATGCAGCATGTTATCAGTGCTAATTTCCCTGAATTAACAGCATCAATTAAGCTCTATGCAATTAGCTTTATAACAACACTAAACACCGGCACTGTGTCACTAATGTTGCTGATCTGACAGAGAGTGAGGGGGTCTAATTGAGCCTCCTCCTAGATACTGGTATGGAAAGTATGAGTGTGTGTACGTTCATACATCAATGTCAAAATGTCTTTCCTCATATTAACATGATCACATAATGAGCCGCAGCTTTGTGGCTTCTAGATCATAATAAACTGATGATTTGGTCTAGTGGAGGCAGAGCAGCTCTGCAATTTTCTGTCACCTCTTGGAGGCTGTTCCACACACTTGCCTGTCAAGAGTTTATCCTCGTAAGATATTGATTTACAATAGGTGCTGCACCTTTCGATTTGGCCATTAGGAAAAATGGCCGGGCCACGCCTGCCTGTTTACAGCACTGGCAGGGCCCAGGCAGACAGAATGTCTATGATGTTTACTACAAGTTCACTGAGCAGAGTGGAGCAAAACACAAAGCAGTAGAGGAGGCCTATAGCTCCAGAATATACACAAATCCTGACATTTCCCAGAGCTTGTTGACATAATTTATCGAGTGAAAGCAGTCATTGTATGACAGTATAATCACAGATGGTATCAGTGTAGTGATGGACTGACCTGGAAAAAGCCAGGTGGCATGGGTCCTCCTGGCATGCCTTCACCGGGGGGCATACCTCCCATCACAGGGCTGGGGGCTGCTGCTGCACTCTAAGATGGAAAAACAGAACAGCAGCATTTCAAACTATTACTCACTGTTCTGCACAATGTAAGTAAACTGGTAATATTTTTTAGATTTGTCCCAACTCAAACAACAGTAGTCAAAGTGCAGACAACAACCTTCAACATGAAGGTGAAAATCCTGTTAGACATTTATTTTGTCCTTCTTGGCACAGCTGGCCACCAGAGGAGCACGTGAGGAATCCACTGAATCTCTTGGGGTACTATCAAAGTATCTTATAAGCACCATAGTCTCCCTCACTTGCATCTTTTCCTAGTGTCTTAGTCCCACCCAAGATGTGAGGAAAAAAATAAATGGAAAACGTGTGAGGAAAGAGGACTCAAGGAAACACGTTATTAACGACTTCTTTTCTCCTATTCCTTCATCTGAAGCATCCAATCACCAATTTCCAATAGAGGGGTGCACTGGTTCATAAAAGTCTTCTGCAAAGTATGGTCACTCATGGCTCCTCCAGCAGCCTCCTCAATCCTCAATCCTCAGAGCTGATATGAGACTAGAAACAGCCTCAGTCAACCAGAATGACTTCTGGGTCGACTGAGGCTGATCATACCAGAGACTTTGGATGTACCTTTGGGCTAACTCGGTGAAGCAAGCTATAGCTACTATTTACTGTCTATATGAATTAGTTATCCCTGTAAAGCCCAACATATCAAAAAATAGCCAGAACATTCTAATTTTTTGCAACTGAGATGTTTATTAAACCTTTTAACAAAATCCAAAATAAAATTCATGATTGGAAATTCAAGATCCATGATTTTTATTTGCCATATATGCATAGACAGACAGTCCAGGCATATAGGACTAGAGGTGCCATATTATTTAGATTATTTCTTTTGTATCACATTTGATACATGGGGCATTTTTGGTAATTTTTTTTTTGCTCAGAAACCTCACGTATCAAATATGATATAAATGGTTTTATAGGGTTAACATGCATTATTATGCTACCAGACTTCATGGCTCTCATTCAGATTTGAAGTAAATTTCATGTAATTGTTGTTTAAATTTCCTTTAAAGACTCATCTGAAAAGAGAATGAAAGACCATACCAACATCTTCCAGCAGACCTGCATCATTTGTGGGTCCCAGTATGAAAGGGGCATTAATGGAGTTCTTACTGAGGCTTCTAAGCCCTGCTGATCCAGAATCTAGTGGATCAGATAAGTATTAGTGGGATTCACTGAGTCAGTGGTTCCAAAGTGCTGCTGCACAGCAGGAGCTCGCTGGGCCGATTTCCTGCTCAAACCGCAGCCCTAATTCACTAATGTGCCATTTGCTTCGGTCACACACTCCTAATTGACTGAGTTTTTCTTCCCTGTAGCTGAAGCAATCTGAGATGAGCTAATGTCTTCAGAGCTGTGGGGTTTACCTTCCAAAGAACAGCTACAGAAGGAGAGAGGCCTCTCCCCTTCAGTTTCTTAACCCGTAGCTCACTCACACAGTAGTGTAAACGTACACAAAAAAAGCGCACACACACACACACCACTGGTCAATAACCAGTACACTCCCTGGTATCGACTGCACCTTTCCTAATTATATCTGCTCAGGTTGCCACTGCAGGGCCTCTGTGAAATACCTCAGCAGAGAGAGAAGTGAGGCCACGTCTCATCAGGCGCCAATGACACAGTCAGCACAAACCTATTGTTGCTAGAGAAGAGGTTCAAAAGGTGGATCCAAAGAAACAGAAAGATTCAAAAGAAGCAGCTTTATTTTATTGTCATTGTAACATTGTGACACATACAACAAAATTCTGCTTGGAGCCGAGGGCCCCGGGCCACTGTGTGCATACGCGCCGCCATCATGGGCAACTTGGGGGCTCAGTCTTGCCCAAGGACACTTCGACATGTGGACTGCAGGCACCGAGACTCGAACCTTCAACCTTCCGATTGGGAGACGGCTGCTCTACCCACCACACCACACCACTGTCACCCCCCAACAGTTAAGCATGCATCTTAACTGAGTGAGCAGATGAGCATTAAGCAACATCTGGGCTTTTCTTAAACAATCTAAAAAAAAAAGCTGTATACAAAAGAAGATTTGTGGAGTTCTCGAGCCTTTACAGTTCAGCACTGTCTATACGTCCTCACCAATCTTGACCAGTTACCCAACCCATTCAAGTAGAAATGTTTCAAGCAGAAATCTGTAGCACAACCTAAGGCTCAGACCAGAAAAGCATTTTTTACAGGCCTTTTCCACTAAAGGGACCTACCAAACCCTAATGGAATGTGAACCCACTGTCCCAGGTACTGTTTTGTTTCCACTGCCCTCAGCCTGCTTTGGAGACAAGTTCCCAGAGATAAATTTTGGCACCACTCAGGACCAACTCAAGTTCCAGGAAGTGGGTGGGTGCTCGCAAGGCTGTCACCCATGACTGGGTAAACAGTAGCATCGTCACGTCTCATGTATTATACTCACTAGTTTACATACACTCACGCTAGTTTAGAACAGGGACTTCAGCAAGTTGACTGTGGGCAAATCAGCAAAAACTGTCTTCTGGTTGTTCAACTGCTGTTTGGTAAGATGCTCATATGGGTCTCCATTATTGGCAGATTTTGTTGCAGGCATGATTAAGGAGTACTGCACTCTATGCTCCTTTGTGTGTGAACAGTGACCAACACAGGGAAGGTACAGTGGGAAAAGCAAAGCTAACAGAACACATCAGCCCTTCAATGTTCTGCAGACATACAGGTATGGGAAGCTCCAGGTTACGGCTTGTTAAGTTCCTGTGAAACACCTTTAGGCAAATAACATGTGTGTGTATATATATACAGTGCCTTGCGAAAGTATTCGGCCCCCTTGAACTTTGCGACCTTTTGCCACATTTCAGGCTTCAAACATAAAGATATAAAACTGTAATTTTTTGGGAAGAATCAACAACAAGTGGGACACAATCATGAAGTAGAACGAAATTTATTGGATATTTCAAACGTTTTTAACAAATAAAAAACAGAAAAATTGGGCGTGCAAAATTATTCAGCCCCCTTAAGTTAATACTTTGTAGCGCCACCTTTTGCTGCGATTACAGC
>NW_018127963.1:126645-130536 GCF_001952655.1 Monopterus albus
GACTTGCTCACTTAAATTCTCAGCCTGGTGAACACCTACTTTAAAAAAGACAGCATACCCATAAACCATAAATTGAGTACATGTGCACGTTTAGTGGCATGGATGGTCTTTGATGCTCTTTGTAGTCCAAAAACACAACAGACACAGTTCACACCCACTGATAAAAGTTTGCATAACTTCTGTCTCAGTTTCAATATGTCATCTGAAATTGACCTGCACCAAAGTTGCCACATTTCTGAAATGTAACATGGAACTTTTAATAGGATTTACTGTACAGATGTGTTTGTTATATTGTTCTCTGCCTTGTCCAATTTGCACATACAGTACCTTTATTTACTAGGCTTCTTATCTCTTCCTGACCTATAGAACCATTCATGCTAATGATCAAGACTATCCATCTAAATCTGGACACACAGTAACCTCGACAGGGTATCATTGTTAGTGAAAGTAAGTCTCTAAATGCTGCCATTTCTACAAAAACTGGAGAGCGTTTTACAGGGGTACGGCATCAAAAGTGAGTTAAACACAAAAAAATCTACAATACACTGGCAATATGAGGTACTTATATGCAGTATTTTACTAATCTGAACAAGCTAATTAAACTCATTTACCTCATATAGTTGTGGACTATCGCTACTGAGGTAGAATTATAAAAATACTAATATTGTACATTCTTTACATACTGGAAGTGTTTCCTAGATGTCAGCTGACGACCAGTAATGCCAGACATGCCCTTCATGTCATTAATGCATTTACTCCATCTAACCTGTATAGCCAGACAGATACAAACACACATTCAATAAAATAGTTTTTGTGACCGATTTGAAAGAAAAGTATAGAGGCACAAAAATAGTGTAACTATGACTACAATAACTAAAAGTGAACAGTACTGTGCCATACTTTTATGCAGTGTCATTAAGGAAGACAGCCAACTCTAACCTGCTTTATATATTTTGACAAGAACTTACAACACTGAGACCAGACTCAAGACAAATACAGTGAACTAGGAAGCCAGTAAAACATTCAAGAAAAGGAACAAGTTTCCACTGAGCATATTTATATACAAGTACTGTGATCAGTTCCCTTTGCCTTGTTATCTAGCCTTCTCAGGGAGTCAGACAGTTCACCAGACCTCCCTGAGTGTGTACTCACTAAAGTCTGCATCATCAGTAGTAAGCTTTTGCTTTACACCCTATTGAACAAACCATGGTTGTGCCATAATTTAACAAGTTACTTGCAGTTTGCATTATATGGTAAAATGGTTATATAGGTATTAATAGTTTTGACCTCTTTACATGGTAACTGGTGCTTTGCAGCTTCTTGGCAAGGACACTTTTCCTGCTAGTGATCTCATTACTTTAAATGAAGCACTGCATTTATTTAAACCGGCCATGCATGCCTTCAGGTTCAAATAACAGCCTGTGTCTAATTAACCAGTGGTATAAGGGCATCTCATATTGTCACATGATTACTAGCAAAGGTTTTATATGTTTTGTTTTTATAATCTAAAAATGCCATAAGAGGACATCTTGGAGTGTCACAGGTGCAGCATTCATCCTCCACATCTCTTAAAGTTGACATTTTACATAGGGGTAGTGGATGCAGGATTTCTGTACAGTTATTTTTTGTTTTACATCTTCCAGCGTGCTATCAGGACATGATCACGTAGAATTTACAAGTCACAGCAACAACTAATATGGTCTGAAGTATACTTCCTGTCCACAACAAACATGTATCAGATGTACAAACGCTGTAATGAAGTTGTGTGCTGGGCTTTACTAATATACTGTATGTCATTTTACAGGGTCAGTTAAGATTGTTTTTTTACCTTCAATGTCAATAAAATCATATCCATCATAATAGTCATCCTTCAACATAACAAATTGCCTCTCCCAGCAGGTATTCAAAAACTAAACCAATTTATTTATTTTTACAAGATGACCATTACATTTTCCAACTCTAGGAAATTTGTTTACTAAGTGTATCTTATCTAAAGACAGCTTTTCTTTTCTACACTAAGTATATGTTACTCTGTTTGGAACAAAAAGGAAATACATATTGATCTAAGGTTTATGGCTAGTTTCATAGTGGTACATGCTCATACAGTCACAGTGTCTGGTTGACTGCGGTTTGTTTTGTTTGACCCTTAAGCAGCCCATTCCTGGAATGAGGCCTACAAAAAAATAATTAAGCAAAACAAAGCTGTGTTTAAAGGTACTGAACACAAAGTCATAAAACAATACCAACAATCTACAAAGCTCTGTAGAAGACACTACTGCCAGACTGTTATGTTAGATCTTTATCACGTCTCTATAAAGCTCACAGCTGTGCTTGCTGGACTGTCCCAAACAACTTGATGCTGTTTTTGGGCTAAATGAGCCACATCTCTCTCTGCAGACTCTCTGGTACAGGAAAGGGGCAGATGTCTCAGCCCTGCCCCAGGCAGTGAGGCTCTTGTCAGTGGCCTTGCTTACAACTTCTCAGTGGACCTTCTTTAAGACAGTATACCCCCCACCACCCATAATGATTCAGCATGTACAGTCATGGCCAAAAATGTTGGTACCGCTGCATTTCTGTCAGAAACTCACCACTTCTCCCAGAAAAGTGTTGCAATCACCAGTTCTTTGGTATTCTCATGTTCATTTCTCTTGTTTGCATTGGAACAGCACAAAACAGTAGATTTAAAAAAAAAAAGAAGCCAAATCTGATACATTCCACACAGAACTCCAAAAATGGACCAGACAGAATTAATGGTGCCTTTTCAAAATCATCAGAAATAATTATATTTCAAGCACGTGATGCTCCTTTAAATTTGTAGCGAAACTCACCTGTAGCAATCAACATGTGCTGGCAATACAGAAATCACACTTGCAACCAGTTAAAATGAAGAAAAGTTGACTCAACCTTTGTGTTGGCAAAGGGTTGTCTTAGGATTTGAGAACTACAACAGTGGAAAAGCATGGACAACTTCACAGCTACAAGTCCATCTCCAGGGATCTGGCTGTTCCTGTGTCCAATGTGCGCAACATTGCCAAGACGTTCACAAATATTTTTAGCCAGGACTGTACATGTGTGTACTTAAAAGCATACAAGCCATTCCAGCCAAACATTTTTGACCCCAAATCCTTGAATCACTGGAGGAGGTCACAAAAGGCCAGCCTGGCAGCGGATATGCTTGTGCTGCCTTTATAACAACAAAAAGAGAGAGGGAGAAGGGGACACATGGGGGGAGAGGAGGAAGGAGGGAGAGAAGAGGGTGAGGATGACCAAGACAGTGACTTGGATAACTGTGAAAAAGTACAGGGAGAGACACAAACAGTAAGAAGAAAAATGCAAAATTTAAAAGCCGATGAAATAAAAAATAAATAAAAATACATTAAAGGCTGGAGAACAGACCACACAACTGCCACCTCCTGACCTAGCATGCTCCTAACAGCCTCACTTCTTCCATTGCAACCAACACTCATAACAACAACAAAAAACACAACAAAACAGCCCATATGTTTAGCTAGTAAATGTTTGACTATTGATCAACATCATAAAACCCAGTGTGGACTGGATGCTCTCTCTCTCTCTAGTTACTCTCTACTTCTTCTTGCACTTCTCATCTCCCTCCTCCCCAACACCCTCCTCATTTTATTCCCTCGGCTCCTCTGTGGTAGTGGATGCTGGGCATATGCCACAGTGCCACTCCCCTTTCTTTTTTCCAGTCTGTTCCTCAGCTCTGACAGCCATCAATCATTGCCGACGCCATGGCGACAGGGCCCCTCTGGGAGTGTTCGTCAGGCCCAGCGTGAATACACCAGGGCTTTACGAGCACTGCTGGCTAGCAGAGCAGCACTCACCTCCCCCACACCTACACAAAAGCTAGGGTCCAAGGACTAATACTCA
>NW_018127963.1:131122-163926 GCF_001952655.1 Monopterus albus
ACCCCCCCACACCCCCACCCCCCCCACCATCCACAAATGAACATGGGGAGAGCCAAAATCAGAGCAAAGGGCAACCACAAGATGTCGGGGAGAGCCAACCACACTGAAAGTCTTAAAAACTCCACACCAAAGCAGCATACTGCCAGCACTGACGTTTCACTACTCCCTCATTTGCCTAATGTTTTCCATGTTATGAAAATGGTATCTGTCAAACCAAGGGCTGCAATCTCACAGCTTATTTTGTGTTGTTAATTCTTTCAAAGCTGATCTGACAATACTTCCTCATTTTAACAGGGAAAACCGCAAAGTAATTTTCAGGCGTTCTTACCCTTTCACTTGACACATAAGATGTCATAAATTTTAATAATATAATAATCTTTAAATCAGGTCTGGAATTATTATTTCCCAAAACAAATGAATAATTCTGAAATCAATGCCACCTTCTTGTCTTCTACAATTTAAGATACTATTACACAAACACAAAAGCACATCCTACTAAAATAAGCAACCAAATGCAATCAAAGACATTGCAATCGACTACCATGAAGCACGTTAGGCGGACAATGACAAACCAGTTTCAAACAAAATGCTCTTCTCCTTGGTCTGTTTGAGCTAAAATAATAAGGGATGTAGTTATTGAAAGGGCAAAGCCATGCTGAAGCTTCTCTCCTGGCTCCCAGGTCACCTGCCAGATCAGGAGGCCTGTTACCCTGACAACACTATCTGCCAAGAGCAGGACCAGCATCTCCGTTTTAACCCTTTTGTGCCTGATACATCACCAACCTACCTACAAACTGTGCTGTGTTTAAGACATCCCAAGAGGACTCCTTAACCTCAAATCTCTTTCTTTTACTCTGCTGGTACAGCAAAACCTGAATAGTATTTTTATTTTATTTATATCAGCTACACGATTTCTGGCAATCTTTTAACTTATGACCAGAGAAATACAGGGATAGGACCAACAAAAGCCATTGACAAGCATTTTCCACTTTCTTTCTGAATGCTCACAGCAGGAAACAATGCAGCACATCTCCAAAATGGCATAATGATCATGATGCAAAACACCAATACCATGCAAATATGGAAGTGTTAACCTAAGAGGAGCAATGTGTTACTGAACAAAGCACTTGTTCAGAGCACCATCTCCAAATTCCAGTTTAAAATCCAGTAGGTTTGAGCCACTGCATGCAATATGTTTCAACATATACTTGAGCTACCACAAGTTATAACAGCTGGGGGTCTTTGTCAAAAATCAAAGTGGTAGAAGTCATGATTAACACACAGCAGGTCCTTTTTTGTCTTCACAACTGAAGCAGGCTGATCGAGCGTAGTTTAGATAAAGAGGGCAGCACTCAACGGGTCTGACTCAGGACATGCTGACATCAGCATCATTTTCCCAGAAGCTTATAAAGCTCGTTGTTGGACGCTTCATTCGACCAATCAACAGGACATGATGAGTGATTGTAAATTCAAGAGATCAAAAAAAAAATACTGCTCAATCCCCAACTGCATTAGGCATATAAATACAGATACTGTACAAAGATTCAGTGGGAGATACTAAATCACTTACATATCTAAATCTATGTGCAAAACAGTAAGAAAATGCATAAAAAACATGAGAGTGAAGCATGATAGTTCTTCAAGCTAAACAGGAATCACAACAACCTGATGCGTGGCAGCTGTATTGCTCTTGAAGGAGAATGTGAGAGATGCTGTCAGGACTTGAGCGTTGACAGAGAGAACAAGGGCTTTGTTTTGATAGCTCCCACAAAAAAAATAATTCAGACTCATTGCACAATCTGATTTGGAGGTGTGTTATTTACACCTCTTCTTAGCATTGATAAAGTTGTCTTCTTTAGCAGAAAACAGCAATATGTGCAACAGTCCCTGTTTAAGCACTACTCACGTAGTCATGAAAGGCTTTTGCTTCACTGGAGTGGTCACATGTCTCTCTCCTCTCTGGTGCAGCACAATACAAGTCCCAGAATACACTGTGGACAAGACAGGTCATGAAGTAAGCAAAAACACACAAACAACCCCTGAACATGTTTCCAGGGAGAAAAGAATATAATCACTTACCACCACCAGGAATGCAGGAATCCAGGTGGTTCTCCGAGTGTTATATTTTTCTCCCATCGGATCTAAGGAATGAGTTTTCAAAAATTACCAGTTGGTGTCAATCAAAAATTGTTTAAGATTGTTGTCACAAAAAAACACTGCATATAAATAAGCGTTTCAGATATAAAGCACAATCTAACATGTTTGAACTTTTCATCAAAATTCCACATACCTCTGATAAAAAGGTCTGTGCAGACTTCTGTGCTCCTATGTGTAACAAATACTCATAGACATATAGAGCCAACCTGTGCAAAATAAATAAATGTGTATAATTCTTGATTATATTTATGGTGAAAAACGTTACAAAATGGCAAAAATGAACGTCAAACATCAGGTTAAATGCTGTTCCACGGGCACACTTTGTGTCCAGAGTCGGGTACAGGCCCTCTGAACAATGGCTGCCAAATAGCCTATGCCAGAAAATTAAATGGGGTCTATGTAACCAAGCTAAGATGGTGAAGGTTCACAACAAAGGAAAAGAAAGTACTAAAGCAGCAGTATGATTTAACGTCGTGATGTGAGACAAGAAAGCAGAGCAGCAACACGCTGTGTGTAATATCCTGGTGGTACTGATGGGGCTGAGGGAAATAAAAACGGATCCCAATCACAGAGCGCAACAGAGAAAACAATGTACTGTGTGGCAGGGCGATGTTATTGTTTTCTCCTGTCGGTGCTCTCGACTGAATAACCGCAAAAATATGAGACACCCGCGGGTTTAAGCACTACCAAACTGCACCCGGAATCGGTCGGGACTGAGTAAAGAAACGGCAAAGAGCCAAAAATAGCAGAAACACAGCTCCGAGAAGGAATGGCGAGACAAGGCGGTTCATTCAATTCAGTTCTCGGTAGGAGGAAATCGCCTCCTGCTAGCCTGTCCAGCGAACAACAGAGAACAAGACGGAGCAACTTACGAGACGAAAATAGACAATAAGAAACGTTTCTGAGCTTACTTTTCTCGTGCCTGGCTGTCCGACGGCACCGGGGTGCCTTTACCTTTGGGGAACATTGTTTAGTGTGGGAGAACGCCCGCCTTCTCAGTCTTTTTTTCGCTATTACATCTGTCAGATCATCGCGGCCGCGACCCTCTCGCACTCCAACCGCACTCCGACTCAACCGAACCTGGTCCGAGGGGAAGAGGCGGTGCCAGCCATGACTGAGGATTCTGACAGCCAATGAGAGCTCGCTATTTGCCTTAAGGTCTCTCTTGTGCGTTCAATTGGCTGGTTTGACGTTGCGATATCAATAATCTTAAATTAAATAAGAAATTAAGAAATAATGCCTCTGTAACTGTTTGCTTGACTTTGGTTTGGTTTATCTTAGCTTAAAGGCAAGGTGTTTATCTTTTATCGTCTAAAATATATTACCACTTTCAGCATTTCTAAAATATGAAGTTCGGAAAGATTTCCCCCTTTACCAAGTGAGTGAAGGCCAAATCAAGTCTAATATTATTTATATCGCAAATTTACTTCTAGGGGTTATAAATACGATCTATAAGCATACAACACCCTTGGTCCGTAAATCCAAAAATTTAAAGTAATATAATACTTTTTATTCCACATTATCTGTTTTATTTTTATTAGCTGTTTAATGATACATATCATATGACATGATATTAATTTTTATTGTCAGAATAAAGACTATGTTCTTTATTTGAGCAAACTGTTTTAGAATCAAAAATTATCTAGACCTTTACTTCAACGACGTGACAAAACCTTAAATAAGAATGCGGACAAGATATACACAGTCAGATATCGTTGCTCAGTGATTAGATACTGGATGGAGTCTTTAAGCGCTCCTAAAAGTGAGGTGACCGCAGTTCCACCTTAAAATGCGAGACGTAACTGTACCCACCACAGGGGCCGGGCTCTCTGCCTCTCCCCCCCTCTAGTGGAGAAACTCTTTGGTACTTGGTGGTGGTGAACGCAAACTGCGTTTGTGTTTATTATTAGGCTATGTTGTTGAATTGCTGACGAGTGGGTGATGTAAGGAGATGTGGGGTTCAGGCTGCTGTTTCTCAGTCTGACGTTCAGTGGCACTTTTAAAATCTCAACTTTATCGTCAGTGGAAACTTTAAACGTGGGTAAGCCATTTGTGTTGCTTTAAATGTTAAATATGTCGGTGTGTTAACAGATGTTATGGCAGAATAAGAAGAATTAGTAAGATGGGTTAAATATCGCCGTTTTCCGCATGACGCTTTTTTATCCTACTGTTAACTGGGACAGAAGAAGTTAAATTAGAGGTCACTGTCGTCCCTGGCAATGTCAGCTGACAACCACACGTGAGCCCCACTGGAGGGGGGGGCTACTTCGATCATGATGTTTTTAGCAACAGTTCCCATGAATGCACCATTTAGTGTATTGGTGGAGAAACGTTAAGCAATTCTTCAGACGACAAACTTTGCAGATTAGTTAAAGCGCTTTATGTTGCAGGGGTCTGGGGATTGTTGCAGAAAAAAGCTGTTTAATGCGTTATGTGGAGAACTTTGCTGAGAATTCCAGATTTAAGGCGGTCATGCAAATGATTCAATAGATTTGTAGTAATAACTTTGTTGTTGTCTAGTTTTAGCCTAGAGTTGCTGATTCTAAATTAATACAGATTCCAATTATATGTTTTGTGGCAACAATTTTGTCTGTAGCTAATTTTTCTCTTATCTTGTCTTTTTAGTTGTGAGTTATTATGTCAACAGGGAAAGATGCTGACACAGTGCTGGACCTCCTGTACATTCAGGAGAGTGAGGAAGTGTACAGGAATCCCACTGAAGTGAAGATGAGTCAGATCGTGCTGCCCTGCCATGCCAACCACCATGGGGAGCTGAGTGTTGGGCAGCTGCTGAAGTGGATGGACTCCACAGCCTGTTTATCTGGTATGAAAGGGTCAGAAAATCTCTCATTTTTACAATTTAAAAATGTAAGGATGATCTGAGACTTCTCACATGGCCACAGTTTTCTTACATCTTCACTGCGTGTAACTCTCATTGTAACTGCTACATAATAACTGCAAGAAAATTCTGTCATGTCCACTGAAGTATTAGCAAGAAGAGGTGGCCATACAGTATAAATTAAATTCTCTTAAAAACTCATTTCTGCGTGTGTTTAATGTGCCATCCAGAATTCCTGAAACCGTAACTACATTCATAACTAGTTTTTGATTAACCCAGCAAACCTGAGAAATCTATGCACTTTATCACAATGTGAAAAAATTACATCAAAGCTGAATTTTGGCCTTGAATCTCTGCTCATTTATTTGCTACATTGCCCACAATGGCCTGTTACAACCAGAGGCATTGAAAGGATAGCAAAAATATTATAAATGTTATAGAAATAACCTTTTCATTAGAAATAAGCTTTTCATTTGCCTGACATGCAGATGCTGTATGGCTTTGTGCTGCACTACCTAAATATTTGTGTAATTGCTACTCTGCCAGCTGAGAGACATGCCGGTTGTTCCTGTATCACTGCTTCTGTGGACGACATCCATTTTGAACACACCATAGGGTAAGGAATTGGCCTTAATGCTGCTCTGACAAGGTGTATCTTCAACAGAAGTCTGGTTTGCATTCATTGGCTGAAATGGGGAAGAACAAAAAGGGGCATATGCAGTTCTTGCACAAAAGATGTTGACTTATAATTAACTTTCATCAAAGCTTGAGGGTACAAAGCACTAACAGTCATATTATCTGATTTTTTTAAAACAAACCATATAGAGTTTAAATAAATGCATTTATTAATAAATGTATCAATAGAAGGTTCCTGTACTTACTGTATATGCTTCTACAGATCATTCTAGCTACTGAATTAAAATGCTGGTCACTAACATTTCTCTTTAGTTACAAGTAGCAAAATGTGAACATTGATCACTAAAGTTGTCTTGATGCTCACTCAATAATATGTCTCATAATAGAGGTTTGATATTGTGTTTAGATCATGGTCATTTCCTATGTTGACAGCAGAAAGAATAATCTGTGTCTGCATGCTTCAGGGTGGGAAAGGTTGTCACCATCATAGCAAAGGTCACCAGAGCCTTCACATCCAGTATGGAGGTTGGTGAATATTGTTTTGGATTCCAGGATAGAGACATTTTGTTTATTTCAGAAAATGTGTTGAAAGGGGTCTTCTTTTTTTTTACATTTCAGGTGGGCATACTGGTGACTTGTGAAGACCTTTACACTGACAGGCTGTGGAAAGTTTGCCATGCCTTTGCTACCTTTGTTGCTAGACGAACTGAAGCTGGAAAGGTAAGAGGCAAAATATGGACATAAAGGCACTTTTCTAAAGCTTGTCCATCATCTGGTTTTTGCGTCTTACATATACCCAGGTACAACTGAAGCAGGTGATTCCTTACACACAAATGGAGCAGATGGAGTACAGCCTGGCAGCAGAGCGGAGGAGAATGAGGCTCATCCACGCAGAGATCATTACAGACCTACTTAGTAGCAGCACATCTCAACTGGGTACATGGTGTTCCTAACACAGTCCTCGGCAGAGCGTCTGCATCTTTCAAAATCTGATTAAAGCTGCTTGTTTTTGCACTGTCATCAGGCGAATGCCAGGAGTATCAAGATGCCTTGCCAGCTGAGAGGACGCGAGTGGAGAGTGTGGAGCTAGTGCTACCACCACATGCCAACCACCAAGTCAGCACCTTTGGAGGCCAGATCATGGCCTGGATGGAGAACGTGGCTACGATTGCAGCAAGGTATACATAGTTACATTAAGGTATATAGTTATATTTTTCACAATCTATTTCAACTAGGAATCAGACTAGGTTGATACCACTTCACTGTCTGTGTAGTAAATATGAAGCTACAGGCAGCAGTCAGTTAGGGTAGCTTAGCATAAAAACTGGAAAACAGGGGCAACTGCTAGCCTGGTAACAAAATCCACCTACCAGCACCTCTAAAGCCCACAAATGAAATCTCACCTGTTTAATAAAAAGCTCAGTTAGTATGTGGGGTTATGTGCAGGACTGTTTCTTGGCTAGATGCAGTGATTTCCTGGAGTTGTGGCTTCACTGTAGGGGTTTTTCATTATAGGAACCGTCTGAAATATGTCGCACTGACTAAAACAGGTTCTGCGTTTGTTTACACTACACTTGACCTGCTTTGGAAATGCAATCTGGAAGCTAAATTTCAGCAGCACCCCCCCTTCACACTTCAAGTATTAGCATTACAAGCACCAGTGTAAACACACAGCTGACTGCATGTCACACAGGGGTGCAGCCCTTCCCTTCTCTAAACAAATACCAGCAGAGAGAAAATACAGTGGAAAAACAAAGCAGGATTGTCTGTGTCAACCCCGGATGCTACGCTTGGTGATGGTTAAGGAAAGTACAGGGTGTACTGCTCATAAGGTTTCAATAGTGGAAACGCAGCATATAAGGTTACCAGTAAGCCACCAAAGACTAGAAGAAGACACTGACAAGAAGACATTGTACCTAGCCAAGGAATACACCCACACAACCCCACAAGGTGTCTTTTTTTACACTTCAGTTTTTGTCCAGGATAATCAAATGAGATAAAACATGGTAATTAGTAAGGCTTGAAGGTGAATTTTCAGACAAAACTGCCTTAGCTCTTTTCCCCTGCTTCCAGTCTTTGCGCTGGCTGCCAGTTGTACAGTGGCTTCATATTTAATTGGCAAATAGAGTGGTATAGATCTTTTCATTTAACTCTCAGCAAGAAAGTAAATATATCAGTTACTACAAGATAACAAACTGTTCTTATTTGATTTTTCCTCTATATTTTAACCTAGTCGCTTGTGTAATGCTCACCCAACCCTGAGGACCATAGACATGTTCCATTTTCGTGGCCCATCTCACATTGGTGACCGACTGGTACTGAAAGCCATTGTTAATAATGCCTTCAAGGACAGGTTAGCCACAGTCTTATCACACAAAGGGCAAATATCATCTCATCTAATAAACTGAACATTACTATTGTGTGCTTTTACTCTTCGTCTGTGTTTATTCATGTGTTTTGGTGAACTCATGTGCCTCCATCCATGGTGTGCTCTAGCATGGAGGTGGGAGTGTGTGCTGAGGCCTACCAGGGCGGAGAACCTCAGCGTCATATAAATAGTGCTTTTATGACCTTTGAGGTGCTTGACAGTGACAGGAAACCACGCATGCTGCCACGGATACGGCCTGCACCTGGTGTGAGTTCCATTGTTGGGTTAGAGAGACTTTAATGGGCAATACAGTCTAAAGATAAAAGGAAAGCTTTCAGTAAGTTCACATTTTGTATTTTGTTTCTGTGTATTTTACAGGATGGAAAAAGGCGTTATCAAGAAGCCATTGCAAGAAGGAAGATTCGACTTGATAGGTTAGTATCTACACTTAGGTTGATAGGTTAGTTAGGAAAGGTATGTTTTGAGCTGAACATTTATTTCTCTTTATCAGGTACAGAGAACTCAAACAGGCTTATGTAATGTACTGTATAATTGAATTAAGAGTTTGACCAAGAGGTGTGGTCACAACTAGTTGGGTAAGTGGATATAGTACTTTCAAGCCTCACTCAAGATACTGTAATATCAATAGTACATCACAAAGCAACATCCTCCACTTAAGGAATCATTTAAAAATGTGGAAAAAAGCATATGCAAAGAAAAAAACTATTGTAGTATATAATGTACTGTAAATGAATACATGTACTACTGAAACTGAGTCATTATTGTTTGGTTTGTCCAGTGTCCTGCTACAGAATTCATTGTTTACAATACTCTGCAGCAGCACATGACTTGGCAGAGCTGTATGTCACAGCTGTGCAGACTTTTGTGCAGCATCTGTCAATAATATTAAGGTCCTTGTTCACTGTTGTAAAACACCCTGTCTCCAGTATAGTCTTTATTCCTGCATTCGATAATCAAATGTGTCAGATCACAGTTCTTTATATTATTTTTGCTTTACGTGTTTATAGGAAATATATTACGTCCTCCAAACAAACTCAAGTGCCTTTATCTGTGCCCTGGGACCCAAGTAATCAGGTAATGTCATTTCCAGCAGATAGAGGCACACATGCTAAGTAAAGCCATTCACATATTGCGACTGTACTCAGGCACGAGCTCAGACAGTCCTTTGTTTTTTCAGATATATCTAAGCTATAACAATGTATCAGCACTGAAATTAATGGATACCAGAAACAACTGGGTATTAACGTCTGAGAAAAATAAGGTCAGTATTGTTGTTATTATTATTGTCTAGGATATCACTTGTTAAATTGTTACAGCTGCTGTGATTCCAACATATGTTGTGGTCTGTGTTATTTTGAACAAGCTGAAAAAGCACAGTCACAATGGCTGTGATGAAAACAATGATTTAATTAAGTAGTGGAATAATGCACAAGTCAGAAAGACCTGAATATAGTCATTTTCAAAATATATACAGTTATATTCTCTGATTAATATTATATTTATAGACAGTAATCCCCATTCCTCTTCACTGATGTCTATTCCTTAGGTTCGACTGTACACACTGGAGCAAAACCATATGTTGTGTTTCAAGGTGGAGATGCATGTCAGCATCTCAGCAGAGCAGACATTCCACCTACTGTCAGACCTGAGGAGGAGAAAGGACTGGGACCCACATTATGAGTCAGTAACATGTGTACATATTTGGCATTTTGCATCATCTGACACAGCAACTTACTCCCATTGCAACAGCAGAATAAGCAAAAAATGTAAGATGTAATTCTCTATTATCACCTTGATGGGGTGGCTGTGGCTCACGAGGTAGGGCAAGTCCTCTTTTGACCAGCAAGTCGGTGGTTCGACTCCTGGTCTCCCCACATGCCTAAGTGTCCCTGTGCAACACACTGAACTCGAAAATTGCTCCCGGTGGCTTGACTAGTGCCATTGTGTGGCAGCCTTGTCGTCATCGGTGTGTGAATGGTGTATGATGTCCCTGTAAAGCGCTTTGGCCAGTGCATAAAAGCACTATATAAATACAGTCCATTTACCATTATTGTCAACAAGTCACATAAAAAGACCAAAACCAGCAATCTTTTAGTCTGTCAATACTTCGGGTTTTCCTGGTTCTGTCTGTGGCTCTCTGTCTCAGGTCCACTTGTTTCTACTGAATATGTAGCAACTCACAAATGCATAGCTAATGTTTTGAAAAAGCTTTAGCAAATTGTACTCAAACTGAAATAAATAGTGCATTTCTCAGTGGACTGTTTCAGCAGTGAGTATTTACACAGCAGTGCAGTGTATGTTATGAACTCAAGACTGGCCATGTTCATGTTAACAGTGTTATCCAGTGCAACACTGTGTTTTATTCCTCATACCCGTTTATAATAGGAGAGATATAGAAAATCAGTAGACACATCCTTTAAAGTCCTCATTTGTATTATATTATAGTAGCAACCAACCAACAAACACAAGGATAAAGTTAGATGCAATGTTATTTTGGCATAAAATCCAAATCATTTGTATGTTGTCACATACTGAAAGTTCACACTATTTATATTACAAGCAAAACATAATTTGATAATTTACTGGCTTACTTAATTGTCTCAAGTGATAGAGAAAACAGTCTGAGATGCTGATATTCCTTTGTGTATGTCTGCTGCAGAGAGTGTGAGGTGATCAACCACGTGGATGAGGATGACACCCTTTATCGTGTAGCTACACCCACTGTCACTAAAGAGGGCAAAGGCCAGGACTTTATCTTGCTTGCATCTCTGAGAAAGCCATGTGATGCCAGGTGTTGTAAAACGCTACATAATAAACACTTAAAAACGACCTTACTCATGTCATTTCACATCTTCACGTCTTTGTTACTTGACCACTCCCTTCATTTTGACATAACCGCATATGTTTCTTGATTCCTCCTTATGCATTATCTTGTTATGCAACCTGTCAGGTTATTGCATTACTGTCTACTGCTTGCTCTTTTATAAAGTCTCATGATGCTATCCCCCTTTGTCCCTGTCAGTGACCCATATCTGATCGCTCTGCGTTCTGTCACGTTGCCTACTCACCCTCCCACTGAAGACTACACCAGGGGAGAGATTCTCTGTGCTGGCTTCACAATCTGGGAAGAGTCCAGTTTTGTCACCAAGGTTCGTCAAATGAGAGGAGTGCTCACTTCGGCATGCACATTTGCTATTAGCTCAGTATCGCGTTGTATGTTATAGCGCCACACAGCACAACTGCAGCATAAGATAAAAGTAATTACAAGTTGTAAAAGACTGTACTACATCTTTGCTTTGTTTTTTTTTGTTTGTTTGTTTTCAGATCACCTACTACAACCAGGCCACACCAGGTGTCCTCCCCTATATCTCCACAGACATCGCTGGCCTCTCCTCCAGCTTTTACAGTGTGTTTTCTGCATGTAGCCATTTCCTGGAGGCCAACAAGGACAGGCTGCTTGCTCTGCCATCCTCTGCACTGTGACACAACAGGACACTGAGATCACAAAGCTCTTGTCCTGGCCATTAATTTTTAATTTCTGCAGTTTTTTTTCTTTACTTGCTCCTTGTTTTCTTCAAAACTAATAGTTATTAAGCAAGTGTACACAATATTTCTGAGTCTCTTTCGGCTTTAAAACCGAAAGATTTATTAGTCAGTATATGATGGAAAACTTTGTGCCACACTAATTTATAAGTCAAAGAGTCATATTTTCTTATACAGTTTTAAGTATTTAATACAATGTCAGCAGTGTATTATTTTGAGACAGTCATGTTTTATTGGCCAGACTACACAAACTATCATGGGCATGAAACTAGTTTAAATTGATGAACATATGTCTGAAACAGATACTTTTGTTATGTTTGTTTTCTATTTCGCTGAATAAAGTTTTTAAATTGTTTGATTTAAGCAGAGAGTTACGAGTTTATTTATTTTTATATATTAAGCTGAAGCCTCGCGAAAAACAGGTAATTACAAGATAAAGCATATTTTGTGTTGAAGAAATACGATGTCCATGTACTATTTTTTTTTTTTGTTTTATTATAGGTTGGGTCATTTATCAACTTTTAGTTAATATTATCAAAGGATCATATATAGGGTAGAAAATTTGATAGTTCCAAAACAATTTCGAAAAACCGTAAGCTACGACCCGCACCACGTGCTCCGTTCACTCCCCGCCTACAATGTAAACTACCGACCACGTGACGACACCCGGAAGTATTACAGAGTGAAGTCTGCGCAGTCTGAAACAAATCATCGACTAAAATCGTGTTATTAGTCGCTATATCGAACACGTACAGTGGGGATTAGAGACGACAAAATGAGCCAGGAATGTGTCAAAAGGCTACAAACTGCAACAAGAGCAAAGCTCAGAAAATTTAATTTGCTACGGGGTGAGTTTTATGTTTGGCTTTGGCTGTATCAGTAACCTTATGTCGTTAACGTTCAGTTTCTGTATTTAGCTAAAAACCATGGTTTAATTGTATTCTCACTATGAAGTGGGCATGTTATAAACTGCTGTTTTCTCTTTGTGTGAAGGTCGAGAGATGCGGCCTGGTCAGTTTTGGGATGTGGTGGTTGTGACTGCAGCGGATGGGAACCAGAGAGAAGCATATGAGCTGCAGATCAGTGAGAAAGTTGACAGAAAAGAGCTGCCCCGTGGGATCCACTACAAGGTCTTCTCAGATCCTCCTGGATCTAAAATAGGTGAATGATAGGTCTGATAACAATTTCAGTTCAACTCAATTCATTTGTATAGCGCCAAATATTTCACTCTCCTCTGCTTGTGGCTGACAGGGCAGTACCACTTTAATATTATTGTGACCTTGTGTTTTTCAGGGAATGGGGGCTCCACGCTGTACGCACTGCAGTGGCTGAGGGACCACTATGGGAAGGATCTTTGCAGACTGAGAGTCATCCTGATCCATGCAGGTTTGAGATATCAGAAGTAACTTGTTTTAATCTTTTGATATTTGAACAATTTCCTTAAAATTTATAACTTAAAAAAGGTGATTAATTGTATGAAGTAATTATGATTGTATGCTTTATGGATTAAAATCCTCTATCACTTATATGCTATTTTATTTGACTATATAGCATACAACTTTTTCTAAGAATCACATGGTACATGTAGAAAACAGGATAAATAGCCAAACAGAAATGTTTATCCAGCAAATTAAATTTATGACAAATCAATATATTTAATTGTTAATTCCAAATGTGTAAAACCTTATATTGTCACAAAGTGGTGCTGATTATTGATTTAACATTGTCCCTAGTTGCCTACTACGCCTGCAGTATATGAGAAGTTTGCCCAGTATATAAACTGTAACAGGGTTCCTCTTGTTGACTAACACATGGAAAAAGTCTAAATCAATGAACCACATTATGAATATAGTTCTGTCTGTGGTCAGTCATTTATTTTTTAAGACATTTTTAACAGCATGACAACACTGCAGAGATTAAAGGTAAAGAACATCACGCACGACCAAAGACAAGAAGGCACAGTTGACGTTGCATATAACCAAAGTCAAATTCCAAATCACAAAAAGATTACACACTGAGGAAATCATAGATGAAACATATATGAATTTTTTTTCAATGTGCTGATGTGTAACAATGTGAACTAAATAGAGGAAACGTCTCATTACTTTGGGTGTGAAAACCCTCCTTTTTTGTACATTGTAAAGTTTAAAATAGATTCAGAAATCCTATGCCATATTGTGAGACTAAATACTTTGTATTCAACACAAACATTCTTAAACACATAATGAGAGAAAAATGTGTGATCAAAACCACTTTAACATTTCTCCTCTTATTTTTTAAGGTGGGTTCAGTCAGCGTTTGCCCAGTGCCAGCGCCCTGGGGAAGATTTTCACTGCCATGCCAGTGGGTGACCCTCTCTACCAGATGCTGGAGCTCAAACTGGCCATGTATGTGGATTTCCCATCTGAAATGAAGCCTGGCATTCTGGTGACCTGTGCAGATGACATTGAGCTCTACAGTACTGCAGAGGATGAGACAGTTTGCTTTGATAAACCTGGCTTCACAGCTTTGGCCCACCCCTCCCCACTCTCTATCGGAACCACCCATGGGGTGTTTGTGTTGGATTCACATGAAAATTTGACTAACTTGGAAATGGAGAACATTTCCTGTTTGCAATATCTGCATAAGCCGGGGACTGAGAAAATGCGGGACAGTGGGGCTGTTTTTAAGAGGCAGGGTGGTTGTTTTTCTCTACGTGATGCTGAGTTCGTCTACACAGACAGCACATATTATGTAGACTTTGACACTGCAACATCTCTTCTTAATCTGCTGAAAGAGTTGGGGGCTTTGCATTGTGAAATAGACGCATATGGGGACTTTCTTCAAGCACTGGGCCCTAAAGCCACAATAGATTACACCAACAACAGTGCAAATGTCACTAGAGAGGAGAGAGGTCTGGTGGAAGTCCGCCAAAAGATCTTCCGTCATCTAAAAGGCACTCCCCTCAATGTCATTCTCCTGAATAACTCCAAGTTTTATCACATCGGAACCACTTCAGAATACCTCTTTCACCTTACTGAGGATGAGGCACTGAGAAGTGAGCTGGACCTGCTGTCGTCTGCCTTCAGTGTACACATGAATGAAAATTCTGGAAAATCCACTGGCTGCTGTGTTATGTACAGTGTCCTCGATCCTAGTTGCTCTGTGGGAGCAGAATCAGTTGTCGAGTACTCCAGACTGGGAGCAGGAGTTGTTGTTGGTAAGGGCTCTGTTGTCAGCAGCTGCCGGGTCAGTGCAGGCCTCTCGGTGCCCGGTGGAGTTTTTATGCACTCACTGTCTGTGAACCACCAGGATCGAATCGGGTTTGTGACTGTTGTCTTTGGGATTAATGACAACCTGAAGCACAGTGTGGAAGCCCCTGCATATATGGAGGTGCTGAAGCTTTTTGGCTTCAGCCTAGCAGAGTGTTTGTCCCACTGGGAGATGGATAATGAAGTCCTGAGGTTTTCTGGTGACACGTCCAGCTGTAGTTTGTGGAATGCTTGTCTGTTTCCTGTTTGCTCTGACCAACAAAGCTCTGTCTCAATGTCTCTGGAAATGCTGAAGGCTGTCATGGATGGCTCCACATTCACCTTGCCCAGAGGCACAAAGCTGATGTCTATGCAGGAGTGTTTACAGTGTAAGAACCTGGAGGAGATGTTGAAGTTCAGGAAAGGACTATACAATGACATCACACAGAGGTGACTGGACCATTAAAGCTACCACATTTATTGTGGTGTAATGTTTCTGATAATTGATACATGCCATTTTGTATGTTTGCTTTGTACATGTACAGTTTTCTACTTGAAAATGACAAATTCAAATATCCTACCTTATCTTTTATAGTTTCATCTGTGCTTTTCCTGCTATCACAAATCTACAGACCTGCTGTGAAAAATCCATGATAAGAATGACAGAAAAGCTCTGAGCACCACTGAACTAGTCTATTATTGGACAAAACAGTAGAAAATGCAGCACACTTCAGTTTCAGTTCATCAGCCAGACTACATTTACATGAATTGCTTTGGTAGGATATCTGGGATAGTGTAAGACAGTTGCTTTGTTTTATACCGTAGGCTGTGTACACACACACACACACACCCTGACACACACTTGCTTGCATTTGGAGGGAGATCAGTTGTCCTAGTTGTTAGGCATTCCACTCAAAGGTGTTTATTTTTAGCCCACAGTCATGATCCCCCTTTATCTGGTCCTGTGCACAATTGTGGCAGAGTAAGATTGTATTACTGCTTTACTGTTGTTCAAACTATACAGCACAGATTACAAGAGAAGGATCTTATCAATGGGAAATTACAAATCAAGACCTTCTCAGACTTGTACAGGTAATGGTAATTTTATTGTATTTCCTCGGGACTAACAGCAAAGTTTGAATTTAGAAGTGTGGGCTTTGCTTTTTTGCTACACAGGTATTCATCATTCATACTTCATTAATTTAAATGTCAATTCATTAATTTATGTAGTAAATAAATTAGGGATATCAGTGCATTTTAAGTAAACAATGGGCATTATATTTTTAAATGGTTGTTATGTTTAACTGTGACAATGGGGCCATGAAGATGAGTGGAAGAAGAAGGTTGGCGAGTCATACTCTGTGATCGTCGAGAGGTTGGAAGACGACCTTAAGCTCAAAGATAGTGAGCTTGCGGATCTTAAACTTGCCTTCAGGTGACAAATGTTTTCTGATTTTAAAACTGGAATTCAGTCTGTATGAGTTACAGCATAATCTGAATTTTCTTTAATAAATGCTGTGCCTACTGTATGCATGTGTTCTTATTTTTTTGTCTGGGTTTTCAGTTGTCACAAGCAGGCGATTTATTTATTTATTTTGTGGCTTAGCTCTGATGAGGCTTTTCAGAAGGTGAACTACTGCTATCGAACAGAGAAGGGGCTGTCGCTGCTGCATCTCTGCTGCGTGTGTGGAGGTATGCATGACTACATTAGTCTATTAATAACTCCACAATAAAATGCGACAGTAAAAGGAAAGATTACACTGGACTGACTGAGGTTATTGTCTGAAGGTGGACGTTTTGTTGTTGAGCGTATAAAGCAAACAAATTCTAAATTCTTATACATATAAGAAGTAAAATAAATTTACAATTTACACCAGCACTTTATGACTTCAGCTGTTCAGATGTAGGTTATTTTACCATGTTATGGCTTCCATACATAACTTGATGCTTTGTTGATTTAAGTATTTTTCCATTACATGACAATACATCTTTGTGACCAGGGACCAAGGCCCATATTCGCACCATGATGCTCAAAGGCCTGCGTCCTTCCAGACTGTCCAGGAATGGATTCACTGCTCTCCACCTGGCTGCTTACAAGGTAAAGAAGAATGAAAGTGTCAGATTTCAAAACATATGTCTAGCTGTAATGAATGTCTTTGTCTTGCTTGTGTTATTTGACATCTAGTCAAGAGCTTTTCGTGTTTTGCCACATGGTGGAGTGCAAGGACACACAAAGGCAGTATGGTTTAGCAGCATTAACTTAAATGGTGATGGCATGTGCGATTCCCCCTCATGTCACAGGACAACGCTGAGCTTGTGACGGCCCTTCTTCATGGAGGGTCAGATGTCCAGCAGGTGGGATATGGTGCCCTAACTGCTCTGCATGTTGCTACACTGGCTGGGCACCATGAGGTGAGAGCTGAACCTGCGCATTGTTTTCTCTTCGGTGCCTGTGGGAAACATTATCACCAGCTTTTCAATGCCTTCTTAAAATAATTTCCTATTTTCCTGTCAGGCAGCAGATATACTCCTACAGCATGGGGCTTATGTGAATGTCCAGGATGCATTGTTTTACACCCCCCTGCATATTGCTTGCTACAATGGTCATGAGCAGGTAAATTTCTCTTGATAATCACATCTGCATTCTGTGTAGTTTCAGAACAGTTTAAGACGGACACTTCTCTCAACTGAAATCATACTACTTGTTTCTTCTTGTCTCTCTCCACCTTCCAGGTGGCAAAGCTGCTGCTAAAGTTTGGAGCGGATGTGAATGTGAGTGGCGAGGTGGGTGATCGACCGCTGCACCTGGCTGCAGCCAAGGGCTTCCTTGGCATCGTCAAACTGCTGATGGGGGAAGGGAGCAAAGCTAATGGTGAGACTTGAGACTGAGAGAGCACTTTAATATATTTAGTTAAGAGCCGGTGGCCTGTAAATGAAACATAATAGCGTAGGTTAGTACACACTTTACTTTCCTATGGTTGTAAAACAGCCTGCTTACTGATTTCCTGCTTCTAAAGCCGGAAGCTAATTAAATTATGTACCTGCGGATGACTGCATGAACAACAGTTTAATTTCTTGAACTTTGATGGTCTTCTCCTCAGTAAATGACCAGGACAATGAAGATCATGTTCCTCTCCACTTCTGTGCGCGCTTTGGTCACCATAAGATTGTGCATTTCCTCCTGCAGGGCAACTTTGACGCACAGCCTCACTCCGTCAATATCTACGGGGACACGCCACTACACCTGTAAATGATTTACAGTGATAATTGCATTCACTAACTTCTTGGTAGTTGACAAAGTGTATATGAAGTGTTGTGTTTCATCAGGGCTTGTTACAATGGCAAATTTGCAGCAGTGAAGGAGATTATACAGCTTGCCGGCACAGAAAGTCTTTCAAAGGAGAACATATTCAGCGAGACAGCACTTCACAGGTAGTGTATAGCATGCTGTCTTTATTTATAGTATACAAAACAGAGACACAAATGCATATATATACAGTATACTGTACAAAGACACCAAATGACCAATTTGCCAAGGTCACTCTTTTGAGCATCTCCTTTAACCTGGTTCCTGTTGCTCTGACATGATGTTGAATGCCTATCCTTTCTCAAAGTGCGTGCACCTATGGTAAAGACCTGGAGCTGGTCAAGTTCTTGTTGAGCCAGAATGCTATGAGCATCAACCATCAGGGCAGAGATGGCCATACAGGTGACTCTTTACATCCTTTAAACTAGCATAGCTTCTTTGTTGAGTTAAATTGAATACAAGACCGGCGGCAATTTTCATGTGTATGCTGTGACACTGTGCAGGTCTACACAGTGCCTGTTTCCATGGTCACATCCGCCTGGTGCAGTTCTTGCTGGACAGTGGTGCAGACATGAACCTGGTTGCCTGTGACCCGAGCAGGTCCAGCGGGGAGAAGGATGAGCAAACCTGCCTCATGTGGGCCTATGAGAAAGGTCTGTTCACCTGTATGTGAGCCTATCTGTCAGCAAAAAGCACATTAAAACTCACGTTACCATTCTGTTGTTGTGCTTTCCAGGTCATGATGCCATCGTCACCTTATTGAAACACTACAAACGTCCAGATGACTCCCCCTGCAACGAGTACTCCCAGCCAGGAGGCGGTGAGTCGTGCCCTTAAATGTTATCTTGAATAAAATCACAAACATCCTCCAGTTAATGTGCCTGAATATGTCGACTCTCTTCTAGATGGCTCCTATGTTTCTGTCCCGTCTCCTCTGGGAAAGATCAAAAGCATGACTAAAGGTAGTGAGGTGGGGTGAAGCACAGATTTTCCCACACTTCACATCACTGTCAGACAACATGACAGCACATTCTGTGTCTGTTGGCAAGGGAAGGGGCTGGTGGTATCACCTAGCTGTTGTCCTTGGTGTGAACTACAGATCCATCTTCATTTGTGTGATATCGAAGGAGTAATGTCTGAGAAACTATTAATGTGAATGTAATGAAACCCAGGTTTTAATCCTCTAAACATCAACAGTAAAATATAAGGGTTAAAATATTTCCCTGGCAGTGGGGTGCTGAATTCAAAAGAACAACAGGGTGACCTTTCCCTGTAAAGTTAACAAATTAGTCTCTGCCCTTTCTTTTCAGAGAAAGCAGAGGTTCTCCTGCTCAGGGCGAGTCTCCCATCTCATTTTCACCTTCAGCTGTCTGAGCTGGAGTTTAATGAAATTATTGGTTCAGGTAACTCTCTTCAGCCTTGTCACGTTTTCATTTCAACTTATATGCTTCCAAATCTGATAATATTATTAAAAATTTTATCTGTTTAACCCTCAGGCTCCTTTGGAAGAGTCTATAAAGGCAAATGCCGAAACAAAATTGTTGCCATAAAACGGTATTTGTACATTTAACCCACAACTCAAAGTGATTAGATGATGATTTCAGTTTAGCTGATCAGGTACTAGATCCTCTCTCTCTGCAGCTATCGAGCCAACACGTACTGCTCAAAGTCAGATGTGGACATGTTCTGCAGAGAAGTTTCCATCCTCTGTCGCCTCAATCACCCATGTATCATCCACTTTGTTGGGGCGTGCCTGGATGACCCCAGCCAGTTTGCCATCGTCACCCAGTATGTCTCTGGAGGCTCGCTGTTCTCCCTGCTGCATGAGCAGAAGAGGTGAGGAAGTCTGCAGACACCAAGTATATATCACAGTGTGCCTAACATACAGTATATGAGTTCTCATCATCCATTGCCCATTGAGACACGCACAAGCTAATAAACTGAGAACTTACCTGTCAGCTTCCCCTCTTCACACGCATTAGCGTTATGCGGTTATTAATTCTAACAAGTTGACACACATATAACAATGATATATGTGCTAATGCTAAGACTTATAAGTATAATTATGGAAGACTAAGACTGATTTATACTGATTGATCAGGAGTGTAAAACTCTCTGTACTGGGCCCCTGGACCAGAGCTTTTGTTAAAAGTGACTGTTAGCATTTCATGTTGGAAAGTCGATCAACCACAAATAGAAATAACCACATAGATGCAAAATGAGTACAAGGACATGCAAAATAACCTCACAGACAAAAACAAGTAAAACACAGAAAAATAATCACAGAGCGATGCAAAGAAACTAAAAAGTGAAGTAAAATAACGAAAAAAGAAATGAAAAACAGTTGTGAAACAAGTGCCACAATGAAATATAGACACAAAAAGATTAAAACGAGGTGCAAAATATCTACAAAGATGCAAAACAACAAAATATAGGCTCAACACAACCATAGATATGTAAAATAACTGAAAGCACAAGACATAAAACTTTGTTTCATTCTGGGAGTCTTTCTACGTAGGAGGGTGGGGGCCTTTTACGCTTGTGCCCAGAGGCCCACTGTTTCATAACCAGTCCAGGACTGTAAGTTATTAATTCCATTTTAAATTCTATTTTTTTAAACTGTTCTTAAACTAAACAAAGAAACCGTGAAAGAACTTGGTTCCCCCCACACACTTTGACACCGTTGTTAAGATGCAAGTTGAAGTCAAACTATCTTTAGGAGTTACTCAGTGTCATACAGGCATGTGTTTGCAGAGCACACTTGACTGTTTCAGGTCTCATTATCCTCTCTGGAAGCCTCTCCTCCTCAGTCTCTCGTCCTCAGCTGGGATCATCATTGATCCAGACGAAGTGTTTTGCTAACTGTGTGGCCAGGTGCTGTCTTTATAGACTGTCCTATTGATCTGTGTAAAGTGCTATGTGTGATTGGTAGGGCCCATTGATCTGACACTAAGTGGCTGCTGCTTTAATGATGTGTCAATGGACAGGCTTATCGACCTGCAGTCCAAGCTCATCATTGCCATCGATGTGGCCAAGGGCATGGAGTACCTGCACAACCTCACCCAGCCTATCATCCACAGGGACCTCAACAGGTGGGTGCTGCTGTAAACATTTGTGGTAGAATGGTATTGACAGTCTGAAATAACTGTTGTCATTGCAAATAATACATGTGCTCCTTCCAGTCACAATATTCTGCTGTATGAGGATGGACATGCTGTGGTGGCTGACTTTGGAGGTAAAGTAAGAGAGTTTTAGTGCTGTTTTATTTGTTGTAGAGAGAAAATGAAAGCTGAATGACCACTGTTATATCAGCATTGAATGGACTGACTTTTGGTAAGGTGACAGATGTATTCACTGTGTGAGCAGCATTCATTTAAATAAATAAACGGGTATCTTTGGATCTACTGTTTAATACATCCATGATAACAACTTGAGACACTTCTTAGCTTCATTATGTCACCTAGTGGTAAGAAAAAAGATTAAAGTTAAAGCTATGTATCCAACATGGTGGGACACATTAACAAATTTTCAATAAATATTGGTGTATAACAGACATTACTCAGTTAGTTTACTTAGTTTGACTCTTCTCCACCTGTGCTATACTGCTTTCAGATTTACCATGGTTTTGTAACACTTGCTTGTGTCTATAGTCACTGCTGTTCAGTTAGTTTATGTAGCTTCGCTTTAATTCAGCTTTAAAGTCATGGGCCAATATCAATACAGAAAAAAATAGGAATGGGAAACTTCCTTTCTGTCCACAGGAACTTAAAAAAAAAAACTCTTTTTAATACAAAAGTAAGTGAACTTTGACTATATATTTAATTTAAAATGTTATTCTAATAGGTTTATATTGTGATAAAATTATTTATAAAACTAATAACTAATGCTATCCTCTAAATGAGGGCAGCATGGTGGAAGAGTGGTTAGCGCTGTCATCTCACAGCAAAAAAGTTCCAGGTTTGGGCCCCGGCCGACCCAGGGCCCTTCTGTGCAGAGTTTGCATGTTCTCCCCGTGCCTTCATGGGTTCTGTCCGGGTACTCTGGCTTCCTACCACAGTCCAAAGACATGCAGCTTAGGTTAACTGACATCTCTAAATTGCCCGTAGGAGTTTGTGTTTGTCTCTAAGTGTAAGCCCTGTGATAGGCTGGGGACCTGTGTAGGGTGTACCCCGCCTCTCACCCAATGTCAGTGCCCCAGCGACCCTCTTCAGGATAAGTTGTATAGATAATGGCTGGAATTAAAGCTTACGTGTGACCATGCAGTTCAATGTAAAATAGCATCAACTTGCTTTAAGATTGGAGTTCCTAGAAAAACCAGTAAGAGGAAGCTCGATTTTGAAAGTAACCAACCGAAGAAGTCCCACCATTTCATTCTGACTTGCATGCACACTGCACCATGCACTGCCACAGATGACAGACTTTTTTTATTTATGTTGTCAGTGCATTTAATGTATTCATTCATTTCAAGAAATGAAACAAAAATGCTTTTGAAATTAATCACTAGCACTACCTTTAACATTTCACTTTGTAGTAGCTGATATTGTGATATACTGTAGTTAAAAAAATGATTATAATGATATGTAATATCTTTGCTGTCACCCATTTCTACACTTAAGGGAAATATTTACAGCCAAGTTTCGTTTGGTTAGTTCCTGGCAATGAAAGACTTTATTCACTGACTCTGCTGATAAAATTACAGCTAGATGACATAACTGGACATGGATGTACAGTGTCTGACCACTGCATGTTCCTCCCTTCCTCTGCAGAATCCAGGTTTCTTCAGTCTGTGGATGAAGATAACATGACCAAGCAACCCGGGGTCAATTCTGTTTCCTCTGTTTGATTTATTTGATAACTCACACAGAATGTTTTGGAATGGGTTTGTTGCTCTAAATACTCTCACACCATCTGCAGTATCCTTGGAAGAATGAGGCATGTTCTATTAAAAAATGTGCTCTTGGAGTCCAAGCCAGAGCTTCTGTTGGCACCTGCCATCAATTGCTCACCAGCTAAAAAACAAAACTGCCCTCATCCAGATTTTGTCTGAATGTACTGACTCATCACTACATAGAGTGCTTGGCATATAGTTTTTGGTGTTAATTGTGTGACATCTCTTGAGAGCTGCCGCTGGTGAGGAACTACTCGCCCTTGCTGGGATGCAGTGTTTATGCCAGTAATGTGATGGCCTGGCTTAATGTCTTGATTTTATAAAATTCCAGTCTGTCAACCAAACCCTCACTTAAGCCTAAATATGCGTGTGTTTGTGCAGAACCTGCGCTGGATGGCTCCGGAGGTGTTCACCCAGTGCACTCGCTATTCAGTGAAGGCAGATATATTCAGCTACGCCCTCTGCTTGTGGGAGCTGCTGACTGGGGAAATTCCCTTCGCCCACTTAAAACCCGGTATTTTTCTTGACAGTAATTTTGGGCTGTAATGATGTTCGCATGTAACTGCTTCAGTTTCAGCCTCCTGTTATTGTGCATACTGACTCGCACTGTCACGACCTTCTAGGGCATGTAACAAAAAGGTAACATCGTCCTTAAAGTTGTCAGTAACACATGAAATTTTAAAAGTAAGTCTGCTGTGAAAAGGGTATTCTGTATTCCCAACATTTTAAACACATCTGTAAATCTGGCTGTTTTTGACAAAAGTCAGGAAGTGTGTGTTTGTTTCAAAAAAGATCTTACGGTAGGTCGGCATGGTGACACAGTGGTTAGCGCTGCTGTCTCACAAAGAATTTGCTCCAGCCCCCCCACATTTCTCAGGATAAGCACAGATAGATAATGGATGGATAGATCGGTGGTGGAGTTAGTAGTGGAGTAAAAAGTACAATATTTGCCTCTAAAATGTAGTGAAGTCAAAGTATGAAGTAGCAGAGAATGAAAATACTCAAAGTACAGATATCAAAATTGTACTTAAGTACAGTATAAGAAGAAGTGTACTTAATTTCCTCCACTGATAATGACAAAATATATTGAAAACATAGACAAATTTATACCAAAAAAATATTTTAAAGCTACGTTCTTCTTCTGCCCTCAGCTGCTGCAGCAGCAGACATGGCCTACCACCATGTCCGGCCTCCAATTGGTAACTCCATCCCCAAACCCATCTCTGCACTTCTGATGAGAGGCTGGAACGCCTGCCCAGAGGTGAACGACCTGACTTCACTTCTTTAATTTGAACCCTTATTGCCAGTAGCATTCATCCCAACACACTGAATATGTGAGAGGTAAATGATGCTGAGTCGGCTGCTCCAGAAAATAAATGCAGCAGTAGTGAAAGCAACCGTGTCCCCAGATGATCTATTATTGCACGGCTGTTCACATTTATGACCACACATGACCTAGACAGCCCTTGCTCAGTAATATTCATAATTAGCCAGGCATGTTTTTTCTTGCCCTCATTAAACACAATGTTACACACAGAGCATGTTGGCATATTTCTTCCTCTGTGGTACGTCTCCTTCCTGCTGTCAACCAGCTGTTGGTTTGCCTGTGGATACGTCTCCCTCTGTGATCGCCTCATCCCAGAGTCACCTGGAGTATGGGTGTAACAGGCTTAAAGTGGCATGTCTGATATGGTGCACCAATGGGACATGCTGCACTGTGGTTACAGGATTTGTATTGTAAAATGTATCTGTCTAAGTCTGTGAGAAGGAAGACTGCAGAATAAGTAGGTTTTACAACTTGATGCATATCTAATTTGAAATTTCCAAACAATGTTATATAAGATGTTTTTCTTTAGGGCAGGAACAACTTGATTGCTCCCAAAGACCCTAAAATCAGCAGATAAAAGCTTTTGCAAAAGTCAAAATATAATGACATTTAGGGTTTGTTGCATTCTTATCTTTTCAACTTTACATTTCTCTCTTGTGTTCCTGTGTTGAAGACATTATGTGCACAGCTTAGTCACTGTCTGAGGTTGAGCAGCTCCAGGGTGACAGTGTTTATTCTTCAACTGAGTGGCAAGAGATCTAAGGCCTTTCTGCTTTTGAAGCAGAGCTCACCTTTGCTTCACGTCTGGGTGGACTAAAATAAGCAACAAACACAGGACCACATTAGAGAGAACAAACTGGGCATGTCTGTTGTGGGAGGTACCTGCTGCAGAAAAAAATATATCTGCAGTCTGTTTTTTCTGCTTTAGGACAGGCCTGAGTTCTCTGAAGTGGTTTCCAACCTGGAGGAATGCTTGTGCAATGTTGAGGTAGATAATATCCCATATATTCTTAAATGTCACCCCCAGGGTTACTGTAGTGAATTACATGTTCTGTTAATTCATTTCTCTCAGTTATGACCAGCTTGCTGTTGGTGTGTGTGTGTGTGTTTGTGTACCAGCTGATGTCTCCAGCTTCCAGTAACAGCAGCGGCTCCCTGTCACCCTCCTCCTCCTCTGACTGTCTGCTCGGACGAGGAGGGCCTGGCCGGAGCCACGTGGCTGCCCTTCGCTCTCGTTTTGAGCTTGAGTATGCTCTCAACACTCGTGCCTACGCCTTCTGGACTCAGAGGTAAGAGAACAGAAGCATCTCCTCACACAGGTGAAGGTCAAGAGGGTGAGAATAATGGCCAGATTAACATGCACACAATAACCCAGCTACTGGCCATTGCCAACTCTGGTCAGTCTTCGTAATAAGCTGTTTAAGTGTTCCTGCTTCAGTGACTCAGCAACATGGTGCTTACCAAATGAAGACTTTATGTTTCTTGATTGGGACCTAGTTAAAAAATAACAGCTGTGTAATTAGGACAGTCTTTTAAATACAAAGAAAAACAATTGAACTCCCCTAAAACAGTCAAAATCTATATTAAATACCTACAGTATTTTATGTCGTATATAACAAACTAGCATTGGCACGCCCCTTCTTGACTGTCTTCATAAAAGCTACGTCTTATCAACTCACTTTGGATGATACTTAAATCGTTTTCTCTGCAAATTCCTAAACGTTATTAACAACTGTTAAAGCAAAACAGATTTTAGTAGGTAGCTTTGGAACTTTGACGGTTTCCCCAGAATAGATGCCCTGTGTTTTGTTATTGTTTGCTAGTTTCTTGAAAATCCCAAAGTTTCTTGAGATCCCAGGTAATGGTGGGTTCATCTCTTCAGGTGTAGGAAGGGTTAATGAACTAGCCATTACCTACTTAAGTAGATATAGCTTTTGTTTTTGCTGTCATCACTGTAGAGGGAACACAGATTTCTTAATTTGATTTATATTAATAATCTTCCCACTTACCACATGAAAAATGGCTTCAGAAAGTATTTTAGAAAGCTGAAACCACTAAATCTAGTGTGGTTTTTAATCGGGGTGGGTGGTTGGGGGACTCCACAAATACCATGGCTGGGCTTGTAGAAACAGCTCCCTCCAAACCATTGTTATGCCACACCATTTAAGATACTTACTGCAACACTGAGGAGAGGAGTTGCTCAGATACCGAACAGGAAACAAAGGAAAGCAAACGCAATAAAACAAGCGTGACATTCTTCCTGAAGAGAAAGTCCTGTGCGTGTGTGTATGTGTGTGTTCTTGTAATTGCTGCATAATGAGGACCATATACACTACAAAGTGGGGACATTTTGGCAGGTCCTTACTTTCTGAAACACCTTTCTGAGGGTTAAGGGTTAGTTTTAGGGTTCAGGTTAGAATTAGGTTTAGGTTAGGGTTGGGTATTAGGGTTAGAGTTAGGCATTTAGTTCTGATAGTTAAGTGTTAGGGTAAGGGGCTAGGGAATGTGTTATATCAATGAGTGTCCTCACAAAGATAGAAATGCACGTGTGTGTGTGTGTGTGAGAGAGAGAGAGAGAAAAGTCGGAGCCTAGTAACAGTCCCCGTGAATGCACTAGCAAAAGTCAGACACTGCCTATCCTCATGCTTACACCACATTAAATGCATGTCTTAAATATATTATACAGAGTGTTCAAATATTAAATAAATATAGTTGAGCATCAAAGTTGGCTTTCTTTTGATGAAGCTGTACAGATTGTGTTTGGAGGTGCCCCATCAATCAATCATCAATTTTGTATACAGCACTCCCACAGAGAAAGTAAGAGCAGATTACAGATTGAGTTTCTTCTGCGTGTACCTGACACCATCTCATCTGTCTTAGCCCCATGTAAATGAAGCAGTATATATTTATGGATGTGTGCTGTTTTGCAGTGGATTAATGAGCTAGGGCTGATTTTATTAAACTTTTCAGCGAGCGGCGTCGAGCATCTGGAGGCCTTTCACTGGAGGAGCTAAGAAGGAGCATGCAGTTCTCTCCTATCGATCGAAACGGTTTGTGTGCAGAATACTTAGAAACAATAATTGCTTTTGTAAGTGAAGTTGTCTTATTTAAACACTCCAGACTCACACTAGTGTCATGATAAATCAGAATATTTCTCGAACTGCCTCTCTGTAGGGATGCAAATTAAGTATCATCTTTTAATTTTTTTTCTTTAATACTCTTGTTCTATAAATCTAATTTCATCCATTTTCACATAGCATTATTGTTTATTTTATCCACTATTCAGTGCCAGTGTTTTTCTAAACCTTTTAAATTCCTTATATATTGTCCTCCATCATTTTTAAACCTTTTTCAAAATAAATTGTAAGTTTCAGAGATACTGTACAAGTTGTACTATTCTATATTATTCATATTGTCAACAAATCCCACTAAAGTAAAAAGTAAGAAGTCACAAGTATACAGGTTTATTTTTAAAAAGCCTCAGTAATTTCCTAGAGCAGCAACCATTTTTCCAACAGGAGTAAAAAGTGCATTTGTTAGGGACTATTTTCAGCAGTGGATTAATACACATCTAGTGCACTAGTGGGCTTTTATGGCATTTGGACATTGTATGTATCAACCAAAAATAAATAACCAACAGTGCCTATGTTCCTAGTAATGAAAAAACTGGTCAGGACAACAGTGAAGCTCTATGGCACAGAAGAATGAGCAGGCTGCACAGATTATACTTGTTAGTAGGATCCGGTTTTTGTTTGCTTTTCATGGGGATTTGTTGACAATAAAACAAATGGAGAATGTTATCAGCCTTGTTGTTATCATCAGTTTTATTCACAGGCGAGACTTGCCACAAAACATGCGTCAGTGTCACAGTTGTGGATTTATGTCTCTCTCAGGGTATGTGTCTGATCCCATGAGCACCATGAGATTCTGCTCCTCTTTCAGCAGCAGCGGCAGCTTTGAGGACAGTAACTAAACCTGGTGGAGCTCCCAACATCTCCAGACCTTATTAGTTCAGACATTCATTGTATTTGTGTGAATTCACTTTGGGTGAAACTGTGTGAACATGTGGTAGAAGTAGTAGTTGTTGCTAATTAGGTAAGTTTAGTCCTGTGTTATATTAGGTTTATCTGATACATACAATATGTACAAATTGCTTATTACGTTGAGGTCACCTGATCCTGTAAATATGTGTGACAAGAATGTTTTTTTTTTTTGTGTGTACATAGTTTGCAAATGACTTGTATACAAGCTTGGAGAACTACAGAAATGTGTGCCATGATCTTGACATTCAGTTTGTTTTTGTCAAGAAAAAAGCAGAAAGGCATCATCAGCCTTATTTTTATTTTATAAATGCCTAAATCATGCAAGTTTTCGGTCACTGACAGATATCAAATAAAAAGGTGAAACCCCACAAACCCACACTAGCCATAAAAATATGATGAAAAGCCAATACAAATAAATACTATGCATGATTTTTCTGTTTGCTTTTTTGTTTTGTTTTGTTTTGTTTTTTTAAAGAGGTGGCGG
The DNA here is from genome assembly GCF_001952655.1 of Monopterus albus. Classification (NCBI taxonomy): domain Eukaryota; kingdom Metazoa; phylum Chordata; class Actinopteri; order Synbranchiformes; family Synbranchidae; genus Monopterus; species Monopterus albus. The sequence goes on from NW_018127963.1 coordinate 159,966, forward strand.
TAGCAGCAATAATGACACAAATCTGTGGCCAGACGTCACGTTTCACTACGCTGTTTTAGCAGCCTATTATTCGTTAACACAGACACAGTGAAGCTACAAATCTCTGACCAAAACTGAAGTAACTTCATGCTTGTTCCAAGTCAGTAGAGGGCTGACATCTGCGAGGGCAAACCAGGCTGTGGGAGTCCGCTACCTCTATGAATTATTCAGTCATTTGTGAGTGTGAGTGGAAGTATCTGTTTACAGGTGACAGCAGGTGGACGTGATGCCTCACAAACGCTGTACCTCTTCGCCAACAATACCGTAGGAAGAGGTGGTCTGTTGTAAACACTTTATGAATCAGCAAAGTTCATTATGCAGCTTCTTCTTTCTGAGGGTTAAAGGAAGAAAACTATTTCAGAAGCCATTCAAGCGTAACACAGAAACCACCACTAAACCCATTTTCACCACTGCAAATGCTGACCACCATGTGATTGTCTGAAAGCATTTTTACTTATTGAAAAATAATTCATGAGCTTGAATAGTTGAATCACTATCAGAATATCTTCCTTTAAAACACACAAAAATAAAGCATCACTGTACTTTAGTGTGACCAAACAACGTTTCAGTGAGAGTGTGTTTGATCAGCTGCAGGTCTATTGATCCGTCTCCCTCAGGCGGTTTGGATTGGATCCCTCCAGTGTGGGACCCCTCCTGGCTTCCATCTTCAGACTTGGACATTGTAAAGTCAGTTATTTCAGTAGCTTCTCGACTTTGTTGATCTGTTTTCGCCTGCATTTCCTCAGTTTCTTTCAGTTCGTCTGGACTCACTAAATGCTCGGGGTGCTCTTCTGTTTGTTCTTCATCCATGTCTGGACCACTGTCATGAGTTTCCTCTTCTGGCAGGTTCTCAGTGACACTCTCCGGCTTGCCACTGGCTGCTGAATGGTGAGTGCCTGCAATGCTTTCCACTTCAGTTTTGGAAATATCATTCTGTGTCTCTGCTGGTCCATCTGGAGCACTGTCTTCCTCAAGAGGTCCCCTGCTGCCTTTGTGCTCTTCTGATGTTGTTTCATGTCCATTTGTAGACTCTTTATCATTTTCTTCAGCCTCTGTTGTTAAGTCTTTCACCTCCTTCTCTTGGGATGTTCCTTCATCTGACTCTAAAGTTTCCACTTTGGTTTCTTCCCCAGAAGCATTTTCATCTTTTAGCATTTGTTCCTTTTCTTCATTAGATATAATCTGTGGGCTCTCTGAGCTCAGCATCACTTCTTCAGTAGAGCTGGACACCTGGGCATCCAAGTTCTCTTCCCTCAAGTCTTCTGGAGGTTCAACAAACTTCTCAAATAACTTTGATGCTTGATGCATGGTTACCCAGTTTGTGACCAGATCTGTGCTGTCCTCTCTTGCTAAGGCCTCTGGAGATGCTTCAGCTGCTGCAACACCGTCTTCTGTCTCATCAGCTTCATGGTTTTGTGCTTGAGGTTTGTGCTGCACACTTGTTTCTTCCTTCAAGGTTTTGGTCACCTCCTCTGTGTCTGCCCCATTTTCTCTGCTGGCAGCAGAGAGGTCACCAACAACAGTGTCTTCATTATTCTGGATGTTCTCATTATTTTTAGTTGAATCTGAATCTCTGTTTTCATCATCAAGCTCAGATTTTCCATCTTGTTTAGTTTCCTCATTGTCCTCTCCCTCTGATTTAGATTCCTCTTTTAGCTCTGTACCAGCTGCCTCCTGCTGTATTTGAGCAGATTTGTCTTGCTTTCCTTCTTCCTTTGCCTCACTTTCCACCATATCTGTGTCAAGAGCCTGGTCCACCTTGTCATCTTCCTGTTTTTCAGCATTGTCTACAGACTCCACACCTGCTGGGCCCTCATCTTTAGTAGGCTCCTCAGTTTTTTGTTCATCTTCAATATGTGATTTTGTTTTTAAGTCACTTTCATCTGCAGCCTCTGCCTCATTCTCATGAGTGTTGTTGCCTGCTCTGCTAGAAATCTCCCCATTTTCAACATCTACATCTCCGTTTTCACTCTTTTTTGCTCCTTCCGTTTCTTTCTCAACATCTTCAGACTCAGGTGTGTTGTTCAGTGTGTTTTCAGTTATTTTAGTCCCATCTGCTTCCTCACTGTCACCAGCGTCTTTTGGCTCAACTGTATTCTCAGTAGATATTTTCCCATCATCCGCAGTTTTCTCATGCTCTTCAGGAATCCTGACTCAACTGTATTCTCACAAGATATTTTCCCATCATTCGCAGTTTTCTCATGCTCTTCAGGAATCTCAGATATCTCTTCTTCTTCTCCAGTCTTATCTGTTAGGACTTTTTCCTCTACATCATATTTATTTTCCACAGATTCATTTTGCTCAGCTTGGTCCCCATTCTCATCATTCTCTGCCATTGCTGCCTCATCACTCTGCTCTTCAGCAGCAGCAGCAGTCTTTGTTTCATCAGTTTCTTCACCCTCATTCATTTGATCAGTTTTAGTTCCTTCTGCTCCAGATTGTCCTTCATTAATATCCTCGTCTTTTTCTGGCTTTTCTAATTGATCAACTCTCTCTTCATTTGCATCTTCATCTTTCTTGTCGAGGGTTTTCCCAGTTGGCTCTCCGTTTGCATTTCCTTCTTCTGTGTCTGAATAATTTTTTGTACCCTCCCTAATTTCCTCATTTTCTACCTTTTCTCCTGCCTGTTCTTCTTTTGTAGCTGTTCCATCCTTTTCTCTTTCCTCACTATTTTCAGCTTCTGGTATTTCATCTGGATTGGTTTGCTTTCCCTCATCATTACTTTCCTTCATTATCTTCTCCTTCTCTGCATCATCATCTATTTCCACACATTTCTCTGTCTGCTCTTCTCCCACATAATGCATCTCCTTTTCACCATTATTCTTACTCTCCTCTACTACTGACACTTCTTCTGCTTCCTCCTCTTTAGTATCATCTGTACTGCTCTCATCCCTTGCATTATCCACACTTGTGTCTGTTTTTTCCACCACAGTATCTCCAGTTCCATCCAGTGAGCTGCTGGATTTCTCTGCTGTGACCTCTGTCTCTGATGCTGCAGCACTGTCGTCACTGTCTCCCTGCTGCTTCTCCTCTGTGTCACTTACAGGTGCCTCTTCACAGCCGAGGGCCTCTTGCTCCTCTGAGGGCTCTGCTTTCATCTTCACTGTCTCACTCTCTGTCATTGCCGCCTCCACATCTGCATTATCTGCCACTGCTGTCTCATCAGTGTTTTTATTTGGCTCTGATACTGATGATTCATCCTTCGTGCTGCTTTTTGCCCCTTGCTCCATCTCTGTGTCAGCCTCCTCTGCAGTTTTATTATTTTCTTCAGCTTCTGCTGTAGTACTGGCATCAGTGGATTTAGCTGCTACATGTTCTTCAGGTTCTGAAGTTATGTTTTCTTTTGTCATGTTGTCTTCACACACAGGATGCAGAGCTCTACTTGTGTCCTCTGCTTTATCATTTTCTGCTGCTGCTTCTTCTGATGCAGCCTTTCCACTGTGTTCATCTACGATTGTCTCATGTTCAGTACTATCACTCTTCTCATTAGGCCCATTTTCACTTCCATCCTCCTTTTCTTTTAGCTCAGACACCTCTTCCTGATCCCAAACCACTTCACATTCACCAACACTTTCCTCAGGTTTTGTCTCTTTTATAAAAGTTTGTTGCTGCTCTGTAGATGTTCCTGGTCTCTTTGCAACTATATCTGAAAATACAAATTAGAGATTGTTTAGGAAAGGAGCTTTTCTGTAATGCAATTGTCTTGTGTAGTTTAATTATTTTAATACAAATGGAAATCTGGTACCATTATTGTTCTGTTCATGACCTTTATCTGTGGACTCCTCCTCCTCCTCAGTACTGGTATCGCTGAGTTCTGGCTCAGAGCTGTACTGAGACTCCTTAAACATGGCTTCTGCCAGCTTCTCCTGCACAGATTTGGCTTGGGAAAGAAAAAGAGACATGGCACATGCAATAACATAAG